>NW_008825104.1:927913-1027496 GCF_000699105.1 Pygoscelis adeliae
CTTCCCCAAGCCTGTAGCGCTGCATGGGGTTGTTGTGGCCGAAGTGCAAGACTGGGCATTTGGCCTTGTTGAATCTCATGCAGTTGGCCTCGGCCCATCGATCCAGCCTGTCCAGGTCCCTCTGCAGAGCCTTCCTACACTCAGGCAGGTCAACACTCCCACCCAGCTTGGTGTCGCCTGCAAACTTACTGAGGGTGCACTCGATCCCCTCATCCAGATCATTGATGAAGATATTGAACAAGACCAGCCCCAAAACTGAGCCCTGGGGAACACCGCTCGTGACCGGCCACCAACTGGATTTAACTCCATTCACCACAACTCTGTGGGCCCAGCCATCCAGCCAGTTTTTCACCCAGGGAATCACCTGTTTTGGGAAGCTGTTGTTTATTCTTGCATTGGAAATGTCTTGAACATTGAGTCTATTGCTGCAAAAACACAGTAGGTAAAGAACACTTCCTTTTGGAGATAATAGCTTGTTACTTCACAGACACAGGCTCATGTCAGTGTCCCTGCCATTGTAGTGACACAGCTGTACTGTTCTGAAAAAAGCTCTTGGACCACCTTGTGCACTCTTCTGCACAAACTGCTGCTCTCTGTTGGCTCCCTCTGTTAGCTTCATTTGTCATCATCCAATCTCTTCATCAGCTGTAGGATGACATTCAGTCATCCATTTTCCTTAAAAGCCAGTCTCTTCATGCCAGTCTCTTAACAGTCACAGCAGCTACAATTTTGAACCACTTTGTCATCCATGTTGCAAACAACAACTCTAGGATTTATTTGGCTTAACTTTGCCATAGAGATAATGTAGGGTTCTCTTCAGAGCACATTCCACAATAAACTCAGCTTTTTTATTCAATCTGGTTGGCTGTGAACTAGGTGAACCAATAGATTTGATACAAAAATGCATTACAGATACGGAGTACTCAGAAGAATTAAGGCATCCATATGGTATATGGACTGGACTCTAGCACAGAGGCACCTACCAAAAAAAAAAAAAAAAAGGAATTATAGCTTTAATAAATGAGTCAGCAAAACTGAGGAGAAATTTTAGAATGGCCAGGAGGTATGTAGAGAAAAGAGAATGGACATAGAAACCAGAAACTCAACAAGATGCTGTGTGTTACTGAACCGTCATATGCAGTTCTAGTGGGAATGCAATTCTTTATTAAACTGAATTGAATAGGTACGGAAAAGCTGGGTGAAGTGCCAGGAAGGAAGTATGGGCTGGATACTCCTGCCGTTTCATTCTTTAACTGCTAAAAAACACTCTTTTCAGGCACTGCCAATTCCTCTATACAACAAAGAAAGAAAATTGTAAGATCTGTGCTACGAATAAAAATGCCTAAACACAGGGATATGGCAAAAGCAAGGCTGTCTGATAATTTGCTGCATTAGAGGTATAATTGCCTCTTGCAGGACCAACAAGGGGCCTGTATGCAACGGTGCCTTTTAATGGGTCACAGTCTGGTGGTGATGTTTAGCGTATGCTCCAAGGACTTAGCACTAAGCCTGCTTGGCCCCAGGCTGTGATGCTGACCAAAGCTGCCAAACTAAACGAGTTAATTCCCAAAGCCACTTCATGGGAAATTGGGAGAACAGGTCAGAGCAGGAGAAATGGTAGGCTGAAAGAAAGCATAAGGGGGGGAAAAGGAGAGAGAAAGACATCTGCTTATAATGCCTGATTAAACAACTCAGCTGAACTCTTACAAAAAAGAAAACCAAGTCCTCCGACCAAACTTGGGCAGAAACACAGAGTGGGCTATTGTGGCTTCTAACAGAACTGGTTTGTATGGACTTAATTTATTTTCTTAATTAGTTTATATATACAGCTCTAAACATAAATATTCAAGAAAGCCAACTTTATACAGCACAAAACCTATGGACCTCCCAGAAAGGCTTTAGTTGGCACTAAGGGACAAAAACAGTGCCACAAGCAAAGCACTTTATTTCAGTGACTTGCTGCAGCCAGAACAGAAAAAGGAAACAGCAGATCTACTTCTTTCCAGACTCGAGGTCAATTGGACAGGAAGGAACTTCTTTCAGCCTGAGCAGGCTCTTCCAAGATCTGAATGTCAGCTAACTTTATTATGCCAACTAATTAAGACACAGGCAGAATGAAGTTTTCCTCAAGCAGCGGGATCCCATCACAGGATTCAACAGACTGTACCAAGTCACATGGGGTGAGACTCCAGGGCTGGTGGTGACCCACACCCACGTGCAGGCTGCTGGTCCTGGGCAGGGATGTCCTCAGGGATTTTACCTTCTTACATTCTGTGGAGAACGTAAGCAGAAAAAGCAGAAGCAGAAAAAGGTTGCCTTTCCCTTTCCTGTCTGAGATTTCAGATTTCTGTACCATTAAAAGATTTAAAAGCTCTGTAGGTTATGGTGGTCAGCTTTGCTGTGCTATTCCTTGATCAACCACCAGCTGCAATTCTGTTGTGGAAGGAATATTTCAGCTTGTTTTGACCTGGAAATAAGGAAAGAAATTACTTTTTATTTCTTTGAGTTGCTATAGTAAAGTGGCTTTGAGTTCCCTGGAAATGACGTAGAGGTTTACATTCTGTATGCTATGAGTTAAAAGGAAGAAGTCTGCTCCGATGAGAAGTCATGGTCATCTGAAGTTACTATCTTGGTTAAGAATTAAATATATTTCATATGTTTATGAATGAATGCAAAATGGCTTTTGCATTATGATTACTGTTGCTGTCTTGCTGGTGAAAAAGAAGACCACAATGAGAAAAACCCTCTCCTTCCAGGCCTGAGGACAAGCAACAAAGAGAAGAGAGAAAGTAACCAGGAACAGCCCAGGACTAACAAGCTGAAAAGTTTGCAAATAAGAGCCCCTAATTTTGATTTCTAGCCATACACTGACCTTGGGGACTTGTGCACTTCCCTGCTGATTAGGTTTTTGATACTTTTGGCTTTTGCTCTCTGCTAAAGGTTTATTTCCATGGAAACAGACACTATATTCATGAAAACAAGGAAGCAGGTTCTAAAAACTGACGTTTAAAGAAAAACCACCTCTTTGTACCTCTTTATGCAGAAAGGTACTAGTTGAAGAGCAAACTGCATCTACACGGTCCATCTGCCCACAGAGATGCAAAATTTTAGATTGCAGCAATCAGCATGGTTTGATACACATCTGCCACACGCAGAAGGGTTTGTTTCAAAAAGGCTATTCTCGGTTGGCTGTTAAGGACATTGTACTACCTCAAAGTGTGACCACCCAGTGGGGGTTTGTTCAGAGAATGCACGATTTCATCTCTCTTCACTGCTCCATCAGTATAAATTATTGATATCGACTGGTCAGTGCATGAGTTTGCAGGGTAGAACTCTTCAGAAGTTCAGATTATTCTCCCCAGCTTCTGTGGTACAGTTTACTTTATTAAACTCTTGTTGTTTTCCTTCACTTCAGGCTTCTAATTAAAATCATTCTAAGCAGACCAGGATGGGACTGTGACTGAGAGAGTGCAAGAGGACACATTATGAAAAATTTTGTACCAACAAAATATTTCAGTAGTGACAAAGCATGGAAGGTGAAGACAAAGAAGTCAACCTTGGAGTTGATTTCTCCCTCCTGCTACCTGGCAGTAGAAGCAAATCACGAACTTCGGCCCGCAGCCAGGGTTCCCTCTGAGCCCTGGGAAACTGGTGCCACCCTTCTTGCCTCGCGGTAGCTGGGAGCTCGAGCATCATGTGCACCCTCAGACCGCTCCACCCTGTGCCAGGATGGCAGCAAGGCAGCACTGCAGGGGGAAGAGGAGACTGGTAGGTGCTCTCTTCATGGTTTGTTCTTCACACAGTGAAGCCCTGCTGGCATCTTCTCAGGTCAGCTGGACAAGGTGAAAGAACATGAACAGTTATTTCTTTTCTATTTGCAAAGGGAAAAAAAAACCAAACCCAAAGGTTTGGGAAACTGGAAGACCCTGAGCTGTCAAAGCCTCAGCAAGGGAGATCCCCCCACCTGCCCTGGGAGCGGCTTTTAAGCTGGGCTTTTGCTTTTGGTCCCTACCTGAGCTGTGTCACCAGTGGGCCCTGCCTGGCCATGGGCCCCACTGAGCTAGGGTAATCTGTGGGTTGATGTCTGAGCATGACCTTGGCCATGTCCCCAATCCCATGGCCAGGCCCTGGTCATTGCCACGGGCCTGCCCTGCTGCTACCTGCAGCTCCCAGCTCTCTTGCCCTTGCCCTGCTCTTTGTTTTCTCTCCCTGATGGGCCTATTCCTGTGCTCCAGGAACATTGTCTGTCCTGGAGACTTCAAATTATGTCTTAATTTCTACCTGTAATACATTACAGTGGCATTAATTTACAAGGATAAAAAAATAATTAAAGAGCCTGAAGTACATGGTCATTAATCAAATGCCTTCCTCGTGCAGTAGTCATTGTTTTATATAACCTTCTTTTAAGCTTGCTAATGTTTTCAGTTGTTGCAACATACCAAGGCCTGGGTTATGTTTCCAACATGCTGAGATGGCATGAAAATACTACATTGCTACATAAGTGTTTAAACTCAGGATCACCTCTGTCATAAAAACAAGAAGCTGATGGATTGCTTTAAGGAAGTATTACTGCAAAGCATATTTCTCCCATTGAAACCCAAGAAAGCTAAGTACTAACATCCCCAAAGGTGTTTTGCTTGTTTGCTTAAATCAATTTTCTTTGGTAATGTTTGCATTTTGATATAGTCCAAAGATTCCTATCAGGCTTGAGATACACCAGTACTGTACAGAGATTCTTGGAGAAATGTTTCCTCTTCCTTGGTCTATTAAAGTCTAGAGAAGAAATAGATGCATTTCTCTACTGAGAGGGTGGTCAAACCCTGGAAGAGGCTTCCTCGGGAGAGGCGGTTGATGCCCCAAGCCTGTCAGTGTTTAAGAGGCATTTGGACAGTGCCCTTAACAACATGCTTTAACTTTTGGTCAGCCCTGAAGCAGTCAGGCAGTTGGGCCAGATGATCGTTGTAGGTCCCTTCCAACTGAAATAGTCCAGTCTAGTCTAGTTTAGTCTATGACAGTGGAAAGCAATGAAACATAAGCAAAACATTGAAGCTAACAACTGAGCAAACAGGCTTTTAAACTACTTTTTAAATTTTAAATTCAGGGCTTCTAAAGCAAAAGGTAAGTATCTTTTCTAGCATCTAGTGATGCCACCTGTGTCTTAGTTTGCATGTCCTCATGTTCATTGTCTTCATGTTTCTGGCTGTTCTGCTATAATTCTTTTGTTTGATAGGTTTTGTTTGGTTCTGTTGGTTTGGCTTGGTTTGGTTGGGGTTTTTGTTTGTTTTATGCCCCCCCCCCCCCCCATTTATATACACAACAAAATCGACATCACACACTTAAAAACTTCACAACTTTATTTCTTTTTTGGAGGAAAAAAACCCAGTCTGTGTTGTGTCAGAGTATCTGGAGTCTAGAGTTAGAGCAGCAAAGGCATTCTGGCCACTTAGGAAAGCCTGACATATTGAACCAGCACCATACTACAACTGCCTTCTGATGCTTTGGGAGGGAAGGAGGTCAATGAGTAGGATCAGTGATTTTTGATTTTTTGATCAAAATCAAGATTTTGAGGTCTGTAAAAGTTCATAGGAGCCTGAGAAGGGAAATTAAATCACATGGCATTTAGCAAAACCATAAACAGAGGGAAGGAAAGGATGTAAATCTGGTATCCAGGGTGGAGCAGGATGATTCTGTAACAGGGTTTATACATGCATGTAAATATTGCTATTTCCAATTGTAGCAACATATATTTTTCATGTCTTTCAGTAAAGATTCTAAGAGGGTGCTTTTTCTAGTATTTTGAAAATGGACTATTTTTTTCCCCATTTCTCCTATATCTTTGACATATTCATTTTCAAACCTTGGGATACTTCGGACAGGAGTTTTGGGATCCAGTGGAATTCTGCTGAAGAATGAGCACTAGCAAAACCACAGCGCTCATCTGCCTTGGGACAGCATATGTCCCAACCCCAAACCAAACTTAAATCCTCAGTATAGACAGTTGCCTTCCAAAGATGTTGTATAAGTCCACTAATGACACAGAGGAAAGACAAACGTGCAGAATGGTATACATAATATAAACTCTTCAAGTTAGCCGTCATTCACTCCTACATCAGGATTTCAGTGAGTTCCAGGCTGAGGGGCAGCCTTACTGAGATGTTTGTCCATGACCACTGTGAATCCTGATCTCCAGGTTCAGAGGTTTAATAGAAAATTGCAACTCAGAGGTACAAATGCAGAGGGCTACAGGAATATTTCTATTCCTTTCATACATTATACCATTTGTTCTTTATAATGCAAGCCTATCACAGTGGGCTTTACAGGAGGAGAACACGATTTTCAGACAAAATCTCGGTGAGCTTGACTTTTCTTTCTTTCTTTCATCTGGAGCATTAAAAACAGTCTGCTTTCCACTCACTGTACACTTGCAGGTAGATCCTATCGCTACTGGTACTCCCAAAATATTTCCTGTTGTGATGTTGAAATCGAGACTCTGCTTATCCTACATTGCTATTCACATGAAAGTAGGAGCAGTCATGTAGATGTGAATTACAAGAAAGTATATCATTCATTAAAAATAAAACCAGGCTACTCCATAGCTCAAAGGATGAATAGTAAGATCTGAAACCTGGCAGCTTAATTTCAGCTCAGGTTAGAGGAAATAAAAATTGAGCTTGAATTTATTCAGACAAGAACTGCTACTATTTGTCATTTGTTTGCTGGTTTACATGAAATATTGACAACATAACTCAAATTCCTATTGGACAGGTATTCTTGGTGCAAACCTGGCAGTGACTGAGATGCACTGGACATCTGAAAAGACTCATGACTGAAGGGCATAAAGAGCAAGATATCCCTTTAGCCTGTAACAGTGGTTTCTCCCATTCAGACTTGGAAATATTTTCATGGGTATCTGGTCATTTATAAGCAAAAGATGAAAATTCAGCTGTGTATCTCCTGCAACAAACATTTTGTTGCCAATTTGTAATAATCTATGCAAACATTAATACTTACATAAATAGGACCAGGGATTTCATTTAGTATTAAGTCTACCTGCCCATCTCCCAGCCTGGAGTCCCCCAGGCATAGGCTGCCTGATCTGCCTGTTTGAGGTCTATTGCTTGAGAAAGCAGATCTCTCCTCCCCTCCCTCCCCTTCAGCGATGAAGAAGCTCCTTCCTGGAATGGAGAGACCACGTGGCCAGAGATGGCCTTCAGAGACTCTACGGACTAACACGATTCCTCACAGCCTTCTGAAGGCATGCCTGCAAGACCTGTCATCAGGCTGAAATTCATTTCTGTGTTACAGAGCAAGAGATGCATCAGTAGAGATCTCAAAAATTACTTTCTCAATCATGAAAGTAGGTATTTTTTAAACTTCCCACTCATTCCTCACTTACCGAGTTACATTTTCGTTTAAAAGTCCCCCAGGATTTGCCCTTAGGAAAGTCAAATTGTACTTGCTATCTAGAATCTTGAAAGCAAAATACAATCCTCTGCAAAGAGGGATCATTTAATACACAGTCAATGGGTCACTGCCTTTGACATGATTGAGTCCAATGTAAACCTTGACACTGACTACTGGTTATAAAGGCTATCAGAAGACAACTGATACATTTTTATGTGAGACAGAGAGTATTTTCTGGCAAATCTAGGGGGGAAAATAGGCCCCACCAGTGAACATTAAAAAAGATAATACATGTGTGACCTTCCTGAAAATGTTTACACCTGCAGTGAGTGCAGCCTTCACGGAAGAATATTTTCTGTAGCTCTATTACTAAGGTTAAAAAACGTGTACTGAAATTTCATGTCTACCTTTCCAGCATTTTTCAGGACCGAATGCTGTAGTCAAGTCAAATAGTGACATCACATGGCGTACTGTCAGACCTCGTGCTTGCTGAAGAGCATGCACCCTGCACTGCAGTTTAACCTGGACAGATGAATAAAGGCCGGCCTTACTCAAACAGGGCTGTCATTTGATGGGTCCCAGTGCTTGTTACTGAAGTATATGGTAAGACTGAGGTGGGGGCTGGTGGCTGAGAAGGATGACAGGAGGTTAGGAGGCATGATGTGTTGAAGGCGGTCTTCTGGCAAGTCCTCAGGGGGCCTTTTGCTCTCTTTTTGAGCAGCAAGTGTGAACTTGTCTCACATGAAGAATCTCTTTTTTTGAAAAGATAATTGTATGAATTCTGTACCGTAGGTATATTTCAGAGTTTAAAATTATGATCTTTTCATGAAGCTGCCACTGTCTGGCACTGCATGTGTTCATCTTGTGTCTGGACAGAAACAATTCTGGGATAAATTAAAAAAAATATTTCGCTGTGCAAGCTCGTTTACTTTATTAGTAACTAGAGATCACCTTTTGTTCAGTGACTCCAAAGGCTGAACAGCCCCAGGGAGACCACTTGATGGGCCTCAGGCAGGTGAGGTGGCTGGAGGTGAAAGACACACCATTACGCAGTGTAGATGATGCCTTTGTTATTTTGTAGGATTAGTGTCTGTGATTCACTTTACCTACCTAACGCTACTCTGCTTGACCCCACAGAGTTACATTAAAGGAGGCTACAGCAGCAAGCCAGTAGAAAGGAAAGCAGTGACGCGGGTCTCCAGGGAGAATGCCATGAACTCTTGGAAAGTGGTGAGAAAGCCAGCCACGACTGCCTGTTACCAGGTAACGGGATTGTTCCCCAAGGCCAGAAATCTCTTATCAGACAGATGTTAGGCCATTAAAACAAGCGGTCTCAAGGAAGCAAGCAGCGCTCTGTGATCAGAGGAACAGTGACACAGTCAGCACAGGCAGTGAATTCAGCAGGGACGTCACAGGGATGAGATGGTTGCGCTCACCTGAGCGCTGAGAGGTGATGAGCTGCCCACTCACACAGTTGGGCTTACCAGAAGTTTCCCTCCTTCACTAATCCCTGTGCACCATCCAGGGAAACATGTTCACCTGGAAGAGCTGCTTTGAATTCATTTCTACTCCAGGGAGTGAAGCAGCAATGTCTCTCAGGTGCTGACCTGCAATAGGACCTGGCACAGTTGGAAAGGCAGAGAGTGCCAGCCATAGTCAGAACAACAGAATAACTGCATGGCACCTCCTAAGAAAAAAGGCGTCACTTGAGTGCTTATGAAGAATAAACTCAAGCTTCTCCCTTTAATCTACAGCTTGGTGGCTGGGTCTCAAGTGGGCTGAGCCTGGCATTTACGTTCCGGGAACAAGGAGGGGGCTTTGAAGCGAGTGTGAATGACATAGGAGAAAGAGACAGCGATATCCTTTTCAATTTGTTTACCCCTAAGCAGAAATAATCAACTTACCCGATATAGGACAGGTTTGTTGTTTGGTTTTTTTTTCTTTCAACCTGTCCATCTCAGGGAAATCGTCACTGTAATGTACCTAGATTCTGGTATGGGCCCTGCTAACACAGCATCTCTGTATCTTCCAAATTCCCAAGAAGTAGTGAAAAATTTGATTAATGATGCAGGGTAAATGATTTTCCTATGAGCGCTCAAGAAGACCAGGATTTAAATCTTGACTGTCACACAGAAACAGTAGGATATAAGGATGGCATGAAGAAACGGCACAAAAAGTTACATCCAGCGGTGCAGCAACGGAAGTTGATCTAATCAGGGTTTCCAAAGCAGAAGTGCTCTTATTTTGATAAGATTGCCCCTTATGTACTTTAAATTAATTGTGAAGTTTTAAATATTTTAATTACTGCTTCTAAGTGCTTAAGTGCACTGACACGTGTGCTGGTTTTGGCTGGGATAGAGTTAATTTTCTTCACAGTAGCAAGTATGGGGCTATGTTTTGGATTTGTGCTGGAAACAGTGTTGGTAACACAGGGATGCTTTAGTTACTGCTGAGCAGTGCTTACACAGAGTCAAGGGCTTTTCTGCTTCTCACCCCACCCCACCAGCGAGTAGGCTGGGAGTGCACAAGAAGCTGGGAGGGGACACAGCTGGGACAGCTGACCCCAACTGACCACAGGGATAGTCCATGCCATATGACATCATGCTCAGCATATAAAGCTGGGGGAAGAAGGAGGAAGAGGGGACGTTTGCAGTGATGGTGTTTGTCTTCCCAAGTAACCGTTATGCGTGATGGAGCCCTGCTTTCCTCGAGATGGCTGAACCACCTGCCTGCTGATCAGAAGGAGTGAATGAATTCCTTGTTTTCCTTTGCTTGCACGCACGGCTTTTGCTTTACCTTTTAAACTGTATGCCAACCCACGAGTTTTCTCACTTTCACCCTTCCGATTCTCTCAACCCACCAGGGGGGACCGAGCGAGTGGCTGTGTGGTACTTAGTTGCTGGCTGGGGTTAAACCACGACAACGTGGAATACTTACCATCTTTTGTGCATCTGCAGAATGCCAGACACGCTCAGCTTCACTGCTTTGTTCCTTGACCTTAAGAACTGCTCAAAGAAACTTCAAGAACTGCAGGAACACTGATGTGTCCCTAGGGTTGCACCAGCACACAACAGCACTAACAGCAACAAGGTGTCCTGGTCTCAGAAAATGAGAAGCCTTAAGTGAATGGTCAGACAATGCCTTTTTCCTCCTCTCTCTCATTTCATGTTAGAAGGACAAAGGACATGGGAAGTAATGCTACACAACGAAGCAGTAACTGCTTCAAGTGTGTAAGGCATCCAAGTGCATATAAAATTGATTTCAATGGAAGGTGATGGACAGAAGAGCAACTATGCTGGAAGCCCAAAGGGGGAATGCACATAACAGATACTACTACAGTAAAACGGGATATAAATCATAATACAAATAACACACGCAGATGTAAATTCACCTTCACCAGAAACTATGGCTGTTTCAGAGAAAGAAAATGATGTTTGGCATATATATCGTTCTCTTTCATTTGCAGTGAATTCATGTCTTAGTATTGGGGTCTTCTCTTTATCTCCACGTCGTAGGAATAGGCTATGTAATGGCTGTATTCACAGATGGCAGATGATGCAATCCATAGCTTAAAACTGTTGATCCTAGCAAAAGTGGTAAATATAATGAAGCATCAGTATATGTCACCACGGCAATGGACTGTGCATGAAAACATGATGCTGAATACCAAGCACAAACTCAGGAAACAGCTGCCGAAGCTGGAAATTGTCATAAAAATGGTCCTTGTCTCAGGTATAATTTCCAATATAAGTCTTCTGGACACTTTGAAAATGCAGGAAGTCCATGCTGCAGTTATTTGTTGTGATTCAGCCTTTGACAGCAACTTGGCATACATGGGAAAAAATACAAGCTGTCATCATCTAACTGGAGAAGAATTTTGTTCTTACTATGTCTGCTGCGGTCATGAAAATAAGGGAGAAGTAAAATACCATACGAATTGAAATACAAGCTCCTTATAATAGAGGCAGGGGAATATTTTACCACATAACAGCATCAGATCAAGGCAGAGAGTTCAACATGTTTTCAGCACACCCATCTCTCTGTGTGAACGTAGAGTCCGAAGTATGGTAAATATTGCCACATTCACAACCCTCACAAGTAAAGCAAACTGAGAGACAAGGACTAGTGTCTGGAAAGCAGGTGTGACCTCCACATGAGAAAGAAGTAGAGATACGCCTGCACCAACCTTCCCTCATTTGAGGAGAGGGTGAGCTCTTGGTTGTTAAGGGGAAATAAGAAAGTGGTGCTGCAATCTCCAGTTAACTTTTGTTTTATGTCACATTTAAATATTTGTTGGATAAAATCTGACTTTCTGACTTTCCTCACAGAGAATAAGCAGGCTGCATCTGGATAATCCTTCATGGCATTTTTGGTTTTCATTTTAATTAACAAAGTCACCCCAAGCATAAACATGGTCCTTGATGTTTAAACACTTAAAATGTATGACTGCACAGTCCCAAAACACAAAGTTCTGTCTCCACTGAATGGGATATCCAGTTTCAATAAAACAGAACTAAGTAAATGCTGACTGGTAACTTGTTTCACATCCTCTGCTTATTTTCTGTCTCATCTACCTTCTATCCTTTGCTCAGCACAGCAAGATTAGGGGTGAGTGACTCCTAAAATGATATACAATTCTACTGCAAAGGACTCAAAATTGCGTATCATTCACCTTTTTGCCTGCCTTTCATCATACTTCCCCTTCTTCCTTATGGCCAACATACACACATAAACTACTTTTGCTAGCCCGTTATGAACCTGCAGAACTTGATTTAGAGTCATGTTTCAGCTTACAGTTCAAGTCCCTATTCAAAATTGAAAATGGATTTTCTTTTCCAGGAAATTTAAAATATTTCAGTTTTTTCAGAGGATGAGCAGATAGGAAAGTAAGAGACCAGTCTCAAAATTCCTTTATAAAAACTCATTTTTAGCATGTTGTGACCTTTTTTCTAGCCTAGACAATGTGTTCAGTAAACCCTATTGTCCAAGCGTTTTTAATGAAAAAGTGACAGTAGACTGTGCATTATTAATAGAGCTATTAACACCCTCCTTGGGTAGTTGACAGGACTGAGCATGTACCAAGAGCTTAATAATTGCACGCTACTTTGAGGCTTACTACTGCATCAGCTGTGCCTTTGTCTTGCAGTGCACAGAAGCCGTGGCAGTATTTGCCGTCACACACCCTGCCATGTCTCTCTGCCTCAACAATCACTGAATTGCCAGCTTTACTAATGAGCTGAGCGAGTGAAGAGTACACCTCCAGGGCCAGAGGAGGGGTGGTGGGGGAACACCCTGACACTTCTTTTCTAAAAGCAGTATACATGACAAGGAAAACAAAAATATATGTGGGTCTGAAAACGTAGCCAGTGCCATACTTTGCATTGAGGACCAGACACATGTAAGCAGGAAGCTTACTCATTTATATTAATGAGTAAAAGGGTTTGCATTTTCTTTGTTTCTTCCAGAAGGTGAGGGGAAAAGAAAGAATATTAAAAGTATCTGAAATGTATAAAAGCTGTTAAATGTTATTCATTTGGCCCACTTACACTGCTGCCTACTTCCTAGGAGAAGCAGACGCAACAAGAAAACCTCCTGCTATTTACTTCACTTTGCTTTCCAATTTTACTAGACAACTTTCTGAAATTAAGGTAGGAAATGAGTTGATTTCCCTCAATATGGATTGTAGCATTGTGCTTTTATTTGTGTATTGTCCAAAAGGTATTCCACGTGCTTTGCATGTCAATTTGTACTAGAACGGGAATCCTGTAAAAAGAGAAAGCATGCTTCCATCTTTAACATGGATTTGTACATACCTTAAAAAAATTATTTTCTCCTCTTTTTTTTTGTAAAGAATTTGGAAGGTTACATATGACAACAATTTATCCAGAACCTTTTTCTTCATATAGTGATGTGCTGAGACTACCAGGAAAAAAACTCATCTTGAAAAATGCAGTAGATTCATACAGAGAAAGAGCAAGATAACAATTGAAAAATTGCTCTGGGTAGAAATGAATTCAAATCCTAAGCAAAATAACAGGACCAACTGCAGCGGAGGCATAGGCATGACTTAACAGTCATAAATCAATTTTAATCTAATGACAAAAATAATTGCATTTTTTCTTGGAACTCAGAGCAGAAATTGAAAATATTCTGAAATTACTTAATCCTGATAAAACAAAAACTGCAGCTAAGAATTCAAATGTGTTTCTTCATGCAAACCGATATCCTCATATGGCTTATAGTTATTGACTAAAAAAAAAAAAGTTACTTTCATTTTTAACAGAAATGTTGGGTCTTCTTACTTCATTCTTATGCTCCAGCTGAACACTCATCTGTAAATAATGAGTTCTTGAAAAATAAATCAAACTGGGTCACTGCAAAGCCATCAGGCACTCTGGGGACAAGTAACGTGATATACTGTACCTTTTACATCTAAGTTGCCAGTTTAAATCCAGTCTAGCCCAGCAGTGACTGAAGCCTACTGCCAGATGTTTCTTGTCATGCATAATGGGTTGCTAGACCAGCTCATTTTGCAGTGAAAAAATAACATTTATATATGGTCTTGTGAAACTGTCACTGAAGACAGAATGGCTTCTGCAAACCAAACTGTCCTGTATCACAGAATCAGAATGGCCGAGGTTGGAAGGGACCTCTGGAGGTCATCTGGTCCAACCCCCCTGCTCAAGCAGGGCCACCCAGAGCCAGCTGCTCAGATCATGTCCAGATGGCTTTTGAATATCTCCAAGAAGGGAGACTTCACAGCCTCTCTGGGCAACTTGTGCCAGTGCTCAGTCACCCTCACAGTAAAAAAGTGTTTCCTGACATTCAGAAGGAACCTCCTGTGTTTCAGTTTGCGCCCACTGCCTCTGGTCCCGTCACTGGGCACCACTGAAAAGAGCCCAGCTCTGCCTTCTTTGCACCCTCCCTTAAGATACTAATTCACATCGATAAAGTGCCTTTGAGCCTTCTCTTCTTCAGGCTGAACAGTCCCAGCTCTCTCAGCCTCCCTTTGTATGTCATATGCTCCAGTCCTTTAAGCATCTTAGTGGCCCTTCGCTGGACTTGCTCCAGTTTGTCCATGTCTCTCTTCTACTCGGGAGCCCACCACTGGACAAAACACTCCAGATACATCTCACCAGTGCTGAGTAGAGGGGAAGGATCACCTCCCTGGACCTGCTGGCAACACTCCTAATGCAGTCCAGGATACTGTTAACCTGCTTTGCCACAAGGGTGCATTGTTGGCTCATGTTCAACTTGGTGTCCACCAGGACCACCAGGTTGTTTTCTGCAAAGCTGCTTCAGACAGTGGTCTCATCGCTGCGTCCCTCTGAGATCAATGGTATCTCTCTGTGAAAAACAGGGTCCTCCATTCAGATAGGGCACAAACTAGGAATGCAATGTTTGAAATTGCTAAAACTAAGCAAAGCTGACTTATCTCAGTGCAGGGCTAATACACACAAATGGGCATCAGGCAAACTTATAAATCACTTTTCAACTGAGCTAGAAAAATCTGAAGCAGTTAACATACTGCAAGGCAGTATAAAGACATGTGATGTAGAAACATACTGAGAAACACACAGTTCAGGTAACAAAGAAACGTTCTGTTTACAAATCAACTCCTAGGCTTGCACGTTTTCTACTCAATATACATTCAAATCTAAGAAGTTTCGATTTTCCAGAGTAGCAATGTTAACTGTTGTAATTATATTCATGCCCACTGAGGCCTATGGACATATATTTCCTGAAAGAAAAAGAAATGGTTTTTTTATTGCATAATCACTTCAACTGTAATCAGGTAATGAACTATACTTTTACTTCAAGGTATTATTATACTCCAAGTTTATTATTCTTATTCTAACATGTATTGCATATCTTCTCTCCGTCTCTGAAGATACTTCTATGGTATTTGAATGAGTTCTTATTTTACATTCAGGACAGACCACAGTGGACCTCTCTACAGGAAACATTCCCGCCCTCTCGTCCCTACTACAAAAAGATTTTTGTGGAACTCATAAGACAAGGCCGCATCTATTGAGCTAAATTATCTCTTTATTAGGAAAGCACCAACACCGCATTCTTCAAAATTACTGGAATTTTATTTGCCTCAGGCTTATGACTTGCAACCAAAGACATTGTGCAAAGAAAGCAAAGATTAAGTACACTTCAGGGAAAAGGTGATAATCCACATTGGTAACATAGAAGATCAGTCTGATGAAAGAAGCCATCCATTACACTATATAGATTGCAATATTCAATAGCATTTTTTTAACCCAACTTTTTTAATTGAGGAAAGAAAAGTTAAGCAAAGTTTACAGTAGACATAAATTTGATACAATTCAAAAAGCATTTTTCTGAAGATCGTCAAGCATAAAGTGGAAAAATGCGTATGGGACAAGGTGGCTGAAGGCTAACTACTGTACATTTATAAGCTATTAAACAAAGTTGCATATATGTACCACAGTGTAAAAAACCAATACAGAACAAATAAAAACTTTGAAAACTGCCTGATGAAAAATAAAATAACCAGTGGCTTTTAATGGCTTCTCCTGGTTATCAATGCTACAAAAGACTTTTTTTTTTTTGTCTTTCTGATGCCACTGAAAAACATCCTATCAAATGATAAAACCAGGCGCAATCAAACCATTACCGAGTTAAAACCAGCCCATAGAAATATACTATCAACCCACATTTTCCATCAAAAGCTTTTTTTGTCGTTGTTTTGTTTTTAAATCTTTTGAGGCCCATTTGGTCACAATATGTTACATTTTTTTCCTTTTTTACACCATGATATCATATGTTTGTCTGGCACTATCCTAAAGCTAATTTATAGAGAATGAGAATACAGAAACAACCCAATGTCTATTTCACAAAATGAATTCACTGGGTGTAAAATAGGAGAAGGGAGAAGAGAAGGGGAAGGGGTCAGTTCTGCCAAGAAAATAAACCCTATGGATCACTCATCATCACTTCCGCTTGCTTCCGACTGGTCCTAGAGGTAAGAGACACAAGACAAGTCAGAAATTCTTTGCCAACTATTCTGTTGAATTTGTTAAAGAAGGAAAAAAAAAGAAAGTAAAAGGAAGAAAAATGACAATTAAAATGACAAATCAAGATAGCCTTAAGAAAGGTACTATGTTATCTAATATTTCTCTTTCATGACATTTCATTTAACTGCTGTAGACTTCTTTAGAGAAGGAAAGACAGAGTCAGGAAACACCAGATATTTCTTTCCACCCAGACATTTAAAAACAACTGGAAAGAGGTCTGTTTTCATTTGTTGCAACAGTAGAAGCACCCACCAAAAAAAGACAAAAATCAAGTGAGGATTTTTTTGTCTGTGGACAAAAGCGAACAGACCATGAGGTTTAAAGGTTCAATGAAAGCAGGAACAGCTCCAAGAAATAAACTCCAGACTTCTCAGACTTCTTGTCTTTCAGCACTGGGACCAGATCTCATAAGCACACCCAGATACAGTTAACACCCCCGCCCAATTCTCTCAAGATGATCAATACATTTTAAAAATGTGCTCAAGCATGAATAGTTGAGAATTCTGACAGCAAGCAGGACAGGGTAGAGACGTAATCACTGCAACCAATTCCACAGTCTCAGTGAACAAAACTTACATTTTCATCTTGATCCTCATCACTATCATCATCACTCACGACAGGCTTGGCTTTTGCTCGGCTTTGCCTCTTCTTGCCTTTTCCTTTCTCCCGACTTTTTTCATCCTTCTTATTTAGCTTGATTTTGACTTTCACTGATTTTGCTGCAAAAAGTTTAACAGCATAAATGACTGTAACTTTCACTTATCAACTTTTAAATGCTGTCTCTGTTCACAGAAATTCACCCCTGGTAGCAGCCTGAAAAGATGTTCTTTACCTGGACTGTGGAACAATGAAGCAGAGGTATTTGTTTTTATTTCTCTGCTTCTTGATAGTTTTAACAATAATTTGTATTAAATTATAAAGAATAACTTTAAGTTGACCATGTGCATCTTCTTTTCATTCTCAGAATGCATGGTGTCTACAGGTAGTATACGGTCCTGTGAGAAGACACACATCTAAAAATATTTTCTTCATTGCACATAGAAATGTTTATCCTTTGTTCAAACAGATAATTTTTTTATTTTAAACTACAGAAATGCTATGTGGATGTGACTGGCAAATTTTGAGTTGACACCTTTCTGAAGAACATGTTAAATTCCTGATTCCAGAATATCCACTCATTTCCAAATGAACTGCTAAAGTTGCATGCTTTGCACACCTGCATGACGTACTTGAAGAGTAGCTCAGGGCCAAGTACTACAGTTCCTGTAACCGGACAAATGGGGTAGCTGAAGAGTATGGGTAGATGTATTGGGTGACAGAAAGTGGAATGAAGGGATCCCTCGTTTTCCACTGTATCATGTTTCCAAGTCTGCAGGGACTGAATGAGTGTCACCATCTGCTTCTGAAACAGTTTCCCTTAGTCCTTGTCACACTGAAGAATATTTGCAACATCTTCTGGTTCTTAACCAGGTGATGAGTTTTGTATGTCACACCATGCATGAAGGTTGACCACCCATGGATAAAAGACTGTCCCTAGCCTTTTGAGGCACTTCTATTTACAAATAACATGAACAGGACCAGAAGGGTTTATGAACACTCATGGCCAGTCACATCTGCTTCCACAAAAGCACCTCTGTGATTTGTTTCTGGCTTAAAAATAATTTACTATACTCTAAGCGGCATAGCCAGAACATACAGCCAAAAGACCTAAGCTTAATGTTAACACCCAAAGCAGCAAACTTAGTAACAAGTTACTTTCACCAAAGGAAAATAGAACCTTATAATCACTCTCCACGCAGAAACTGGAAAACCTTCCCTTCCATCCCCAGATGTACTTTCTTTTCAGTATTTAGCAGGGGACTCACATTCTGATTCTGATTCTTCTTCTTCATCATCATCTTCATCATCATTGCTTTCATCCTCACTTTCTTCTTCTTTGGCAATCTTCTGTCGTGCACTTTTGAACACAGACTGAAGAACAATGGAATCCTCATAGATCTACAGTACGAATACAAACCTATGTCAGAACTGTAAAGTCAAGTAGTATCAAAAATTCACAGCATAGACTTTATTTTCCAGTGCAAACTCACAGAGTATATGGCCTTTTCAAATACTGAGCAACAATGCTTGTTGCATGAATTTTACAAGAAATGCCAACATTAATTTTTCATACTTTAAATGAAGAAATTTGTCAATAGCGAGCCACATAAATACAGTTCTTAAAATGTACTACATCTAAAATGTCCCGTTAAGACTGTTTTTCTTATTATTTTTATTACCACAGGAACTATTGTGTATTTTCATTAGATCGTAACAGCCCTGAAAAACTGCCAAAGCAACAGGCTTCAGCAGTAATCACCTTAATTAAAAAATGGGTTATAGTCTAACAATATAGTTGATAATGACAAATGGCTAACTCTCATGATAATTATTCTTAGTTTTTTCTGAAATCTGAAGTGGCTACATGGAAAATAATTTAACCCAAGCAGCTCATTCCTTCCTTCCTCTCAGATCTAAAAAGACTGAAAAAAAAATAAAAAAATCAGTGCTTGTTCTAAACTTAGCACCTGTTCTCAAACATTCTCAAACATTGCTAAGTATCTTGGGTATATCAGATTTTCTCTTTAACCTCAAGCATGAGGGGAGTCTCAAGGGCGAGAGGACTACATTTGGCTTGTAACACATTTCTCAGATTAACACAGTAAAAATCTTGTTGTCTTGCTAAGTATCTGGGACTTCGTAATCACCTTAACAAATGAGCTTGTACATCTTGTTTTGTAAAACGCCAGAAGCCAAGCACTGGACAATTCAGCACTAGACAATTAAGAACAGTTAATAGAAGGGTACAGAGTCACAGATTGTATTTGGTTTCATCACCATCATCACTTGAACTATCTTGGCTGTCATGTATCTGGCTAAATTATAGACTTTCTTGTATAAAGGAACACTGGGTATTTGTGAGAAAGATAATGGAAGGATTTTTGGCTGCCATAATACAATCTGTATGTTAAAACCGATAAAACTGCTCTAATACTTTGCAGGTTCAACAAAACGAATTAGAAAACCTTTGTTCAGAATAGTTTACATGAAATATGCAACCTCTCTTTTTTCACTTGACCGCTAAGTCCTTTTTAGAAAAACTGCCTCTCACTGCAGATTGTTCCCCATTCTGTAAGTACTGCTGTGCTTTTTCTTATGAGACATTTGACTGCTCTTGACTGTGGTAAACTTGACATATATATAATGATAATGAACGTTTTGAAAAGGCTTTTCTCCTATTGTCTTACGACATCAGTGGGCTGTGAGATCCCACAGCTTCCTTCCTTGAAGTCAAATGATTATTGACTTTCTCTTATACCTACTTCTATTCAAGTCAGCTATTCACACACAAGCCCCTGTGTCCCTCCTGAGGGCCATTTGTTTTTCCTATGCATAGGCCTAGCATATTCCATTGTTCTTAGGAATGGCTCTTTCAACTAACCTTGCTGTCCTTTCTCAGACCAAACACTTTACTAAGACAAAAAGAATTAAGGACACGTACAACATTATATTTTTTTAATGCCAGTCACTACACATTTAAGGTATCACTGTGGCCCAGACTTTTAAACAGAATTTCCTAGGGAAATAAAGGGTTTTTAAAGATTATTTTAACCTTCTTGGTGTGGAATTATTTGTAATATTCAGTATCTATTTTGACCCAGAAAAAAAATGGGGCTGCTTCAGGAAAAGCTTTGCAAATAGAAGTTTTGTTATTTTGACCAAAATCCAATTCCAACAGGTTTCAAAAAACCAAGGAGCAATGACAGTGGAACTTCCTTCAAAAAGGGAGAAGCAATGACAACATTCATGACAAATCTTCTGTTTCAATAGACACACACTATTTTTAACCCCTTACATGTCTGTATTTCATTTGACCATTACACCATGAAATCGCTGAGGTTGCATCGAGAACAAAAGCCTCAAAACACAAAGTCTGTCTCTCCCTGAAAACCCCTCATACGGTTCCAGCTCAGATGGAACTGCTTTGCTCCAAGGAAAAGCAGCATGCATCATACTAACAGAACAAACACGTAGAATTTCACTTGAAGTCACTGTGTACTTAAACAACTGCCTGAATTAGCCTTTTGGTTTTGGGTGCACACACAAATAATCTAGTTTACTGAAGTGAATTGGTATGTCAGAGCAAAGGTGGACCTGAACTATTATAAAGAACGTGAGTTAGCTTTAAAAACTGGAGGACTGCTACAGAAGTGTCCCGCAATTCACTGGAAATCAAAATGAATGGTATGAGGACTTACCAGAAAGAAAACTAAATAAAACCTTAGATACGAGTTATTTGGGCTTCATGCTATAAAAAGTAATACTAGCTCTGGTAATTAATGTTGGTACATTGGAATGGAAAATAATACTCCAACACTCTGATACAAGTTGGGTTATTTCCAAACAGAGCAGCAATATCCACTGAACATTTCTACCCACTCAGGATTATTCCTGTCAATTCTACCACCTCTGCCTAACAAGAGACCAGTTTCCCATTAGCAACTTGAGTCATTCTGGTAAGAATAATTTCATTATTTTTCCCATTTAGCTACTGATTTTTCTTTGCCTCTTTTTACCTCCTCTACCAACTTTTACCATTTTCTAAAGTTTCAGTGATACTTTTTGGTATTAGCTTTCCTTCACTTTTTTTTTTTTTTTTGCATTTGTTATCATTAGATATTTAAAGCTGTTTACTGCTATGTGACTAAGCAGTAAACTGGCAGTTTACATTTGGACATGTTGCAAAATTTTGTCCCACGCTTCCTATCATCATTAATTTTCTTATTAAAATATTTTTTTAGCTGATTTGTTTACAGGTTGTTTCCATATAACTGAAGACAGTAAAAATACTGCACGTATATATTACAGAAAACATTTTCTGTCTCTAGATAGCAAAAATAATCACAGAATGATGAGCTGTATTCAACAATCCTTCATAATTAGCTGCACGCTCATTTTAATTTTTAATTCTAAAATTTTAATATGAACTCCCCAGTTTTAGCTAAGGGTCATCAGTAATGTTTAGGAATTTGAAGGATGCATTAGTATTAGCAGCATCAGCCTTCAGCTTACTTTTACTTAGGTTTCTTTTAACATAATTTTTTTCCTCTTGCACATTACGGGAGCTGTCTGCATGTTCTCTGTTTCAGTTTAATATTTTGTTTGCATCACACTATTTGGACCTCATCTATAAAAATAATCATCCGAGACTGTTTCACTGTATTGTGAGACAACTTTCTTAATCTGTCATCCAGATTTTGTAGTCTCTCTTTTTGTGTCATTTTCCTGTTCTGAATTCACAGACTGAGCACATTCATGTGTGCGAAACATCTGTTTGAGATGAGAGGTTTTGCCTTCTAAACCTCCGAGACTCATCTGGGATTTATTATTACTGTCTCTTAAAACGGACACTGATCTTTCAACATTAAAAAAAAACCTACCAGAGGGTTCAGAGTGTAAAGCTTCATACACAAAGCTTTACTGCTGGACAAACCTTGAATATGTATCTTCCATCAGCAGAACTGAAGAGTTCACTATGAAGTATTTCCTCAACATCCCGTCCTAAGCTGTACTGTTACATCTGCTCCTTCTATCATCCACTGCATTAAACCCAAGCTGATGTATCACTCTACACACACTGCCTTTTACCATAGATTCAAATAGTCTTACAGCAGCTCTAAACTACACACAGACCAGAAAAAATGGATCTCAGAATTAGAGTAAAAAACAATTTCTCTGCATGCACACACTGCAGCTGTGTCCAGTGAATTCTGGATGATTCTAAGAATCTGGGCATTTTTCTCTACTTAAGGTAAGAATTAAAACACACGGTTAATATACATAATATAATAATCCACAAGCACTGAAAACATTAGGTATGGGAAACCTGTATGTTTAACACGAAGTGGTTCATTCAGACCTGTGATCCCTCCAAATTGAATGTCTGAGCATTGTGACACAGCAACATGACATCTTTCTCCAAGTCTCCAAGACTCCGATACTTATGGTTGCGAATTCTTTCCTGTTGCATTTGTTAGGGAAGTGAAGAGAAGTATGGATGGGCAGTGGTGCAGAAAGAAAAACAGCAGACAGGACACTGAATTAATATTTGGTTTCAACACATTAAAAGTTTTCTCTTTCAAAATTGTCTAAGTATCAAGACAAGTTTCTGTTTAAAACAAACAAAGTCAGTCTTAAAACGTATTGTTAACATATTACTCAAAAAAATACACCAGGGTAATAGAGTAAAAATTAAGCAATTGCTGTGTGAACCAGAAGGAACAAAAGCAACAGAAATGGAGCTCTTTTGGTAAAAGGAGTTCCAGTTTCTTCTTTCTAGCACAGAAACAAAACAAGCTATGACATGAATGAAAGTCATGACATCACTTAATGTGCAACAAGCTGCCTAAACCCCACCTGCCAAACTGTGTTTGGATCCAACCTGGCTGTTCCAAAATGTGACACTAGTTTAGGGATGACTAGAACCATGAAACCCTTGCAAACACTGTGTTTTTACCAAAGATGTGCTTACAGATTCACAATTAGGTCTTTGCAAAAAAGACACTGAGATGTCATCTCTGAAAGTGCCATTAATGTCACACTGCTACATTTTGATTTGACTTTGAAATTACAGTGCTATACTGCAATATACACTAAACAGAATTCCTAACAAGGTGTGTAACAATGTTTAAAATCTAAGCCACAAATACAGGTACACGCAGTATTCATGTTGTTGTAATTTTAATGACGACTTCACGCTCACCCTTCTGTATAACAAGAAGAGATGGAGGAATCTCCACTTCCAGAAAAGGTTCTTACCTTTATCTTTTTGAAGTCCACCGGTTTCCTAATCAATTCATAATACTCTGGTAATTCTTTCCTAGATGGGAGCTGAATGAAAACTTCACTTAGCTGCCGTCCTGAACTGTTGAGAAGAACAAACCCATAATGCAAAGAATTACTACAACTTTCTCACAAAACACACGCACACAATCTAACCATGGAAATAAATTAAAAAAAAAAAAAAATCACAATTTTTTCTTTTAAAGAACTAGAAATTGAACCCTGCTCTGACTTTTTAATTTGGTACAGGTAATTAATTTACAACTTAAAACATATCCTTTGTGCTGCTGTCCTAGCATATCACCATCATTACAGGATCATATGTGGAGGAGGCTTTATGGAAGCAGGATCAGGATTCGAATCTGAATTCCGTAGTGGTTTGCCAAGTACAGTCTTATCCTTTTCTCAGTTTTGTTTTATGATTTTTAGCAAGTGCCCGTTCTGTCACTGTAAGTTTATCTTCTTCTTGGTCATTTTATAGTTGTTTTGTACCTCCCTGTCATAGCAAACCATTTATTCATACTGATTTCCATTATACCAGATGCTGATGGCTATCAGACTAACTACATGTTACAACAAAAAAAAATATTAACTTCCATTAATGACCATTAGGTTTCTGGGAAGATCAGTGTAACTGTATTGAAAATCACTACTGCCATTTGTACTTTTTCAGTCATCTGAAATAAAGTGACGGGTTACCTAAAAACCTTTCATACTCTAGGAACATTGCCTATCACTTACAGGTGTTCAGAATTTCTAAGATTTCCCGATTTCCCATTGTTCATCCTTTATTAATACCTATTTTAACACTTCCAAACTGAGGGGTTTTTTAAATCTTATTTGTGGCTTCCCAAATAATACATGGATATAAGTGACCTGGAGAGGACATGTGTTGATGGCACTTATGGGCTTAGTCTTCTGGTTTTTTTCTGTGTGCGTGTCATTTTTCTCACAGACAAAGTAGCAGAAAAAAGCTCTGCTGAGAGGAACTGTAATTCACTGCACGTAGCATTCACAAGAATTTCCCAGCCCACATTCACATGCTTCCTTCTCTCACAGCTAGTTCAAAAAGGCCCTGTTTTCTCATTTGCATCTTCAGATGATAACTTGGGGATACCAAACCTTTATAGGAGTTGGGCAAGAAGGCTGCCAAGTCCTGGTCTCCACCTCAGCTTCTCTCTTGCAGTCACCCTCCATAGTGGTATGGGATCTTATCAGACACATTGAACTAATACTGAATCAAAGGTTAACTGAGGCAATTCTGCCATGGAGGATAAGGATGATAAAAAGCACAGAACAGTTCTGCCCTTTATGAAAGTCATGAATGCCTACTATATCATCTCTGAAAGTGCCATTAATGTCACACTGCTACATTTTGATTTGACTTTGAAATTACAGTGCTATACTGCAATATACACTAAACAGAATTCCTAACAAGTGGATATATTGAGTGGTTAAACATTGGAAGAGGCTGCCCAGGGAAGTGGTTGAGTCACCATCCCTGGAGGTATTTAAAAGACATGTAGATGAGGCGCTTAGGGACACGGTTTAGTGGGCATGGTGGTGTTGGGTTGACAGCTGGACTCGATGATCTTGGAGGTCTCTTCCAACCTTAATGATTCTATGATGATTCTATTCTATCTCAGGCATTCCTTTATGCCTGAAATAGCATCAGAATTTGAGGAGATGCTATTTTTCTTATGGACCTGATAGACCAATGAACAAGTAGGAATAAACAGAATTTCCTCATTTCCTAAGTAGCTGTTGCTCACCTAATCCAAGATTTCTTACTGTTCTCGGTTTAGTCCTGGGACACTGCTGCTCCTTATATAGCTTCCATCAGAGAGGACAATAACGTAAACATTCTAATCACAGCTTGCTAATCAGTGTTGTTCAATCAGTATCCTGGGCGCCAACTGTCAGCTAAAGTATTTTTCCATCCAATGCAAACCTAGAAACCAAAAGCCTCTGTCTCATTCTGACAACTTTTGTCTGACTTGCAGCAGCAGAAGCCCTTCCCCTTGCCTGCTTAGCAATAACTGCGAGGCTGCCTCCTAGATTACAGCAAGATTATGGCACATGCATGAACGCACTTCTGGGTGCTGCTGCTGCACGGTGAGGCAAGGCGGTGCACTGTGCATCTCTGTCAGGGAAGGTGAGAGTGATGTCTATCTACCCCATACAGCTGTTGGGGTAGATACCCTGACAGACCACCTGCACCTCACACTCTGGGCAGTTACCAGCAATTTCACCCAACAGATCTAACTTATTTGGGAAGCACCCTGTTACTGAAATAGAGGAAATCATAAAATGACCAGATAATTGTCATCCCAAGTCTTACTGTTTCTCTCTTGCCAGCAAATAATTGCGAAACTCGGGCCACTGCACCTCCCATCTCCTTTGGTACTGATTCACACCAAAGAGACAAATTCATTACTTTCATACTCCCCCTGTCAAAGTGGGAGGTGTTTACACTATAGATTTAAAGGCACCAATCTTGTTAATGATCTATGTGAGTGACTATGTCATGCCACATGACACAACTTGTCTTCATCTCAGAT
The DNA here is from genome assembly GCF_000699105.1 of Pygoscelis adeliae. Classification (NCBI taxonomy): domain Eukaryota; kingdom Metazoa; phylum Chordata; class Aves; order Sphenisciformes; family Spheniscidae; genus Pygoscelis; species Pygoscelis adeliae. The sequence continues at coordinate 953,808 of NW_008825104.1, forward strand.
TGCCCTCTCAAAGAGAAACTGGAAACAATACAAGGAAAAGCAATGCATTAAGTACACACTACAGAACTGACTAAATTGCATGTGTTTCTACTTCTTTGCAAATTAAGGACTGTATTTTTTTTTTGTTAATAAAGTGTTGAGCACTCACAGCTGCAACTGAGATAAATGAAATTTGTTCTGAAGCTTTAGAACACTAACTAATCTGAAAAATCAGATCTCTGGTGCCCAAATGGTGTCTTAAAATTTAAGTTTCTATTCCTCATTTGTAAAATGAGAATAAAATGTTGTGACAGAAGTTCTGTATCTGCAAAACATTCAGACTCCTTATGAACATTATAAAGACGTTTTGGAAGCAACTTTTCACGCTTTAAAAGGAGCCCAGGGGAAATTCAGCCATTCATTAAGTGATCAGTGCCCACCTTGTATATGCAAGGCACTGGTCCTGTGAAAAAGCAAAGCAAAGCAAAGCAAAGCAAAGCAAAGCAAAGCAAAGCAGTACACTGTTGCGCCATTACACAACATACTGTAACATACGTCCCTGAGATTTCCACCTTTTTTCTGTTATATCCTATTTTTCTGTGTGCTTGACTTCACAAACTTTAATAAAGTTATTTTAATAAATCTGTGCAAGATATTGACACAGGATATAGATGTAAGCTAATCCATTAAAAAGTGTGAAAAGTTGCTTTCAAAACTTTGTGCAGTATGAATCCGGATTTGCTATGCAGAAGGACTGAGTTACCATTGCTGCGTTTAAAACTTCAGCAGCTTTCTTTTAACAGAATTACCTGTTTGAGAAAAATTACTAAACCACTGATGCTGGTGTTGCTTCAGCTACACTTCAGAGTCTGGCAACAAATAGAATGATTTAAGTATAAAGGAAATAGCCACTAATAATCTAATTTTGATCAAATTTTAAAACATGTTTAGCGTATTTGTCCTATTAAAAAAACTCCTGATAATTATAGAGCTTTTTATCTCATGGCTATATAATTTTTTTTTCTCTTTTTACATGCACACACCCACCCTTATATTGTATTTTATATTAAAAATATAACAGTAGTAAATTATTAAACAGCAATATCCTATTTTCAAGGTATAAATCTAGCCAGCTGTAATTTGTTCACACATTCTATTAAACTAAGAATGCCATAGAAAACGTTCAAGCTTTTGCTTGATATAATTAATTACTGAGAATCATTTAAGGCCGTGAAAGAAAAAGCATTAAGGGCATGAAATATGCAACATATAGAAGACTAGTGCCTGATTTTGTCTACCCAGATCAATAACAGCTTATTCTGTTCTATCATTTTTATAGAACCTCCTCTCACAAAGAAATACTATCTTCTGCTCCCTTTGTATATGTGAATCTATACTGTAAATTAATGTGATCTTTTCTTACATAATCTGAAATGGCTGTGTTGTGGATACAACAGGAGAAAATTAGCAATTATTAATGCAACTCTGATTTTAATCCCTGTCCACACTTTTGTAATTAGAAAATAATAACCACAACAACTACCACATAAAAATCATGCGCAGTAAAAATCACTTATGGTTGCCTAGCAACTAGCAGGATACGTGCTGAAGGGAAGAAGGACCAGAATAAATTAAAAGACCTGACTGTGAAAGAACTGTGAGTGACAGTTCACTGCTACTGCATCTGCTCAACATGCTAGTCCTACGCGTGCTCACATAAAAAATACTTGCATGCTGTATGAGTTAAAAATCATTACGAAATACTGCTCATTTTTAAAATATTTTTGCTTAGAAAAATATTTGTGCTCAATGTTTCTGATTTTCTCTCATTTTTGTCAAACCGCTTACAAGCTGCACACAAGCGTGTATTTCCACCCATTTAGTCAGTATTATCTTCGATGGAATTAAATGCAGGAACAATTAGGCCTCATTTGTATGAGGCTCCTTTTGTATTTGTCTTCCCTGGCAGTATGGGGCCAGATGCAAGCTGCCACTGACCTGTCAAAAGTATTACTACTCTCAACACCCCTTCTCCTTTGGAATCAAAAGGAGCGACAACTCTGAAGCTGAGACTGCAAGATGTTCTCGTATTTCTGGCAAATTTCACACTTTTAACAAATACTGACATTCAATTTAGAGTGGGTAGAATGACGAGTCCTGCATGCTTGCCCTAGTCAGAGCACTCACAACCAGGACCACAGCGTGCAATTACAACTCCTAATCAAATGCAACTCAGAAGGACGCTTTTTAAAAAGAAGTATGTGTGGGAGAGGAGAATTAAAAGAGCTTACATAGCGAGGTGGTTCCTCTGTATTTACCAACTTCCAACAGTAACCCAGCTATATAGGGAGATGATTCATCTTCATTAAATGTATTCAGTGGTTCTTCCATTTGGAACTGACTGCAGTAATACATGGTGGACCTGTCCCCATCATTGAAATGGAAGTGGGTAAAAATACTTAAAAATATAATTCCTGGTTTTGACATATGAGTACGTACTCTGTAACTTTGGCTTGGCTATAAATAAGAATTATTTGCTTTGTGTGTTTGAATACCCAAGAGTACCAGTTGGCATAATTAATCACTAGTTAGATTAGTAATGGCTAATTACATTACTCACCATTTTACAACAGTTAAAAACTGGCAACTTGAGAAAACAGCTGGAAATAGTCTGAATAAAATCCATTTCACATACAGAGAAAAATTCTCCCTGAGCTATGTCCTGTCAAAATTAGAATACCATGGGCATGAATTTAAACATTCTGGCTTTAATGATGCAGTGATCAAAATGGTAAGCACCACAGACAGGGGAAGTCTCTTGCCAAGCAGGAAACACGGACAGGGCGCAACAACCCCACCCTCCAATTTTCTTATCAGTTGTATTAAGATGTGTATTAAGATAGCTACCTGCTATGGGGAGGAGGCTTTGTGAAGCTAACTGGTACACCATGCAAGTCCTTACTTTAAGTCTCACGAACAGAGCAGAGAGCAGGAAGATCACAAATGAAAATCACCATATCTAATAGAGCTATCAGCGTCCTGGGATTCTTGAAGTCAGCTGTTGCTATCTAAACAAAGTTAATACAAACTAGCTGTAGCATCAAACTGGCACCTAGACAGGAAACATCAAACTCTGATGCAAGGCAGAAGAGGACAGTGGATTTGTAGGGAAGCTGAAGGATTACAAGGTATGAAGTATCATTCTTTTTCTCCACTTAATTTTAACAATCAGGAAAGGGAAGCTACACTTACAGCTTGTCTTCCTCTGAAATAAAAAATAAAGGAAAACCTTCAGAAGAGGAAAAAGACAGTTTGGGGGACTAAGCTTGCATGTGCATGATGCAAAATCAGCAGCTGGGGCTCAAATTTGGCATACAAATTCCTTATTCTGAAAAGAAAATCTATCTCCAATAAAATTGTCCCTGCTTTCAAAAGGCTAAAGCATTTAAACTGGACATACAAACTAATTTAGCTTTCTGAAAACATAGCATATGTATTACACATATGACTGTATGATTATCCATTTCTACGGGCATTCCTAATTTTAGAGGGAAGGAAAGACAGGTTAAAAGCATCAGAACTGGGAAAAAGTGTGACAATAATGCTGGACTGATGCATTTCAACTTGCTCTCTTCTAAACATGCGTTTTACACTGCAAGATTAGAACAAGCTACAAGGCTGCAAAGACATGTAAATCTTAGTTTAAGAAATAATTGCAACAAAATCCCAGGTTAAAATGTATTATTGCAAATTAAGGCTGCGAAGATGATGCATATGCTTTACATTGGAGAATCGGGCTCAATTGTGTAACTGGAAAGGTGTTTCCAGGTCGTTGAATCTAGGGCCTTGGTATTGTAAGTAATCATATAAATTTTTTTTAATCAACGAACAAAGCCCAGATCTATTTAGGTATTTCTGCCCCACTATTCCATATGGAAAGGTTCCAGAACTCTTAGTTAACAACTTGAAAGTATTCATGGATGTTTACACTCATATAACCTTGTGATCACCATCCTGTATTTTACATATTTCTACACTCTCCCTGTGCTTATGCTTCCCTTTTTTCCCAGGTGAATTTACGGAGAGCAATCATCTTCCCCTCTCAGATTGTGCTGTGTTTGGATAAACAAACCAACCTGTTTCCTCTTGCAAGAGTCTCCCATGCTACTTATCATTGAAATAATTATTTACACTTGTCTCAGGGTAAACTAATCTTTCTTGAATGGAAAAGTATTCAAGTACTATATACAGCAACTCAGAAGCATTAATGGTTTCACATATAATGGTATACACATCTAATGAGTATTTCCTCATCCACACAGGCAATAGTGTCAGGGCGAGGCTCCCATTTTCTTATCGCTAGACAATACTGATGCCTTGTAGTTAGATTTGATCAATAATTTCTTTGCCCAGGTCATTCTTTTTCTGTCAGTTCCACATGATGAGCTTCCAACTCCAAGAAAATTCTATTTTTAGTCTGTAAGCACCTTATGATGCACTCTGAGGTACTGTATTTCATACCAGTTCTTTTAATCCAGACTTAATTGTGTTCAGTCCTCCATGAATGCCATCCCAATACTGGTATTTTAAAACTTTATATTTTGGCTAGGACACTCCTCATTTTTTTAACATATATCATTAATATATTACAATCTATGCCAACACCAATTCTTCAAGAACTTTCGTGGTATCTTCTTTCCAGTTTACTAGTTCCTTTTTTAACAGTGCCTTCAGTTACATCTTTTTCCTTGTTTTCACTCAGATTAGAGAGCTTACTCATTAGACCTCCTCTTTCTTTCATATTAGCTTATAATTTTCCTGTGGTACCCTAACAAATGCTTTACCAAAATCATAGAATCATAGAATGGTTTGGGTCGGAAGGGGACCTTTGAAGATAATCTAAGTCCAACTTCCCTGCCGTGGGGGATCCACTAGATCAGCTGACTAGAAGTCAGAGGATTCTGCCCATCTTTTCTATCTTAATTTTGCTTCATTACAGATTTATTCTCCATTCTAAGCCATTATAGATGAAACCCAGATTAACTCAGCTTCAGCTATGATGGCAAAGCAGTGTAGAAGAGAAAAAAAGGCTCTGCATCTGTAGTACTGCTCTGTATCTACGGTACTGATCTGTATCTACAGCTGGCAACATACGTTGCATGGTTTGATACTTAAAGCTGAGTAATAAGAGCACAGGTGCAGTTTAAAAGGTACCAGTGAATTCAACAAGCATTTTTACCTCTTAATGTTTTGGAGCACTTACTCCACAGTTCTTCAAATTGAGGTACAACTATTTGTTTCAAGATTACCGAAGATAAATACAAAGATATGATAAAGAAATGCCTATCAACATGAAGAAAAGCTTAAAGCATATCACCCAGTACTGGAATCCAAAACACAGCAGCCTGCAAGAAGCAAGTATTGTCAACTTTTCAAGGACCTCAACAGCTCTCATACCAAAGGAGTCCAAACAGCCTAAGTTGAACATTTTCACAGTGCCTCACATCTTTGTCCTTCTTCTCCTTTTTTACTATTTCCTTTATTATGGGAGACACCCAGGTACCAGAATTCCAGGAAACTAAGGAGTTAGGCTGCCAGTCAAGTCAATTCTCAGCATAAACACTGAAGTTTTCTCTCCTTCAGTGTGTTCCTAGTTCTCTAGAAAGATCAAAGAAACTCAGCTTGTAGCTATAAATTGCTCTGTAAGAACTATTAAACTTATTTTTAATGGAATGTTTCCTTAAAATCAGTATCATGCTGGGATGTGGGATGGGAATAAAAGGAAATACGACAGTTGCTACACAGTACTGCATAAAAGAGGAAAATCTGAAGAAAAAGCTTGAACTTGCACCAAAGACATGACAGAGATAAACAGTAATTTGACCTCAATGCTAACTTCCACTGTCTTGCATGGAGTTCTTTAACTGGGGTTTGCAAGTAGCTGGATATCTACCTCTGAATTTCCTTTTCAAAGAATCATATGCTGCATTTCTCTACACTGAACATTCACCTCAGGTGTTGCTAATTTGTCTGTTTAATCTTATTTTGACCTTTATATAATAATTGTGTAGCTCAAACTTCAGTTTGAGAGCTTATTGCTTGTATTATTGTAGCCTCTAGCTTTCCTACACATAGGCACCCCAGCCTATTTTGTTGGATGCTTTTTAAATAAGGAAGGAAAGGATTGTACTTGTCCCCAAATGCCTACAACAGAAGTCAAATACAGGACAGTTAGGAAAGTATTTGGGGACTCCTTCCCTGCATCAACATTACACAGAATCGCCACACAAAAGCAGCCAACTGGTACTCCAGATTTTTGTGGGCACCATGGAAAAACGTTTTTTTAAAAAGAAAGATTTTAACAAGAACAGAGAAGTGGTTCTGTATTTACAAGGAGCTCTTCTCAAAAGCAAGGGGAACATGAGATAAAGTACAGAGATTTATTAGTTTAGCAATGCATTCTCTTTATTTCTTTGCCTGCTGGCTTATTAACTGCAACAAAACTTATTGAAGATTGTAGAATTGGTTTGAAAAAGTAACTCAGGCCAAAGTCATTAAGATTTTGGATGGGTATCACCTGACCACCTTTTGGGACACAATCAGCTCTCCGTGGTCCGGATCAGCCCTCTGGACTTTCATAAAGTAGAGATTAAACATCTACGAGCACTGAAAATTTAAGCTAAAAACAAAGATGATTTCAGGCATTCAAATACTAAATACATGAAAACCCTTCTTTTTCCCCAGATGAAGCTCATGGCCTACTTTTCTTCCAATTAACCTGTCCCTCTATACTTGCCCCAATTGCCTTCACACACACAAAAGCCCAGAGCTGAACAAACAGGAACCCCCTACAAAGCTGAAGGGTTCCAATGCCTAAAACCCACTTAATTCTAAAGCTGAAAATCCTGGAAGTGTTCATCGAACTCTAGAACAACCTCAACCCCACAGATTTTAAGATACTAAAGTTTCCTGATGCCTAAATTTGCAATTCTGTTCTGTCCCAACTTTCATAGGATTGGGTGGTTTGATGCTAGCTCACAAAAAAAATCAGAATACAGGAACTTGGAACTCTTCTGCAGAGCTCATTTCACTGAAGAGCTCCGTTTAACAGGCATTTTTAATTCCTAACAGAATAGAGCTCCATACACTTTTTAAAGTGGGAACCAATTCTGTCTTGCATAAATGTGGGCTCCTGGGAGAGGGAATAGTATGCCTTGTCACTGCGTAATAGCACAGTGGTTAACTTGTTTGACAGATCAGATACGAACTTCCTGGGGGACAAGTGACAGGCAAAAGCCTTTAACTTCCCCAGTAACTAGCAGTTACTACCAGTAGCTATCCCTACTGGAGGCTAGCGGAAGCTTAGCTATAGTTGTTTGCTATTTTAAAAATGAGAAGTAGGTGCCCTCATCAGAAGTGCTTGGCTTAGGAGAAGGCTCAAGGCCAGGGATCCAAAATGAAGAGATGCTTCCTTACAGCCCTGAATGGAATACCTGAACTTTAAACACTTCTCCCTTCTCAGCTATTCTGTTAGTTGAGAGTCACAGCAAGCTGAATACACTGAGATTGTAGTCAGCTTCCTGCTTATCACGTTCATTGCTGTGAATCCTGTTCTGATGCAATAAACTTTTCGATGTACTCTAGAGAGAGCCCACAGATCACAGAATGCTTCATTTCAACATTTACATGCCAAAAAAGTCAGGCATCACAGCTCTGCGTGCTTCACCAGATACCGCCCAAGTTAACCTTGTACAGGCAGACCCAAAACTGTAGCTGCAAAGAAGAAGTGCAACTTGCCATTTGAAATCACAAAGTTGTTTACATGCAAAAATCACGTTGTTACACTTGCACGGGTCACCTAACACAAATACTTCTTTTCTCTGAATGCATTTAATATTCATTTAGCTTATAATTGCTCCTTATATGATTTAAGTAATTCCATGTACAGTAAAGAAGCAGTAAGCACACAAGAAGGCTTTACTGATTTTTGGCAAATAGATCTTGAGTTAAAAAATAGAACTTCCTCATACAAGTATGATGCAAAGAGGTTATTAACTAATTCTCAGTTTCTTCTTCATGAAGCATAGATGATTTTCAGTTTGAAAACCTGCAAAACAGAAGTCTTCAAATGACGTTTCAGATTAGGAGTGATATTTTTTCCTGAGGTCCAGCTATTTAGCATTTTGTTATGCTGAAGATAGGGATTTCTTGACAAACATGCTTCCATCTCAGCTGCAGGCAACATATTATGATCAGTATTTTTACAGTTTTTCCTTTGGCAGCTCAGAGGCTCATGATATGAGCCCTACATTTTTTGGGCAGTCTTTCAGGTCATGGTGAGACCCATGTTAACTTACATTAATAAATCTGTAGCCACATATTTGAAAAGATTAATCTTAATACACGCTGCACCACTAAACTGAAGGAAAATCCAGCTAAAGCTAAATGTTCTTAAGTACACCTACTGAGCAGAATGACTTCATTTCTAAGGAGGAGCTCTATGCCTACTTCTTGTATTCGTGTTTCAACAGTGTCCTACCAGATGGGTCTTCAAAAAACCATCTACAAAGAGTGACATTTACAGGATCAGGCCCTAAGTGAAATTACTTTTCAGAAATGCTGTGTCAGCAAATCCTTCTAAAGACAAAAAGGAAGCCATTAAAAAACATAGAGAGAGATATCAACAGAGAGGGAGAAAGCACATGCAACAGAGAGAGACCGTCTCCAAGCTCACCTATCTTTGTAGTTTATCACAGTATCAATGATAGCATTCATTTGTTTTGTCAGTTTGGGTGGGTTGGGTGACAACTTCTCTGCAGGAGGTCTGCCTCTTCTTTTCTTTGCTTTCTCTCCATCCTCCTTCCCAGAATCTTTATCCACATTTCTTCGTCTCTTCCGTTTTTTAAGCCGGACTTCCTCTTCCATTTCTTCCAAATTGCCGTCTTCAATTGCCTGACAACCATGGGTTCAAAAAGTATGATTAAACAAAAGAGGTATTGCAAAGGTAAGTAACAAACTGTAAAAACAAAAACGCAACCCCACAGTATGCAGATAATTCAACTCAAAATGTTCAGCTTATTTATAAACACGAGTATAATAAGAAATTGACTTACTAGCAATCAAAGACACACTAAATATTAATTTGTTCTAAGAATCCCACTATCATCTAAATAGATGCATGTTTATCTGAACCTTTAATTCCACACCAACTCACAGTTTCACACACAATAATGGCCTGTGGTACTGTGTCAGTAAATGTACAACAAACATTCATTTGTTCACGTCAGTGGCAGTACTGGCTTATGTAGCCCTACGCAAAACAGACTTTATGATATTGCATGTTTTCCAACAGGACAGTCTAAACTGTGCTCAGCTCCCAAAGCCAGATCACACACAGTTCTTTGTGCACACAAACACCACACAGATACTTTATGCAGTAATGACTCAACTTCTCTTCCAAATAGTTTAAGCAACTTCCAAATCACCTAAGCGTTAAAACCATCTCTAAAATCTATCATTTTCTTCTAGAATAGTAACCAACAGATAGGCAGAAGCACTGGCAGTACTGTGTTTTACTGTAAAAAGCACTCATAACATGGGATGCCAAAAAACCCCCCAAAAAAACCCAAAACCCAAACCAACCCCACACACAGTCACAAACGATGAACACCAGTTTCAATTACCTGGATGTATGCTTTTAACCAGACCCAGCAGCACTATGCAGAGGGATAAAAAAATCACTACAAAAAACCAAACTAGGAATAAAGGGAAACTGTTCACACACACTGACTATCAGATCCATGTGATAAAGCAAGAAGCTGAACTTTCCTTGATTTGGGAAAGCCAACAAAAGAAAAGAAATAAAAATACCGGGTCATAAGAGAACTGAAATTAAAAATAAAAAAAATACGAAAAAAATCTTAAAACTAGGCTTTCTGATTAATGCTTTCTCAGAACATAACTGATGTTGATACTTGTCCCTTTTGCCTCTCAATATTGCCTTGAGTACATGCAAATGCTAATCAATCCTTTCTCGTAGCTGAAAGAGCTCTAATCAGAAGGCAATTACCTTCATTTCTCCACAGCACCAAACATGGCTAATATTTATGATCATGTGAGCATAACAATCAATATAAAAAGAGTGATTACAGCCCAGACATAATTTTTCTCAATTGTGTACAATGTCTCTTGGAAAACGTTTTGTGAACAAAACCTGATGCACAACACAAAACAACCTGGCATGTTAAAAACACCAGTGGGATTTTGAAATCTGTTTCCTATGCATCCTCCGATGCGCAAATCCACACAACAAACACGAATGCAGAGTCCTGAGGGACAGCCTGAAGCTAGGCCTTAATAATCAAAAGACAATTTACATCATGCTTCCACAGCGTTCAGATAACCACTATGAAGGAGGCTTGAGATCTGATGAGTTAGGAAGAAAAAAGAAGGAAGGAAGAAAAAAAAAATCTGCACACAAATTCATTAATATTCATTTGGCTAAAGCAGGACACCCACTATAAACCACTGCAGCTAACGAAGATTAAGAAAAGGAAATTTCTCTGCATATCTTGGAAGCTAGAAAAGCTAATAATAAATACAGCATGCAAGGCTGTCAACAGTTAATGTCATTGCTCTCCTTAAACACTCAGTTGTACACTGAAATACGGAGAACACCGACTTTTGATGTGTTACACACCTACACATGCCTGTGATGTAGTTCTACTGAATCTTCAAGACGGCAATGAAAAAGGATATTTACCTTACCACTATCAGCAGGCCGGCTATCGGAAATCACAGTTAGTGGGGATAAAATTAACAAGCCAGCAAAGCAGCGAGCTGCTAGTCTCTTCATCAGCTGATCAGGAAAAAAAAGAGAGCTGGGGAAAGGCTATGTTTTCATATACAAGTAATTTTATTTTACTGAAAATTTAATACTGAAAGGATTGTGGATACTCAAATCTGCTGTTTCATTCTACCTACTACAAGGCCCCAAGCCTTCCTCCTTCAGCCTGCTTTAATATTGACAACTACTTATCATATTTTTCCCCTTGTTATTCTAGGCATCCAAATTAGATTTTTAGCTGGGCAGTTACAGATTCTTGTTAGCATTTTAATTATAACAGCACAATTAGACAATTTCATGTATGGTTTTAAAACTGAAATAGGTTGCATGCATTTTAAAGATGCATTTATTACAGAAAATGTATTCCTATTGCTCCGCAGTGAACAGATCAGGTTTTGGTTATTGAAACTGATAAAAAAAATCTATTCTGCTTTACAAGAAATTGAAAAACCAAACCACGTTATCATTTTGTTAACTTTGGTAACATTTTGTTGTCCCTTCGAAAACTGGTATTCACTTAACTAAAATATATTTGTGTTTTTGTTTGCTTGACAAATTTTCTACCACCAAAAAAATAACAGTGGTGCTGTCATAACAGAGTTTACTAACATCTCATTTTAGAATTCTGCATAAAATTCTTGCTTGAAGTAGGTAATATTTTGGAAAAAAAAATCAGGACGAAGAGAAAAGATAGAAGTAAAAAGATTTTTTTAATACTACATATAGCAATGTAGTAAAGACAAAAAATAAAAATAACACCCAAGTAAACTAACATATACTCTTGCACTCTTAAAATTAGTGACTATCAGATAGCAAATTAATTCTTAGCATATTACAGATCTGCAAACAAATATTAAACTGTCTACTTAGCTAGTAATATATCAATCGATTACTATATCCAGCTTTCAAAATTCATACGCATGAATGCAAACTCAGTTTTCCTTAATTTAAGACTTTAGTGACACCACTTGAAAATCAGTGTGACAATACCAGCAGTCCAAAAATGTTGTTATTGTGACTCCTGACATTAGTTCTCAAGTGGCAAATTTATATTTTGTATATAAAAAATAATATTTAAAACTAAACCTGTATGATTCATGCTGCCTTAAAAGATGGCTTAAAACTGTATCACATAAATCAATTATCAGCAGAGGTATTAATGCTCTGTGCATATGTCTACACATATGATCCATGCACGTGTGTATGAGCAACAAAATATTTATTAAACTAATTCATCTGAGCTCTTTGTTAGAAAAGCTTAGTTTCTAGGGCTGAAGTGCCACACCAAAGAGAATGCCTTTCCAAACCTTTACCAGTACGATAATGACACGAATTCCAGAGAGAAATCTCCAGTTCCTGACAGATGTGCGAGGGTGCAAGATAGCACAGACATCTCCCATGCTCAAATGCCTCTGGATTAGTGAGGTGAACAGCAAGGGAGTCAAGGAAAATAGTACACAAATAAAAATTTAACACTTTCCTTCCCTTAAGGAAATAGGACAAAAGAGTACAATAAAGTTTGGAGACTTCATTTTTTGAAAGAAAGCTGTGAAAACTTAATGTCAAATTTTGTAAAGGGTTGGCCACCTCATGAAAGGCAGAGACACCAGTGGAAGTGTGAGGACCCAATGTTAAGGCCAGTACTGACAGAACCTTCCTGCTCTTCTGAATCTTATTGCTGTATCCTGGTCCATGTACACAAAACAATTTCCTTGCTAAAGAGCTAAGAGCACGCAGGCTTCTCAGGGCACCATAATTTTAAGCAAGAGCATACTCACCATGGATTAAAGAAACCAAACTGCCTTCCTCCAAAAGAAGCACCCCCCAAAAAAAAAACCCCAAAAGTGGATTTTTCAGAAGGCAAGTAGAAGTTACTTCTGAGACATTTTCCCCTTCATAAAGGAAAATAGCTGTTTTGAGGTGGAAGTATTCTTAATGAGCATGCATACAGCTACACCAGCACCACAGAAACAAAGTAAAGGTCAAATGGAAACTGTTTTGTTTCTCCATTTGAAGAGCACGACATTATGGATGTATTCTTAACTTCTTCTCCAGAGCATGACACAGCACCACGACTGAACATCTTTTCAGTTGAGAATTATGGATCCAAATAAGCACTAAGAGCTACAGCTCCGAGTTTTGTTTCATGACTGCCTTCTGCAAATCAACAATTATGTTAGTCTTATATTAGTTTTAAATTCATTTTACAGGAATCAAGTAACTCAAGTCTCGTCACACAGTGAATCAATGGAGGTGCTCAGCATAAAATCAGGTTTGGTGTCTAAGGCCTGTCTCTAATATTTAGATGACACAACATTGTAAGACATAGTTATTTTTCCTTTGATTGGAGGTAACTACAGTATTGTTATGAGAAAGTGGAGGCATAGTGAAAGCCATTGCTACTACTTATAGTCAAAGAAACTGTATGCACAAAACAAAAATGGTATGAAGCTATGTAATAAATTTATTTGATAATGCTGAAAATATGTTCAGATTAAATGGGAAATGGGCACAGAACACGAGAACTCTTCCTGCGTCCCTCTCTTATTTTATCTTAACGGAATGAACGTTAAGATAGCTTGCCCCCTTTCCTTCAGACATCAATGACCTTGTGTCTCTCCAACATGCAAAGTTAGCAGAGAGCTCTTGTGACTAACATTACCATGTGAACAGATTTGCTAGCATGCTAATTAAACTCCATGTTTCCATAGAAAAAGTCTTTATGTTCACCTATGAACAGAAAAAAAAGTCAGCTTCCCAGCTCCCTGAACATAAATAATAACCCAGTCATGCAAAGTTGCCAAAAGAAAGCTTTTCCGGGAACAACAAATAACTTACCTGGGGCATTGTACTGACTACTGGCCAAGAGGCACTAAGCTTAAGGGCTGTTAAGACCTTAAAACCAAAAAACGTCAGTAAAGCAGTAATGAACAACAGATGACTGCTTTGAAAATTAAGTTCCCATTTATGAATTTGGAAGAGAAGAAAGAAGTAAAAGAACCCTACAGAAGGCTAATAACAAACATTGAAAGCACTAAAATGTCATCTACCTGCGCCTACCAATTTCTCTCTTCAGCATAATCCTTCAAGTCCTATGATGATATTCCAAGAGAAATTCCACTGACAACTGATGAAGACTTCAACTTTCCAACCTGAAGATCATCTTCTCCAAAAGACCTCTTCAAAATCCAGTTCTCCTGCTTAGCTTCTCAACAGTGACACTCCTGATATCTGGGACTGTTTCTAATTTCCACACATTGGAATTATTTCTTGGCTCTCTACAGCAAGTTCCCTTACATTGTAACTAATTATCTCTTGCTATGCTATAGCATAGAGGTCAGTATACTACAGATAAAGACTGTGAAGAAGAATGCCGTAATACTTGAAAATTAGATAAAAGGGCATAAGATACACTATCAACAGTGCAATGACTAAATACCTGAAGATAATTATAAGGATTGATGAAGTTATTTTAACTGAATTTCCTCTCCTCGCTGGATAGTATTGCACAAGATTTACCAGGCTAGTTTTGTTGGGACTAAACTAAAACAGAGTACAGATTAAAATCTGCCAAAGGCAGAATTAGTGAAGAATTCCTGAATACATCCAGTTTTTCCTTGCTTTCACTGCTGACTCATTCTCCTCCACATAAGGAATATTCCAAAAAGTCTCCATCCAGCACTTAAATAGAAATGAAAGTATCGGGTTTTTTTAAAAACGCAAACAAAATGCAATTATTGCAAAAACACATAACTTGTAATAAACAGTCTTCTCAGATATGCTAAACTTCCACAAAATAAGGAAACTGAGTCCTTCAGCCATATGTTCATCAGTCAGGGTCTGCATCTTCACATTGCTGAAACTTGGGGGTTTTTTTGAGAAGCGGGAGAAGGTAGATTGTTTTCTGGCTTGCATTTCAAAACTATTAATAGTTGCTTAAGTATTTGCATTGAAACTCCAGCTGCCTATTTTTAATTAGACATTAAGGAAAACAATTATAAATAGTTTTTTCTTGCATTTTGATTTAAAGACTGATGCCAAAAAGACCTGATAGAACCATGTAAGAACATACTTACCTTTAAAGAGAAATGGTCTTACCCAAAGCAACAGAGCGTAACATTAAAAAAAAAAAAAGGTATCTATTTAAAACACTTATAGGATCAAAGTTTTTATCTTCAGTGTTTTCTTTCTGGTCTGAGAAAAATATTTCAGATAAAATATCCTAATATTTAATCTTAATGTAAAATATCCTAATGCTTAAACTTAATCTTTAATGTGACAATTACTAAGTAAAGCATCATGCAGAGCCAGCACCGATAAACTTGCTCCAAGTTATGGCAAACTACATTGGCAAGGACATTATTCTTCTGTTCAAAAGTGAAATCTGGTTAAGAAAAAGTGTAAATCAATAATTTGATTTTACACTCCCCCAAAAGGCAAACAATTATTTTACGTGGAACCACTCAACCTGATTTTGTACCTATGAGCTTTTCATAAACTTTGGGGACAGAGAGACTGAAAAGCACAATAATTACCGATGATACCAGGACCCACAGCCCACTCAGGGAGCACAAAGAAAGTGCTCCATTAGGGGGAAGGAACTGGGTGATAAAAAGGAACAACTGTATCATGCTGACTATAAAGATGCTTTGCTTAACCAGTCAGAGCATTGAGAAAATACATACTCACTGTAATAAGACACTGAATGTGGAACTACCAAAAATGGTCACTATTCTGTGGTCTACAATTACTCAGCCACACTCTTAAAAGATCTACAGAACTATCTCTAACTGTCTTCCTCAGTTTTCAAAATTAAGTGTGATTTATCCCTCCCATTTGACATACAGTTGTACTTTATGTCTTGTTAAGAAGATTTAATTTGAACAGCCTCTTGACCAAGCCAACCTAACCAAGGAGGGTTGGGCAGGCAGCTGAAAGAGAGGAAAAAAAATCCAAATAAATTCTATACCAGAAACTATTGGTATCAACCTCTTACTCTTTCTCACTGAACTGTTTTGTTGTGGTGGGGTTTTTTTGTTTGTTTGGTTGTTTTTTTCCCAAACTTGTTCACCTGCTGACTCTTGTCACTTGGAGTAATAGCCTGTTTGTAAACACAGTGAAACAAACTCTCTCATTCAAGACTGGAGGACAATATAACATGGACTTGTGAAATACTGCGCATGAAAGTTGCCAGATGATAAACAAACATATTCTGAAAGGGATGTTATAATAGCAGTTCTGAACTAGATGGTATCCTGCGTATTTCAGATTGCCTTCAGATTGCTCAGAACCTTACAGCATATTGATGACTCAAGGAGTAAATGTTAACACATTGCCATTGGAAATAGTTGCAGGTATCTTTGGAAGTATAATTGGAAGTAAAATTTACAGACTGAATGAGATGTAACTAACTTAAGAAAGACACTACAAGACTATCGCTTATGAAAATACTGCAGGGAAATTCATGGGGGAAAATAATAATCTTTACAGACACACAGTTGTAAAGGAATACACTTAATGTGACCAAAACTATCTTTCAAGACTGATTTAGCTGAATTAACTTTAGTTTGCAATTGTAACTTCAAATAACTAAATGACAACAAAACAGGAAATAACATGATTAAGGCATGGTGTGTATTTTTTTGAAGTTAATATGATATAAATTTTTCTATACATGCTTTTTAAATTGTCTGGAGAAAATGATCAATTATTTAATGTGCATACATGAAGATAATACTCAGTTGATATAACTGAGATGCATAAAAATGGCAATTTACTTTTGTACATTCACTTTTGTCTACAAGGTTTATAAATAACACTATTAAGTCATGAGTTGCCATACTTATTCTTCTGTACAGAAGGTCCTGATTTCTTCAAGTCTCCCTTGCCAAAAGTGCATCACTTCAAAAAACAAAGGTGAAGAATTATAAGAACCTTTCAACAAGCTTGATAAGGACAGCAGAAGTCTGGGGTTTTTTGATGACTGCAGGTGCCAAAGGCTTGCTGAAGTAAAATGGATGAGCAGAAAATCCAAGAAAACCTCTGACAGGAACTCAAGTAGGAAGCATTTTATTCACACTAATCACAGAAAGGTCCTGTTTAGCAAAGAGGGCTCTGACTGCCAACAAGTCTTCCTTGGTACCTGCTGCAGTCTTTCCATTTGTGAATGATCTATTACACGTGATTTGCACCAGCACAGAAAAACAGCTGACGGAAGATACATGTTTCCTGGCTTCAGATTCACCAGCAATCCATCTCGAAGTAAAATCTAACATGACAGAGATGCCTCATTTTTTCCCCTTTATCTTGTTCAGTATGACAGAGATGCATATGTTTGTTGAATAGACAGGATTCTGGAGCATTTAGTGACTGTTTTTTTCAGTGAGGAAGAGTGGAAGGGGAAGGTTTTCTTCCTTTTTTATTTTCATCAGCATTTTCTCCCTGACTTACCCAGAATTCTGACTCAGGAAAGCCTATTTCAGCAGTGTAGAGGACAGTATACTGACAAAGGTATTGTGAGATAATCAGTATTCCAGTTATGCTTTTTTTCTTGACCAAGTACATTATCTTCCCTAGGAGAGGGGGCAAGGAAAATTAATTGCATAAGAAAATTACCTTTTCTGAGGGGTGCCAGGGGGAGGTGGGGGAGATTACTTTTCTCACTTTTTCCTAAATTCTTTTAAAATAACAAGCATGGAATTTAGTCAACAGCATAACACTTTCGTGTCCTACAACAGGAGATGTAGTTTCCTTGGCATCTCACAGTTTAGAAGGAAAGTAAAAATGAGCTTTTTATGGCTTAGTTTGTACTGTGGATTTTGCTTCCAAATCTTCCTTCTTTGGTCTAAAATAATTTTTTACTGGAGGGATATATCATTCTATTGTCCCTCTGAGATTAATTTTTTCTTCCATTTTTGATGATTTGCTAAAGTTGATTAATTAGTTTAGAACTTATGAACAAAGTTTAAGACAATTTAGTAGTATGTCTAGTAACAACTACATTCTGTTCAGGCTCACAGACAAATATCACAGAGCAGGAGGAAACAAGCTGCAGTGAAGTCATGAAGATACTCAACAATAAAGACCAGATCCCAAATCAAGGAAAAACAGGCATTCTACAACATTCCAAGGATTTACTGTCTCCCAGTCAGATAAGACACAGTTTATTTTAAGAGGGAGAACATGAATACAAAAAACAATCAGAAACACATTTATATATGACCACTAATAAACAGTTATGTAGGATGGCTTCTCTTCCCAGTCTTGCGACAAGTATTTCCTGTTGCTGTTCACCCTGTCTTTCACAAAATAATGTTGCAGTTGCCAAAGGCCTCTGGTTTCTTAGTACCATACTATTAATTTATCTTTTTTTCCTTGAATAATAGGGCTGTTTTTATGGACACTTACCTTTTTTTATGGACTTTATATTCTTCTGTTGTGGAAAAAGGTAAGAAATCTTTACTTTGTAATGTTATATGTCCTGGCAGACTGGCGGTGCAACTAATGTTTTGCAGCTCATAGTGCTGAGAACTAAAGACAAACCTCTCACATTTGATTTTGTTCCCTATGAAAAAACTCTCAAAATTCAACCATTCAGAATGGGAATTTATGGATTACTTTTTAATTTATTTTAAAAAACTTTCCAGGATTTAGCCTTTCTTTATTCAAAGAACATTGCCTCCCTTTTCTTCTGAGACCCTACTAATTATATCAGAAAGATACCTGGTATAAAACCAGGGTTTATACCCTCACGAGATCAGTCCTTTGGAAAGAAACAGCAGTCTTGGCTCCTTCTGGGACTGCATTTGCTTCCAGTGAACCTTGCTAACATTTGCAGTAACAGATAACTTTTCTATGGTAAAAATAAATTTGAAAATTCTAAGCACTGGATAAAGGTAAGTAGACAGGACCAACTCTCATTCTGCAACACACCTAACAGCAGGATACCATATTCTAGTAGAAAGTTTCCTATGAAGAACAAGCTGCCTTTTCTTCTACTATGAAAACAACACAGCTGAGGACTATAACACAAAGGGATGATTAGCAGATTTCCAGTGTGAAATCACTCATTTTGAGCCAAATCTCGAGCCTTAGAATAAGCAAATTATTTGGCTTTCAAGTGAACAGATATCCAGCAATGCCTTCTAATTACTCAGAAAAATATTAAAAGTGTTTTCTCTCTTTTTCATCAACAGACTAACAGACCAACAAAAGGCTTCTATTTTACAGGTGAGTGTAAATTTTATTCATGCCATGAAACACTACTGTTCTTAATGATGCAACATGAGAAGCTTATAGTACAAAGCTTAAACTGTCACTTTCATGCATGTCAGAGTAAACTCAGCTTCTGCCAATAGTCATACCATTAAGTATTTTCTTTCATATGTTCTCCTTGTCCCTGATATTTAAGTATATTCACACATTCTCAAACAGACATTTTTTATTCCAAGTTTAAAATGTGGAAGATAACCAAATGGGAGCCAAATGGAGAAAATAAATTCAAAACAAAACAGATAAAATATCTTGCATAAAACAAACATAATGGAAAAAAAAGAACAGCTTTCAGACACCGTCATAGTTTCATTATTTTTCAGTGGCTGTTCATAGGATCTCTTGTATCTACTTATTTGCAGAAAACAGCTTAAGGATTTTTCCAATAGCATGGGAAATTGTTTGTAGAGATCTATCACTATTAATGCAGGTCCTTTGAGGTAATTAAGAATGGGAAGCATGCAATGTTAAGAGAGTATGATATGAGAAAATGTATGTCAAGAGATTAGACTACTCACTTCCTATGCCGACAGAGGAAAAAATTCTACTCATAGAAATAAGACTACGTTTAAAGAATAAACAGTAGGAGTTAGCCCTTTAAGACAATTCCAATATAGTTCTTTAATAACTTTGCAGAATTTGGAGGAAGACAGCATGAAATGAAACTAAGCCAAACTTTGGACAACTTGCTGAGGAAAGCTAAGTTATATGTATCTTTTATGTATTTTATACCAAAACAATATTTTGTGAGGCTAACTTCTAGCAGTGGTGCAGTTAGTTCCATGTTTTCAGGATGCTTCTAAAGCTGCAGTTATCAGACTGTGGCAGGACTTACAGTAGAGCTTGACCCTTTAATATGCATATCACAGCCTAAAAGTAGAACTCTAACATGAACAGTAACTGTCTAGAACGCCTTTTTGGTCTTCTGGGATAAACTGCAATGCAAATCACAGTCTGACAAGCAAAAACTATTACCTAAGCAAAGGCTAACTGAAGAATACAAAGAAGATTCCCAGAAAGGCAATGAGGCTTAAGAGGAAGTGAAGTTTCTCAACAGAATAATGTATAGTATAAGTGCATATCTGAAAAACTAAAGCAAGGCTGTAAGCAGCAACAAAGTCCTGTGGTTCTGAGTTTGAAAGCCAGCTAAAAATATTTTATTACGTTGTCAGATGCAACTGAAAAGAATATGTAATGGATAGCCATTAAAGTGTAATTTTTAACACTCTAAACTCGACAATTTCAGAGTACAGAATGAAATTACAGGGTTACGATTACTGGAAAACTTTTATAAGATTTTCCTTTTTTAAAGTTAAAATTCCATTGCTAGAGTAAGGAAATACACCATTCTACTCATCAGGCAGAGTACTTCAAGATGACTCAGGAAGCTAACTGCCTAAGGCCTTCCACTCACAACATGCCTAAGGATAGGCTGAGTAATTTCTTAGAAGTTCACTCTGAAACTTTCCTGTTCTTCCATATTTGCTAAGTTAGTACTTCCATACTTGTTTACATACAAGAAGAGACAAATTGCTTTAATTTAAACTGCAGGTTTCTATAGAGGCAGCAGAGCTCTGCAAACCTACACTGATCCATCAAAAGGATTACTTTTGCCTGTCATGCCTACTGCACAGAAAACATCAGTGTGAAGCTTCTCATCACCTGCTCAGGTCTGCCTTCAAAAGATGGCACTTTACAATAACAGTCTCTCAATTTGCTCCTGATGATAAGGCAAAATATTAAATGCTTCCCTTTTTGCAGAGTGAATAAACACTTTGCCCACAATACACGCCCGGAATGGTATGGGTAACTTCTTATCCACGTTGTAAATGCAAATCAACATAGGAAAACTTACTGCCTCTATTCAAAAGTTTGATAGGTGACAAAAGGTCAGCTACTGCATATAACCTATAATTATTACGTCAACGCATGTCAGAGAACATAACAATGCAGTGGACCCAAGTATTAAAATGTTTGCTGCTTCTCTTTCTGTTGCCGAAATGACCCTAGCAACATAATGTTTTAAACTTTTAATGTAGACTTTCTTTTTCTGTCAATTCTGTGAAGTATTTTATGTTTCTGTTTCAGTTTTGGAAGTTGATTTGAATTTTGATCTTCCACATGGAGAGTATTTCAGGCATCTTAACCACAGGGCCTAATTTTTTCATGCAAAATTTTGCACTTGAAACAATAAAAATATAACAAAGCCTGAAAGCCAGAGTTTTAACTCATGGCTGCCAGGCTATATAAAATTGGTATGTCAGAAAAGTATAGTTATTTCAAAGAAAATTGAATTTATTTTAGTCTAATCTTAACAATACTACTCACATTTTTTAAAAATACAGAAAGGTGTTTATAGGACACTATTATTCTAATGTTTTCTAGGAGAGAATACATGTACTATTCCAACTGAAACTTTGTTAAGATTTGTTATGGTAATTTACATGTAACATCATATGCACAAAATCACAGACTAAAAAAAAAGAATCCTATGAAAATATGGCAAGTTATTTTACTGATAGGTATTCCTCTGAAACAGCTGTTCAGATTTCCTAACTTGAGGTCTTTCTCACAGAAAAACTGTTTCTGGGACACTAAAAATTGCCTTACTGAGAATATCCCTCAAATATTGAAGAGGCATTTCAAAGTACTTTGCTAGTTTGCAAAATTAATACTCTCAATCCTGCCTCCAGATTCTGAAAAAGATAGCCAGAGTATAAATCAAGTTCTTTTCTTCATAAACTAACAAATCCATCTTGCCAAAATAGAGAACCAAAGCTATCAGGTAGATGCATTTAAATTCCCTCTCATGCATACAAAGCCAAGAAAAGTCCCTTCACTGGGGCTTCACTGGTTATAATTTCACTGCAAATTAAAAGTAGCCATTTTCTTCCCTTTCTTAAATAAATTCTGAACTGAATTTCCTGAGAAAGGCATGAAAAATAGATAGTAATACTCAGAACATAAAAACGGCTTGGCTTCGTGAGGCCTTAAAGTCATGTCCAACTTCCTAATCCTTCAAGAAATCAGCTTCCACATGCATAAAACTTATCAGCCTCATTTCGCACATTAAAAAATAGTACCTGGGGCATCCTGATGATTGGTGATCACAAAATAGACAACACACTGGAACGGTGGACTTTTTAAGCCTCCAGTGACAAAGTCTTTCAAACGTGACTTGTTTTCCCCTACAGCTTAACAAATTCAATTGGATTTGCAATTCAATACCACAGAGCAGAGTGTAGATCAGAACGCAATTTTCTTCACATGCCGTGGGCAAATACTCACTTACTCGACTGTCAAACAGGTTTAGCAGCAAGCCAGGAAACTTTGCAATTGTAACCAGAAATGGTATAGAGGAGTAAGGAAGAGAGAAAAACAGGGGTGGAGGGGTATCATGTACATGAACTATGCAGATAAACTATGCACTGGGTAAAAGGTCATTTCTTTTCTCCTCCTTCACAGAATCTCAGCCTCCAATATAGACTATATAAAAGACCTCCATTACAATTAAAAATAACAACCAGTAGATGAAGAGTGAAGCTAAAACAATTATCAAATGTAATGCTGATTTTCCACATGGCTATTTCAGTATCTAACAAAGACTACTGTAAGATCAAATACCACCATCACAGTTTACAAAACCGTGTCTTAAAGTATCTTCTTAGTATTGATTCTAAAGTTGTATACATAAAAGTGAAGCTCTCTCAGAAAACCTAACGAACCTAACTGAAAAACTTTTAGTAATTTATGTCAAGTTGCAGTAACAAGCTGGCCCAACTTTACTACCTCTGATGCCAGACCTAACTTTAAACAGACTATTAGAGTGTGTGTAAAATCAAAAAGTTATGTAAAGTTCCGGCTGATGAGAAAACAGTTGAAAACATGCCCAACATTTTCCTGCTAGGTAGTTTGATTTATTATACAACGTATTTACCTTAGTTAGTAAACATAAACAAAAAAGCAAATAAAATTTATGTCATGATTATGTTAAACAGTATTCACCAGATATTTTGTATGTATGAAAGCCAGCACTGGTTTTCTTTAAATTTAAGATTGACTAATTACAGACTAAATGCTTGAATTTCACTTACAATTTTTAGATCAGCAAAACAAGTAGTCCACAATAGTTGACTTTTGCATGTCTGCATGAGGTAAATGAGACACTGCTCATTTTGGACTCAAATATGTTTCCCTGGCCAACATGCAAAGCTGTTTCAAATGAACTGCACAACTAGGGAATAAAACTTTATTCATGTCACCTAGCCAGCAATTAAATTGAATGAGAAGCTGAATCCAGGTGCAACTGCCTTAAGAGTCTTGTACTACTCAAGCACAAATCTACAACTTCTCAAACAAATTCTCTGATTCTTGAAGCCTGCTCTAAGCAGTGGAGTCCTTAGTAGATGACCCCTCTAGAAAATAATCTGCCATGGGATCCAGCAAATTATTTTGCAGTCCTGTTAGAAGTGGTGCAGGGATAGAAACTGCTAGACCACGAAATACTTCCAGAATATAAATGCTTCGTAGGATAAGGAAGCAAACTCCTCCTTCCTGTTTTTTTTTTTCCCGGAAATATGGTTGTCATCCCAACAGTTACAGAACAGCAGGCTGCAGCGACAACTAGTGATGAAGCCCGTTTGTGTCTTACAGCTTCCCTGGGAGGCTGTTACTGAATTACAGGTTGTTTAGGGCAGCAGCACAATCTCACTAAACACTACGTATGTCCATAGGTTTGGCTTCTGTAATTACTTTGTCTCCTGCCTCCAAACTCAGGTACTTGACCTCCTAGCAAGAAGGGAACTGACATACTTGGTCAGTATACATGCATGCATACAGACCTTGAGGTGTATGGCAGATCCTGTGGGGCTCTGCCATGACCTTAACTAGACTCTTCAGTGTTGGGTGTATCAGCAGAGGGGTCAAGGTCTAACTGAAAAGGAGCAGGTAGCTGATCTCCACGGTCTGAGTTGTGGCTGCTGATTGAGGCAGAACTCCTTGGAAGAGATCTAGTCAACTTCCCCAAGACACAAAGAAAAAGAGACAGCTGAGGACTGGATTATGAAACCTATTTACTAGTCAGAAATGCAAAGTATTATGCCAGAAAACCCCATGAGAAGACAGCTATAAAGCTGTAACAGCAGCCACAGCAAGAGAAAATATGAGAGGCATCCCCTGATGCTGGTAAATAAATCTCATTCTTCAGTAACACTGCAATAAAAATAGAAGTATCTATAGTTACCTTTGGAGAGTGGCACGATACAGAACATGGGTAAAAGGATGTCTTATGAATTAAAGTACCATTCTTAATTCAGAACTTAATGGCTCTTCTATTTTTTCCAGTTTTACTGATATAAGTAGTTCACTGCATCCAAGACAACATGAAATTATTAAATCAAAGTTTTCATGCAATATGCATGATACTGTTACCTTACAAGTTACAGTGACAAAGCCGCAAGATACAAATGCTTATGAACTATCTACCACAATTTCATACGTTTATATACTTAAAGATTCCCTTGAAAATGTCGTACAAGACTATTATCACTTTTTCTACGATCTTCCAGAGATGTCATTACAGAAAAAGACAAACACTTAAATTCTCAAAGAAGACATGAAAGTGATGGTGGTGGGAGGCCAATGAGTGTGACAAAGAACTCTGTTTTACACACACACACACACGGAAAATAACTTAATGAAAAAACTCAGGAAACTTGACATAGATTTCAGTATCCATGCAATGGAGAGTTTTTATTTTGAACCTGCATAAGCAGTGTTACGCTATAAATACAATCCCTCTGAATAAAGAGTCTAAAAGTATTAGTAGTTCCTACACTTGCATTTGTTTCAACACACTCTCAAGTCCAACTGAAAGCATAAGTTAAAGTACGTATACAATAGTGTCACAGTAGTGACTGCAATGCAGTGTGAAGCAATCTTGATTTAGCTTTAACTTAGCTAATTTGAGAACATGCTTAACAACTCAATAGGGAGGAGGAGGGACACTAGTTTTTCTCAACAGAGTAACAAGCCATGTTGAAAAAGGGGTAGTATATGTACCATCTTGACTAGCATGGTCCCTGACCTGGCCTCGCACAACAGTCTCCAAAGCAAACAATGAAAACAACTATTATCAAGTAAATGAAGAACTGGTAAGAAATTGTTTTCAGAATATTCCTTAATGGCTCTTTATCAAATGGCCCAGTGCTTTTCAGTGTTTTTAGTGTCTTTAGGAAAACAGAATAGAAAGTATGCCCACTAAATCGCCAAAGAACACCAAGCTGACCAGAAGTTCAATTGAGGACAGGCTTAAAATTAAAATTGGTGAAGAAAACTTGGATATCTCAACAAGGGCTAAATCCTCTTACTAGGAAGAGAAGATCAACTATACGAAACATGGTTCTGAAAAAACTGGTGAAGAAGTAGATCCACAGAAAAGGATTAAAGGCTTACACTGAATTGAAAATTTAACATGGGTCAATACCTTTACTGTTAAGAAAATGAAATACTGGATCATGAGGTTTAAGTATCCTAGAAGTCATGCAAAAGAACTCCTCTTCCTTATTCAAATGTGGCTGCACCTGTAATTTTGATGTCTAGCTTTTGACCAAACTTGCAGAAAGATGTCAGTCACACATTGAACAGCTAGGGGAAATCAGTGAAAACAATCAAGAGATCTAGAAAGCAGTAACTATGGGAAAAGACTGAATGAGCAGTGGTTGTAAACCTTAAGAATTGACCCAACAGGGAAACAACTCTTCTATGACATAAAGAAATGTTAAAAAAAGAAAGGTAGCAGCCCATTCTGCATGACCAGAGTGATTAGAACAAGAAGTAATTGGCTTAAAATCCAACAAGAAAATTCAGATAAAATATAAGGGAAAGCCAAACAGTTAAATACATTCCCCTATGGACTTCTAAATTCACTGCTAGGGAAGCCCTTGAACAACAGATCAGATGAACATCTATTATAAATGACACAGGACTGGATGATTCCACCCTGAGTAGGAAGATGGATTAGATGACTTTTTTAGGGCTGCCATTTTTGACAGTAAAGCACTTAACACAAATATCAGAGCCAACTCAAGACACAAAACACACAAGCCGAAGCTAACTTCTATGTTGCCATAGCCAGAGTATTCCATCATTAAACATAATTAGCTTAAAATGACCTTGAGTAGATGTACACTATACTGCAAGCACTTCCATTGTAGGAAAGGGTAAATGTTCGACAGCCCAGGCAGGAGTGTGTTTCTAGGTCTTTCTTCTCCATTGACTACTTGAAAATGCCAAATATCAAACTTCTATAGTTTCATAAACTTGCTTAGATTTACAGCTGATGTATAATTCAAACCTTCGCTCCCCTAAGCTTCACACTCTGCAGCAGAATCTGGATTAGCTCTTAGCATAGTATTCACAATGCACTCTCACAAACACCACATTTGTAACTGAAGTAGGTAAGATTTCTACCTATCTTTAGCAAATTACACACAAAAACTACACTGTATACTCATGTTGGCATTAAGTCTGTAATTATTCTACGACAAAACTTACTCTGGCAAACCCCATAGACTAGTTTTGCACATACTATAGTTTATCTATATGTTTTGGAAATCATAACATTATCAAATTTCCTGGTTTTGAAAAGACCTTCCAACAATCAATTCTCACCTCCTTACCACCCCAGTTACTACCATTCTGAAAAGGCACATGCATTAGAATTCATTAGATGTGTATTTTGCAGAAGAATGGCAAGAATCCTAAGTACAACAAAATCACAGATTTGGTGTGAGTTAAGTTTAAAATCTTTATTTTCAGGTCTTAAATTCTTATATCATTTAGCAAGGGTTTTGATCTCAGTGGAGATGCTCAGGACTTGGAAATGAAACAGCACGAGAGAAAGAAGACTTATGTGAAAGTTTCCAAATTCTTAAAAGGGTTAAATTCAGGTATTTAAAAAAATAAAATTAAGCTTCTGCAGCATAGAAAGCTGTAATATACACTGATCACCAGTCTTCTCCACCATAAAAGAATTCTTCATGTATCTTAAATTAAGACGACACACACGAAAGTGTCTAAAGACGTTCATGTCAAGATCCAAGACAATAGAATAGTTGCAATAGAAAGCTATCATAGTCCTCATTCAGTATTTAGTAACACTGATTTAAGTTTCAGCAATGCAGCTTAAAATTTACTTACGCCTTCAACACAGTAGCAAAAGCTGGATAATAAGGATATTTAGGCCTTAACTACTACATTGTGCCCTCCCTGGTGCAACTGTGCAGTCTTCAAAAAGAAAAAAAAAAAAAAACCACAAATGAATACATTTCAACTGTAAAAAAAAAAAACAAGTAAAAGGGACAACCTACCCGCAGCCATTGTTTCTCTGTGAGAGCATCACTATAGTCCACATCCCTGCGTTGACGGGATCCTCTTCCAAATATTTTCTCTTCTTCTTCTTCACATGTAAGCCTTTCAACTTCAGCATCATCCTTAATAATCCAGGATGGTAATTCATCCTCTTCCATCAAGCGGGGCTTACGCTTGGGGTTTCTGGCATCCTCCCTGCGACGGTCCATGTCCATACGCTGCAATGGCAGTTGGGAAAGGATAAAACAGTTTTAAGAGCAAGTATTAAGTGAACCGTGGAAATTCCTGGCTATCTAATGATACTTCAAACTTTAAACCAAGTCCTTCCACAATAGTTCTAAATATTTCTAAAATGCAACTATAAAAAGAAGAAGCTACACTTGATGGTTGATTTTCAGTCAAGTTCAGTAATCCATAATTAGCTTTTACTGAAGTAACTGAGACAACACAGCAGCTAAGTGATACAAAGCAGGTCACAAGAACACAGTTGTGTTGTGTTAATTAAACAACTCTCTTCCTTTTTTGCACAGGTTTTATGGTTTCTTTGTATTCATAAATGTGATCTGCAAATACTCATCATTCCTTGACAACATCCCCATAAGGTGTTATTTTTATGCAATTAAAAAGAGTAACTGAAAACATACTAGTTTTGTGAGCCTGAATATCAGAAGAAGAAAATTTAAAAGCTGGTATTAGAAAAAAGGAAACAAGAGAGAGACTTAAGAAATTCAGAGGAGAGCTTGCCTACACAGTGCCAGAAAGCCAAC
The DNA here is from genome assembly GCF_000699105.1 of Pygoscelis adeliae. NCBI lineage: Eukaryota > Metazoa > Chordata > Aves > Sphenisciformes > Spheniscidae > Pygoscelis > Pygoscelis adeliae. Next base: position 982,041 of record NW_008825104.1, read on the forward strand.
ATGCTTAAACTACTGCATTTTTCCTGATCTTACTGCTGTACTAGGCACATACAAAAAATATCAGATAAGATTAGGTGAAGTGTTAAGAATATTAGAAAGCACTGTTAAGGCTTTAAGCCGAAATCGAAACAATCACAGAAATTAATTTCAAGTGTGGTGAACAATTACCTCAGAAAACAGATATGGATACTCAGGATACACTCCCATGACCTACTGTAGACTCATCAGTGAGGTGCTTTATAATCATCCTGGGGAAGCATCCACCTCTGCCTATTGACTATACGTTGACCTAGGCTCCTATGGTCCTGTGAATCCCATTTGCATTTTTTTAAAAGCCCAAATCAGATAATATGAATAGCCTTTTCAAATAGGCCTTTTGAAGAGTCATACTGTACTTAAACACTCAGTAATCAGTCGCTAAGCAGAGAAAACAAACAGGTGGCCACTGGGCATTTAATTTTCATATTTGAAAAACTAACATAAACAGACCGGCACCAGAATTGGCTGTAGCATCAGAACAGGCTACTGCTTTGGCCAGTAAATATTTGTAAAAAGCATTCCCAGTTATGCACAAACCCCTCCCTTGTGTGCATGGTGCTGCACTTATACAGGATGCCAACTAGACATATTATCCTTTTACACCCCTAGACAAGACACAGAGATGCATAAATTCAGAGGTATTATCTATCAATAGGGGCAGCTCAAATCTAGCCAAATTTACTAACTGAGGCTTAATGATGGCACTGTAGAACATGATGAATCTTCTCTCATCCTGGCATTTCTCAAATACAAGCATTCCCAAACTACTACCTCAGGCACAGTGGTCTTCATCATCTTGTCTGGTGCCCTATCTGATTTCTAAACTCAGTGAAAAGCAGAATGTAAGATGCATGTCTTCAGTCTGCAGGTCCAACTACATTCAAGAAGCAACTATAAATACATCGGGGTTTTCCCCATCCTTCATTACCTCAGACAATGATGAATGGGTTGTATAGCCTTTAGTTTTTTATAGCAGACTTCCATATTTCACCTTTTAAAGAACATCCCATTCAATCTGAATTAATTTCAAAAAATGTCTCATTCAAGCCAGACATGTGGCTTGGTTTATTGCTAACTTGGCAACTAGCAAGCTGCACTGAGAGAAGGCCCAAAGGGATAGATGGGATAGATTTCTCTATTATTTAGCAGAGAACTTCAGTAAGTCAGGGACATCGTATTATAATGACATTAAGTATATGAAGTGAATGCTGAAACTTCCTTTTTTTTCCTAATGACCATGTTTCTATTTCTAAAACAAAGACTGAACACTAAGGTAGTGTATTTTAATAGCTGTTTTCTATCTTAAGTATTTTTAAACCCCTGGCTTTCAAAGCACGTTAGCTTTGCATCTTCAAATTTCTATTACCTACTACCAACTCTTTACTCTCTTCTAAGAACTTTTGTATAAATTAATATGAAAAACATAAATTCAGTCCACACAGTGCTAAAACTGTCTTCACTCTAGACCCCTCAACTGTTTTACCAAATGGCTGTTAATAGCCTTCAAACTTAATCCAAAAAGATGAAGTTGTACAAATTTCCTGCAAACAGACATAAATTCATCAGCTACTTTCAATCCATGGATTAGTTCTTTCCTTCTGGGTCTGAAGGAGAAGTACTGACAAGCTTTGTCCAGCAGCAAATCTGCTTTCACAGAACTCAGGGTACTTTCATCCAGTAATTTGGCTGAAATTATTCCTTTTTGAGTTTTGGATCAAATGGCCACCTCTTGGTTTCTATCATGTAAATCTCCTTACACCCGAAACACTGAAGGGAAGTTTAAAAAGACAGGTGTCTGTAAGCACTAATTTTCTGTCCAGCCTAGCTTTAGGGACTTCAGTTCTTCTGAGATAACATTAAATGAAACTTAGCACAAAAGGACTAAACTGGCAAGTCAGCAATGACAAAAGGCATGGCCACATGGGGGACTATGGACTTTGCCAACTGTGCACCTGAACAACTACCACTTATGTAAAAAGGGCCCCTGCACACTTGCCAAACAGTGAAGTTTTACAGATGAATCCTTGAACAGAAGATGGTGAGGGATTAAAAACCTGTGGTCCTATCAATGGTTGTTTCTGTGGACACCACCTGATACACTTTCATGCATGCACATACGAGTGTCTGTCTTGTTCCACCTTGCAGAACAAAGCAGCCTCTGCAGAATTAGAGGGGATGGTGCTTTACACCTTCAGTACTTAAGTATTCTTCTGTTGCTGTGTCAGTGACTCTCAAAGGTCCTCCAGCAGTCCTCACATTGTACACACACTGAAAGGCAAGAGCCATGCCTACACTGCCATTTTAGTAATTATTCCGTCAGGGTTGTAGTGGCACTAAGAAAAAGGGAAGTACTAATAAAAATGAGTTGCTCACATTCGAACCACTGTCACTAGCTCTACTTCGGTAACTGTTCAACTGTTGAAGCAGCAGAGATGCAGCTAACTGGGCCCTTGACAAAACCATCAGCAAACACCAGTTAACTCACAAAGAAAACAGCACTGTCAGTCTACTAATTTACTATCTTGTTAAGTTATTGTAGTTATCCTTGCCAATATCTCACCCCTAAAGTTGGAAGAAATGTTGAAAAAGAAAAGTACGTTGTAGAATTAGCAAGCCAAACTGTGACTATCAGTTTTGCACTGTAAATTTCTCAGGTCGTGCCAGACTCTTCCTCCAGATTGGCACTGTTCCACTACACTGTCTGCAAGGATCTCTGAAGTCTCTCTGTCATGTGAGGAACTGTATTTAAGCAGACCACACTTCTTTCCTCAGATAAACAACGGAAGTAAATACAGCCTATTCCTCCAACAAAGTTTTCTAAAATTTGAATGACAAAAGGTTAAGGCCTTTGTTAAAAACACTAGAGAAGATATTCTACTTATATCATCCTTACCATAAAGAGATCAAATTCCTCCTCACGTCGAGCAATCATCTGATTCAGAGTCTCATCATCAGGAACTTCATCTTCCTCCTGGTTACACAGATGGATAAAAGTATTAGAAAGAAGCTACATGCAACTTGAAGCAACAGCCTCCATCAGGTCAGTGTTGCACTGACCCTCCTTCTGTCACGACACGTGTGAAACGCTCAAAATGAAACTAAAACTTTTGAAGTGTTCAGCGATTCAGAAGTAACGCAAGATAGACATAATCAGAGAGAAGACTGGGACTTACGACGACCTTCATAAATTGAGAAGGAGGAAATGAGCAAATACGCAACCAGGAAATTTTGGGTTGTGGTTTTCCTGGGTCAGAAGCACAGTTAGTGCTTCAGTTAAAATATATGCATTTCCGTTCTACTGTTCTACAGCACTCCCTCAGAAATACCATTCTGCATTATGAGGTCTTTGCTGTCAAAGCAAGGAGAATGAAAAAGTCCTGGTTAAATGAAACATGTCATGATATTGGAAAAAAACCCTGCTGAATCCCTCTTTCTCTTGACCATTATCTGCTTACAAATTGAGATGTGAACCTCTGACTTCAGACAAAATGGATCATTTCATAAAAACAGAAACAGTCCTTAGAAAAACAACGTAGAACTGTAGAATTCAACTAAAAATGTAAAGCTGAACAGCTATGATACCCATTTTAACAAAGTCAGAGTCCATAACGTTCAGTTTCCCTTCCTGAATTATTCTGAAAGTACATGGCATTTCAAATCTGACAAACAGGTCAATCGAAACAATAAAACTACAGACTGGTTCCTACATAGGGCTTACTGAATCTATGTTACAGTATGCTGCAGACCTAGAATTTTTCATGAAAACTCGTGTTTTGTACTCAGTGAAATGGGAGTATAGAATGCTGCATATAGCACCCAAAAAACTAACATTCTGTAGCTTTCTTTTTTTCCCAGAGATAAACAGAAAAGGCCTTTATTTATATCCACACATCTTATTTTCCCTCCACTGGCAAGATTTCTACACCTCAGAAAAAAAATACATTTCTTAATGCAATTCCCAATGAACACCTCTGTACCTTAATATACATGTAATTTAAATTTTAATATGAAAAAAGCAACTGGGAAAACAACAGAGAGCTAGTTCTTCTCACTTCTAGTCAGTGCTCCTTCAGTGTTCAAGAAAAGGAAGTTACAGTTACACACGCAGAGAAAATACTCAAAAGAGTACAGATCCCTTCTTTTATGATCAGTGAAGAATGTGATCCTCATGGAAGTTTCACATGCTTCCTATCATCTCAAACAGTGCAACTTGTGACCTGAAAAAAATAAGGGATCCCACAGCAGAAGCTGTAACAACAGTGTCCGCATCATCTGTGGTTAGTCTGAATAATCCTGTTGCCAGCCAGGTAGGCTTGGCAGAAGAAAAAATTATAAACACCAATGCCAACAAAAAATGCCTCCATGAACAAGTTACTTCTAATCACCTGTCAAACATTCCTATTATTTTAATGTATCTTTGTAAATACACAGAAATTACCTCTTTATCTAGTACTGCTAAAAGAAGAAACAGAGCAAAAAGGAGAGGAAAGGGGAAAGAAAAATAAGGGGAGTTTTGATGCTGAATTAACAAAAACTACTAAGAAAGTACGAATAGAGTATGGTGCTCTACGTGCAAGTGTGAAAAGCTTTGATACACAAGTTTAAAGCATGCTTAGCATGGGAATATTTAACTAGGTGGTCACTAAACAATCTATTAGATGTGTCAGTCTGTATTTGCAAGTCAAAGTTGTTTTGACATTCATAACTTTTAACTGAGAGGTTTACCTTTTCTTGTCAATCTCTCATTTGATACTCGAATTTTGTTTCCAGTGTTGTTGCAATGAGGAAGCAATGGCTGACCAGTGCAGAATGGTGCAAATTCAATCCCTCTTACTCCCTCAGCAGTTTCAGTGTTTGGGCAAAGTTTTGCATAGTCTCTGTTCACAAAGAAATTCTACTTGAAAGCTTCAGCTTCAGACCAACTGTTAGGAGTCAGACTGCAATATCAATGCTTGCTTTGAAGACTGACGCTGGGTTATGGCAAGCAAACCTTGGTTGAAACTGTGCTTGCTTCAGGACAGCAGACCAAGTGTATTTGAACAACACACAAGAAGCAGATGGCTCTGAAGTCATCTATGAAATAAGGCATGTCAACCAGGCCTGAACTACAGTCCTGACTTTTGAAACATTTTCAGATAAATATTTTCTAGGCCTTTGAAAACACAACAAAGTTACATATATTTTAAAAACAAAACCACAGGCTTACTGAAAATTTCTATCGGTTTGAAGTTCATATAGATGGTGTTGGCTGCTTGAGAACTACAGTTTTACTTAATCAAAAATGGTACATATACATCATCCCATTTCTGCATTCACATCCTAAATAAAAGACAATTACTGTACTGATAAAACTGTCACTCTTCTTTCATTTCTTAGGAAAAATACTAAAACAACAATATGAAATTCTATCTTAATGATGTACTAGCTTTTTCTAAATGCACAAGACAAAGAGTTTACACAGAAGGTTTAATTACTGAAGAAGTAAACTCCTTGGTCTTTGAAACTTTACACCGCATAATGAAGGATGCCTGTGAAACACAGACTATAGAATCATCTTTTCTTTCAGTGTCCACCAGATTCAGATGTACAAGGCATACTCATGAGGCAAAATTAGGCTTGAAATCTCTGCGTCTTTAACCAGTACAGGATATTTTCAAGGTGGGAAAATGTCATTGCAGAATGGGATTTTTTTGTGTGTGTCTTCAGTATAATTGATACATTTATACACTCTCTCCCAAATGCGGCTTTCATCCAAACGCTGAATTTTGTTCACTTTAGGAGAAGAGTCTGCAGTGACAGGCAAAAGAAGGGGCTCACCATTCCACAATCACAATTCCAGAGAAAACACAATGAAAAGACAGGGACATACAGTCAGTGATTCTATAACCTCACTTCCCACTATCATAAGGAAAGACTTGACAGCTGTTTTTAAACAGCTAATTGTTTCTTGAATAGGAAGTGGTAACCCGAAGTCCAGGTTGGATACAGCACCAGAAAGAAACAGTTATTTTGCTGACTTGCCCTAAGCCCAAAGTACATCAAAGCAGATCTTAACCCAGGATCCAAAAGAAACACAGTAAGCAGGGTCTTTCATGATTGAACCTAGGTCGTGCTAGTTGCTCAGCATGTCTGAAAATCAGATTATCTAGTTTATCATATAAACTGGACTTAGGAACTCTTTTATAATCTCTTTTGGAAAAAATCTTTGTTTGAATACAATTTTTTGCCAAAATTATGAAAGGGCAGAATGGATTTAAGTTGCAATGCCTAATTCTACACTAAGATTTAATCATAATTATTACATCATAACCATTACATTATAACCTATTACTGCAACTAAAAAAAAGAGAGAAAAATGAAGTTGTTTCTTTGACTGGATGGTAAGAATATGATGAAATTTCTAATTTCAAAGGAGATGACAATCTTTGTAACTGATTAAAAAAATGACTCAGTACTTCCTGAAACATCCTCTTACTGATTATTTCTAACTACCTTACCTCATTTTCTTCTTCATGCTCCAATATAGCCTGTAGGAAGGCCCTCCTTTCGTGGCTTGAAGATTTCTGATCAAACATTCCAGCCTGAATAACTTTTTGATCTACGTTCAGCTTATACTTTGCAGCAGCAAGTATCTTCTCTTCCACACTGTTTACAGTGCACAGTCGCAGGACTCGAACTTCATTCTGCTGACCAATTCGGTGAGCTCTATCTTGGGCCTGCAAGTCCTATTAGGCAAAGAACACAGAGAGTGATTTATATTGTAAGTGTGCTACAGAAATCGTTCTCTGGTTAAAGGACATTATAATGCTGAATTCTTTTTGGTATAAAAAGGAAGTACTCAAATGACAGTCCACCACAATTCATGTGGTTCATTCCTCATTGTTTTCTCTCCCAAAACTTCATCAGACCCAGGTAGGGGTAAAACTGAAAGGAAAAAACATGGACATGCTCTGTACAGTGTATGTGCAGTAAGGCAAAAACTTCTTGAAAGCATGTGCAGTGACTAAGAAGGGCTGATGTATTTATTTTTTCCCTTCTGTTCAAAGGTCATGACCTTCCAAGTCAGAATGAATCCTGCAGTAAAATATCTCTTGACTGCAGGAAAAGAAAGCAACAAAATTACTAGGAAAAACCCATACATAAACTTATCTACTAAAGGCTGTTGCTAATTCTTAAATAAGTTAGCTTAAAATTATTTGATCTGTTGAATTGACTTTTAACTTGGAATATTTGTATTAAAACAGCTTAAATATGATCTTGCTGATTGAAAGTTCATATATACAAGACTGTGAATCAATGTAACTATTTTTTGGTCAGGTGATTGCACTTAGTAATGATGGAAGTAAAGAATTTATTTTATTAATTCAAAATCTTATCTATTTTCTTTGGGGAAAAGAGAAATCCATTAACTCCTATAAATGATGTGTTTCAACTTCAGCATAGTCATATAATGAAGGGTACCTAACCTCAAAATTCTATCACAGTTTTGTGCTACTTCACAACACAGAAATTTCTTAATGTAGAGAAAAAAAAGAAAATGCAATGAGTTTGCCTATTTCAGTCCAGCACCTTGTTTGCTACCATTGTTAGCTCTTCCCTCCCACAATTCCCCTCCCAAGCACTACATATGATGCAGCTGCTGCAACCTAAAGGTGTATTTGAAGTTTGCAGTAACAGTGAAGATGAAGCTACAATATGAATTTGTTTATATAATCATTCTCAGAAGCACAGGAAAATGGTGAAGCAAGGAAACAGAAGTTTTTATTTCTGGAAATAACGCTGTTTAAGTTCCACCTGCCTCCTGCCCGCCCCCCCAGCTGTCCTCTTTTAGCACACTGCTCATTAAAATGAACAAATCACTCCCATCTGCAGGAGAACAGAAACTGCATGCATTGAAAAGGAGCCTGAGGGAACACCTTATTGCTCTCTACAGCTACCTGAAAGAAGGTTGTTCTGAGGTGGGTGTTGGTCTCTTCTCCCAGGTAATAAGCAATAGGACAGCGAAGATGTGGTGCTTAGGGACATGGGTTAGTGGTGGACTTGACAGTGTTAGGTTTGTGGCTGGACTTGATGATCTTAAATGTTTTTTCCAACCTAAATGGTCCTATAATTCTATGATTTTGTAATTTAGCAATCTGCCCACTGAATACTCCAGAAAATATTCTGTAATTTTTACTATACTGCAAGGATTTATTGCTATTCAACTGCTGAAATATACAGTACTCTGCATTAAACTTGTCTGTGACACATGACCTAAAGACAAACAAAAATACAAAGAATGAAGTGCTTTCTGAGCTGCTTTTAAAACCTCTAAATATAATTGCTCCGAATTTCTTAAGTCTTGCTTTAAATTGGTCACCATGGCATCTATAGGAGTGCTGCCTTGAAAGTTCTATGCAAAACTTTTTTTAGTCTCACTTCCCTTACTTTTACTTGTGGCCATTGACTATGATGTGATTTGCACATATTTGCACAATAGCTGAAAACACACGCATAGATATCTATGGAAGTACATAGCTAACTTACATTCTTAGAAAAAAAAAAAAGGGCACTAAGTGACAAAGACAGACTTCAGTTAACTCTTCTGGCCTTTTTAAATAAGCCAAAGTGGTTTCATACCCTCTTTTCCTGGTGATCCGTACTCATTACTACCCAACCACACCAACAGTGTAAGTTCAGTGTCTCAGGGCAAGACTGCTGCACTCATACAACCACTAATTTCCTGAGACAGGCAGTGTTCTGCACAGGCTTTACTAAAATATTGCAACCTACCTACCGAAGACCAAAATGGGGAGTTACTTATTAATGTCCTAAGGGTTAAAGAATGAGTACAGTTATACAAATGAAGCAGGTCTATAAGGCCCCTAGCTCTCAGGATTCCCTGAGACTCAGATAAAATATACACACAGACACAGAATTATTTCACTGATTCAAACCAAAACATTTCCTGATTGTAGCAGTTTGCCTCGCTAATTTCTCTCGAAGCAGCATTTTATGACTTACCTGGATCTACTCCTTTCACCCCAGGCTATACCCCCAATTTAAAGAAGCGACCCAAAAAAGCATCATGAATTCTTTGCACATTTCCTGAAGATAAGTAAATAAAAATAACCTGGTGAGGATTCCAGTCACTATCAAAGATTATAACAGTGTCAGCAGCCTGGAGATTTAAGCCTAGCCCTCCAGCCCTTGTACTCAGCAAGAAGATAAAGTATTGTGACCCAGGTTCATTGAACTTCTTCAACAGAGCTGCTCGATCCTCTGATTTTGTTGTGCCTGAAAAGGAATAAAAAAAATACCCTATAACAAAGACGTGAACTGAAATAATATAAATACAATGTCAGTTGCTAAAGGTATATTTGGAAAGGAAATTTTAGCTTACCTGCTCTTTGCCATCTTTGCCACATTTTCCACAATACAGAATAAACACTGGCCACGAATGTTTTGGTCAACTGCCTATCACATCTAAGAGACAGATTTCTAAATACCCCTTTTAAGTATTTCTTTTGACATTTCAAACGTGGACTTTAAAATGTTGGCTAACACTGTTATGCCTTTTTATGACTCACATAAATTTCAGCTGAAGTTACTATACACAAATGAAAAAGAGTTCCAGTTTTGATTAATTCCTTCTGGCCACAACAGCATCTAAATATTTTTAAAAGTTACTTAGAGATTTATCAAAATGTCAGTGTTGGTCTTCAGAGTCATAATTAATACAAAAGGATTGAAAATTCTTAAAATGTCCTATCTTGAGGGTGATGGTGTACAATGGCTGAGGGAGAGCAGGCAAAGAATTCAATCATGGTGAAAACGTAGACAAAGTTCTAAGTAAAAACCAAGCCCTGTGCACTCTGGCGACTGGATGAATATCATGTACTTCAACAACAGTCTATATGGATCACCTTAGCCTGGTCCACTGTTTGCCTTACCTTTTTTACACTTCTGTCTGTAACTGAAAGCCAAAGAATGTTTGCTATTTTTATTCCGGTATCAATATATGCACAAAAGATTAAGTTTTTCTGTTACTGTGGTGGGTTCACCGCAGCTGGCTGTCAGATGTCCACCCTCCACACACCCCGCACCCCCCACCCCCCTTCCTCAACAGTACAGGGGGAGAAAATAAGATGGAAAAGCTCCTGGGCTGAAATAAAGGCAGTTTAATAAAAGCAAAAGCTATGCATGCAAGTAAAGCAAAAAGAGGAATTTATTTACTACTTCCCATCAGCAGGCAGATGTCCAGCCTCTTCCTAGAAAGCAGGCCCTCAGCACCCGTAATGATTGCTTGGGAAGACAAATGCTGTAATGAGGAATGTCCCTGCATCCTCTTCCCTTCCCTCAGCTTTTATTGCTAAGCACGTCCCTGTGGTCAGTTTGAGTCAGCTGTCCCGGCTGGGTACCAGCTCACCCTCAGCCTACTGGCCTTGAGGGTGGAGGGGTGGTTTGAAGAGAAAGCCTTGACACTGTGCAAGCACTGCTCAGCAATAGCCAAAACACTGGAGTGTTATCATTGGTGTGTTATCAACCCTACCCAGCCACAAATGCAAACCACAGCACTGTATGGACTGCTAGGAGGAAAGTTAACTTCATCCCAGTCAGACTCAGTACACGCAGCCAAACTGCTGGCCCACAGAAACCCATTCCCTTAAGAAGCACATGACTTAGGTAGAAAACACTCTATGTGAGAAGACAGCTGGATAGAATCTATGTATGTATTACATTCCAGCATGGAAGGTATCTGTCATCACAAAACTGGAAAAGAAGAAAACAGGGTTCATTCACTAATTCAATGAATTACCTGCAAAACCTTAAAGAAAACAAGGAGCTCTATTTACCATACTGCTTATTGCCATAGACAGTCTAGCATGAAAAAGAATTCATTTTAAAATACATGGTGTAAGGTAATTTAAAACATTTTAAATGTAATATAATTCATCTTTCTTGAATGGAAGCATTAAGACACCTGCAGGCCAGAGGTGCAAGGAGGGTTTTGTTAGCATGGTATTATGTTCTTCAGCAAGTTTTGACAAAGACAAAAGCACAGAGAGACAGCTCATTTGTGTCTCAGTTTCATTACTCCATTTTACATTTGAGGATAATAGCATTTCAAGTTTATGTTCATTAATATTTGTAAAGGATGCGAATACTTCTCAGCATTACTTTTTCTTCCAAATAAAGCATAAAGCAAAGAGTCCACTTAAAATGCTGTAAAAAGAATATTCAAAAGGACCTTAAACTCTCACTTTATTCATGCTGTTATTTATATTTTTCTTAAATTATTGCTTTTCTATTAAACAGGTATTCTGATAAATGCTGCTGGCCCTATGTAATACTATAATGTGTGAAATAAATACATGAAGTAAAAATAGTATTTAAGAAGGTCAGTATGAGGCAGAGATCATCAACATGGAAGAAGGCCAAAATGGAAACCTCTTTCAAACAGGTTTACGCCTCAGATGGGATGTGCTATTTCTAGTTATTTTCCTTTCAATATTACTCCACTATGTTTTTAAACCACCTTTTCATTCAAAGGTAATAAAACATATCTACACATAAAGTAATTAAGGCTACTGACTTTCCTGTGAAATTCAGGAAGAAAACTACAGGTGCTACTTCACCTGTCACTGAAATTCAGCTGTCCTGTGGAGAACAGCAGTCAAACTTTAAACAGGTACAAATTAATTAATTCCACTGGAATCTAGGCAAAACACTGGCATTATCATCTCTCATAATGAGAATACTTTCAGGCAACTTAAATAGCGACAACTGATTGGGACCTTGGATTTTAAATCTTGTTTGAAAAAGAGATCAGCCCCTAAACATCAAATCTCTACACAATCTGCATTCCAGGAACAGACCTGAGTGTACATCCAAACAATCCCTCGACTAAATGGTTTGCAGGTTAAACAGATGGAAGAAAACAGTCAAAGAGCCAGGGAGACAGAGAATTGCTTAAGATCAACTGCACTGAGAAAGGCAAAAGTACATCTTGCTCAGTATCTTGTCTATAAGAATGGAAAATTCTAGTAAGCTGCAGCTTAAGGGTCTACTGCTGTAATGTCATGATAAATACCCTTGCAGACTCTTCCTTCATGGATTTGTCAAATCATTTTTTGAACCTGTTTACGCTTTTGTATAGTGACATCACATCACTGGTGTGCTAAGAATACACTAGGAAGAGAACCCAAGTCTCCCATGCCCAAACTGATGAAGCATGCTACCTCCTAATTTATTATTTATCCTTTATTTTCATTGAGCTTACCATCGAGACGCAGGTAAAGGAAATTTCGAAAGGCAAAGTAGTCTTCCATAATGGTCATGAGTGATGTCATTTGACAGAAAAGAAGTACACGATGGTTAGTAGCTCGTAACTTTGGTAGAATACGATCGAGTAGCTCAAACTTCCCTGAGGCCCGATAAAGTTCAGCTCTGTTGAAGAGAAAAAGCACAGTAAATGCCACAATGAACCCACATTTAGAGAAGTTTTTAGGCGTTATCGTGTCTGAGTATCACAGAGAGATTAATTTACTTAAGACAACCAGGACTAATAGCCCTTTTCTCTCTTTAAAATTGTGTTGATTAAAATAAAAAAATAAACACCACACAGAATACCTTCCTTTGTGAAACTCAATTCTGTTTCATTACTTATCAAAACAAACATTACTTCTCAGCTAGATAACCATTTTATCGGTTAAGACATTCACCTGCTAGTTTTGCTTTCAACTGGAATTTACTGCAGCTCTAAGTTGTATTCATCAGGCACAGGTTAGAAACAATTCCCTTTCCACTCAACTACCATGCACACGAAAGTGAAATATTCCAAACTGAACTAATATACAGAGATAATGGGAGGAGTTTGACAGAGGATATACTCTTTAGTCATATAACCTTAGCAGTCCTGAACAATGTTCAGTGGCTTTGATTAGCTGCTCTTCTGTCTTCTATGCTATGAATTGCAAAACAGACTCTTAGCACTGAAATTCAAGTCATAACTGAGAAAGTGAATAAAAGTAAACAGCATGTCTAAATCAGCATCACAGTGATATGCTTTACAAAAACAAATTTCACATAACTTTTTTCTAACCTTGAGTCTGTACTCTCAAAGTACAATTTATCATTAGCAACAGTATACTTAATTCCACAAGATACATGGCCTTGTGATATGCATACATATGTAATCAGCAGAAGACTAAACTGTTTTGGAGACAAGTAGTCTGGTATACTAGTTAAGGAAAAAAAAAAAAAGAAATGTCATTAACACCTGAACAGGAAGGGGGTCAGGTGGAAGATACACACCTTTCCTTTAGAAAGCATCCATTTCTACACAGTTGCACAAAAAAGTGCCAAGAACAAAATTTAGATCTATTTCATTTCAAATAATGGAAGAAATGCTACTTTAATTTGGAATAAAGATGGTAAAGAGGGAAAAGCAGCAGGCAAAGTAACAAGAAAGAGAAGAAAATCCCAACTGTTATCTCTGAAGAGTCATTCCAATGAATTTCAGGTGGTATCTAAGCTATTTCATAATAAGGGGAAAGGAAGTTTACAATCTTCTCTGCCTGTCCTCCTGGAAGAGATGGAGGGTCATAAAAAGCTCATTTAACACTTCTGGTACTGTTATATTTTGCTTTAGATATGTGCCCTGTGCCTCCTCTGCCTTTCTATAAACTGCTCAGGTTTGTTAGCATGTACCTTCTAGAAAAATAATGTCATACGTTAGTTTCAATACAACATTATGAACAGGAGAAAAACTGAGAGTTACCCGTTGATGACACCATTTGAGTAGCCTAAATGTTCAGCGAAGGACTCCTGCATAGTTATAAGCAATAAACAGATTATTACAAACTACACAGTAACCCAAAATTATGCATCCTTATATCAATTAAATTAAATATATGCGTGTTGGGGTTTGAGTTCCATTACGTTCATACTCTTGGAATCCACCTTGCAGCAACAGTGCTCTGCTTAATGTTTTCCTGTAGTACTATTATTTGAAATTCATGGTTTGCAGAAGTAACTTCTGTCAGCATACATTTTACCAGATTACAAATACAGTAGAACCTAATTAATTTATACTAATTACTGGAAGATCCATTTCCAAATTACTCTAATTAATTCGCATACAAGAAAACAAAGAGTGAAAACTACAATGATAATACATCACAGTAGGTACTTAACTATTCATTCATAAATGTAGCTACATTCCAGATATTTATGACACTTTCTATCTTTCCAGATATATATTTATGTACTTTGGGTCCTAATGAGAGATGCTATATAGGTAGTACATTTTTGCTGAAAAAACAAGGTGGATAGAATAGGACAATTTTGGTTGATATTGTAAAAGATTCGGAGCCTGCTAATTATAAAGATCCTACACCTGGCATTTTGAACTAGTGTCTCTACATCATAAATTAGGTCTAAGTAGAGATTAAGTTGCTCTGGAACGTCTTAAATTAAAAAAAAACTTCATTTTTTTAAAGACAGTGTCTCCACAAAATAAATGCTTTAAAACTAGACTTCAGATTACCAATAAAAACCTGGCGGTTGGTCCATTTGTTTCTAAAAATAAGGGACTGTAATGATCGTGTTTTTCAAATGTGTACTTTTCAGCACAAATTATGTGGACAGAGATGTCCTCTCCCACACACATAAGCTTCAATAGCAGTTTTCTATTATGTTAGCCATCTGAATAAAAACAACTCTCAAAATCAAGCCTGTCGGTCTTACCTCAATGTGTTGAAACATGTACGGGTGATTGCATATCTTTCTCAATTGCATGATAGTGTTCATAAGAGTTTTTGCCCCACCTTTCCCCTATGGGTACAAAGAATGCAAATCAAATGATTAATCTAATTTCTTATCTTATTAATGAAGCTTTTGAAACATATTTTTAAATGCAGGCATAAAAATACTTCTACCCCAAACCTGAACACCGCATCACTAATAGAAAACAAAACAAAACAAAACAACAAAAAAACAGGGGCTACTGCACTGTTGTCTTGCTGTATAAATTCATCTAGCGTAAGGATGCTCTCTAACAAAAAAGGAAGACCTGGAAGTAATCCACGAAGAGCATTATGTATCTACCTGCAGTATTTGCAGTGGAAAGCAGAGCATCTACTGTCCTGCATACTGCTTATTTGTACTGTTTATTATGAAACCATACAAATTCCATCTGGTCTGAACCTTCTAACAGGAAACAATTCTAGCCGGATGCTTTTCAATTCTACAGTATCTCTTCCTATCTGTTAACTGAATATATGGGTTTCTCTTTCCAGGCCAAGTAAAACACAGGGCCACAGGCAGCTAAAAAGCTAGAGATAACCAAATCTCCTGAGTCATCTTAATACTTAACAAAGTATATTCTCAAAACCTACTCTACAGTGAATCTTTTTTAGAACCAAGAGAGACTTCAGGCAATAGTCAGTTGTGCTAGACTAAACTGCATGGTTAAAAACTAATTGCAACTGGTGGATACAAGTTTGAGAACATCATATCATATTAACATTGCGAAACACTTGTTGCTTTCAGATGCCACTTTGCTTCGTTGTAACGTTATGAAAATGTAATCAGACTGGCCGCAATATTCCAAGCTTACTGTATGACTAATTCAGATTTATTTTAACAATCTCAGCCAAAACAATTTAGCAATTTCCAATAGTAAAACTAGGAAAAAGTACACTATTTGATCATATTACATATTAGTAATATTCTACTCTTTCCAGGAAAGTACAGTGAAATCATAACTCCCATCTAGAGCAGAGATTTTACGTTTGAAGGGGGTACTCCACACAGCTAAAACTTGTTTTTGTTCTTTTCAAAATCCTTTCAAATTTGCTCCAAAATGCAGTTCATATTTGTTCTAAGAGTATTTCCTAGAGCTTTCCAGCGTAATTAATTCTCTCTAGTCTGAGCTGGTTCCAGGCCAGAGCTGAAAGACAGGATTTTTTCCTAACACAGTAGTAGTTTGATCACTGAAGCCAAGCGTTCTCAACAACCACCTCCCTCTGCTGGCAACAGGTAGCATGGATAACACAGCTTGATGAAGCAGATGAAGAAAAAAATTAATTAAGAAAGGGTGGCAAGAAAGGAAAAATTATTGACCC
This sequence comes from Pygoscelis adeliae, assembly GCF_000699105.1. Classification (NCBI taxonomy): domain Eukaryota; kingdom Metazoa; phylum Chordata; class Aves; order Sphenisciformes; family Spheniscidae; genus Pygoscelis; species Pygoscelis adeliae. Next base: position 998,189 of record NW_008825104.1, read on the forward strand.
TTGGGGAGAGGGGAAGGAGAGGGAGGTGTTCAGAAGACAGCAAAGGCAATTTGAACTGGTTAAGCAAAAAGCTGGATGGAGAAGCAACTAGAGGAAAATCGACAGAAGATTCTGAGCTGGTGAAAGAAAGGAAAGAGACCAGAAAGGGAAGGAAGTAGAAGACTGTGATACAAAATTAAATTTGTAGGACAAAAGTAAAGACATCAAACTACAAAATTACATTAAAAATACAGCAGAGGAACAAAAATTAATGTTTACACAGTGCTCAAACTATGAAGATGAGTATCAATATCCAACAATAAGAACCAGCCTTGTTTGGAGTTTGAATAAGCACCAGCAAAGGAAACAATTTGACTGCACAAAATAAGGAGGGTAAAATAAGATATTGAATAAAAAAAGTCACCCATTGTACCAATGCAACCTGCAAAAGGATGGTGGAAACACAGTATGTGATTGCACTGCATCAGTAATATACATATAACAGGGTGCAAATACAAACTGTTACACACCAGCTGTTCCGCAGTGCCCATTCAAGGTATTTCACATTTATTGTAATGTGAAAAGTGCATACACAAATAAGCTGATTAATGGCAACTTGTTTCCTCTATATTAACTGGATCGAGTCACATGATGGCATAATCAACATTCACTAATACATAGTCTAAATCTGACTATATGACTTTGAATCCTATTGTTCTCTTGAAGAACTTTGTCATTAACCCATCTTGTAAGTATGAATGCAAGCATATAGCCCTAGCTGGCCGCAACAAGACTTACACTTAACTATGAGCTCTGAAAGACAAGATGAATAATGTCCTGTAGCCAGCACTGCCACAATCACAATTATTCAGGTACATTACTGGACTAAACTTGGGCAAGGGAAATGCTGGGTTTTTTCAAACATTGCCTGTTTGCAGAAAGGCACTGTAACTACAGTGAATACAAGTTGTATCTTTTCTTGTGAACAGAGAGCACGAGCTGCAGTCTTGTAAAACAAAAGCATGTCTGATAGAGATTTCTTTTCCCATGACAGATACCTGCAGTAAGAGTCTACGTACTAATTTTATAAAGCAGAAATCATACTGTTAACATGTTTAATCATAATACATCGTTTCCTACATGTTTTAGTCTTTCTTTTGTACCTTCTTGTCTTTTTCAGAACCATCTGTGAGAAGGATTCCCTTGGCTTGCATGTGACGGTACAGGATCTTCTGAAGAGCTGACATATCACATTTGATCACATATTCCACCTAGTGTAAAAAAAAAAAAAAACAACCATAAACACACTGACATAACAATGTTAGTAGAATCTAACTGCAAGTTCTTGTCATCCAAACACAAACCAAAAAACTACTAACCTTTTATCTGTACCCTAACACCACGTATGATTTCAGTGAGCAGCAATCCAACTGCAAGCACAGCAATGAGTATCTCAAAAGATTATCTGAGTCACAACTACTATGAAACAGTTGGATCCTAAGAATGTAACTGCAAAATTGCCAAACATATTTTTTTCTCATTCTGTTATTTTAACAATTTAAAAAATATAATTAAAAATTCATTTTATTTTATGTTTAACATGAATTTAAAAAAAAATATGTTTAATAACCTGTGGACTTTATTATGTCTGTAAAGCATTATAAAAACATTAAGCAAAGCATTATAAAAATATCATCGTTGTATACCTAGCAAATAAGCATCCCTCACAGTGTCTAATTAGCATTATACTTACCTAGGGTGGCATAGAAATATGCCATTTTTTCAACATCAACTAAAACCACAGGGAATTAATCAAGTACTGTATGATCCCCACATACAGTTTGACTTCTTGTTCAGCTTTTTAAAACTGTATTTTTTAAAGCAGTTTTTGACTGCACGCTATCTTTAAATCCAGTAATACAAAGACTTCATACCCCAATTTAACCCATTTTTTTCTATTACCCAATTTCCAGATTACAGTCACTATGTTTTTAATAAGTTATGTAAAATAAAAACAGTCACATAATAAAGCCATGCTAGTGGCTAGAATTCTTTCCAGTGGTGACTAAAAGAAAAAGCGTAAGCTTCCTAATGTTTAATAAATAAATGGAATAAAAATTATCAGGTTATTTTCTTCTCAGAAAGACAGAAGGATGAACTCATTAAAGAGAAGTGACTATTTCTTCAATGGCTTCTTTACCAAGATTTATGAGATCAAATGAAACCAATTAACAGGCTTCAGTCAACAAGTTCAGTCCTCATGGTTGGACTAATTGCTTTTTTCATAAACAAGATAGTAGAAACAAAAAGAAACATGGTCCTCTGAGTACCAGTGTGTATGCAACTTCTAAATCCTCCTCCTCCAATGCCTATTAATGGATTTATCAAATACAGTGGCTCTAACTGCCAGAAATTTGAGTAGAAATAAAGATTTCAGTAATATTAAATGTAAGTGTGTTTCATTCTCAAACAAATGCTTCTGAGGATACTGAGAATCTGACATTTGAAGGAACAGAGAGTCACAACAGTAATAGTGTTCACAACATTGTAAAGATGAGAAAGAAATCTTAAAAAAGCCTCTCCTTTGAGTACTGTCACTAAGCATCTGTACAGGGCTCTTTGTTCATTCAGTCTGTGTTAGTCAGCTCATAACACAACTTAGAAAAATTTCATTTTGGTATGGTTTTAACCCAGTTGACCTTAGCATCAAATTTGCCCTAGCACACCTTCAAAGTCACTTTTTTATTTAGTTGCTGTGGTTATTCTGGGAAGGGTGAATGGGAGAAGTGATGCAGGATTGCAGAGGAGGACAGGGTGCGGCAAGATGAGTTGCCCAGAGATAAAAACAATGAATTTTCAAATCAAAAGAGAATTTTATGTTCTGAATTAAAAAGCCACTAGTTAAAAAAAAACTTGTGCAATTTCAACAAGACACTTCACACACCTCCTCAAATATTAACACAGGACCAAATTCTGCCTGCTTTATAAAGTCCAGTAGTCCTTTAGGAGTTTCAGTGAACTAGCTAAGAGAGCAAAGGTTCTACCCAGTGCAGAGAGGATGGGACAGGACAAAATCTAATCGTCACTGTATGGCTGACTCACTTACAACTTGAAACCAGTTATTATGGAAATAAGTTGCATGTCTTATATGGATGACTACAAACAGAATTAAAGCTGTAAGACTGGTGAGGAATCCTGAGAATGCAGAAACTTCAGGTATTCAGGCTTCCTCAGTGACCAACTTTCTTTGCAGAGTTATAAACGAACCACAACAATAACAGATGCTAAAGAAGCCCTCTTCTGTAAAATAAATCTGAAAAAGGAACATTACATAATGCTTAAAAAAAGTATTAAGCCCCTTCCACAACTCCTTTCATTGCAAACCTTTTCTGGCAGTTGAGACTCAACCTCTTTCTTCAATCTTCTCAGCAAGAAGGGTCGGAGCACTTTATGGAGACGACGGATGATCAGAATAGTTTCTTCTTCATTTAAGTCCACCTACAGAAGTTTATAGAAGTCACTACAAGGCAACTCAGTGTATTAGGTAATGTCTTCTCTCACATGAAAGCTTAAGTATGCACAGTAATTACTTCCATGTTACAACCAAACTGACCCCGAGTCAAAAAAGACACTGATATTAAAATTTTCTGGCATTATAAAAAAGGTGGCTTTTAGTTACATTAATTCCCTAAGTACCAGGGAGAGTTCAAACATTAATCCTTCTGTATAAGCTCCTTTCTGTTTTCACCAAATTGGTTTGTTTCTGATGTTTTAAAAAAAACTGCCACAGTACCCTTTCTCCAGTCATGGCAAATGGAGCGTTGAACCACTGTTCAAAGGTGCTACAGCTCTTGAAAATGGTTGGAAGGAGGAAATTGAGAAGAGCCCATAGTTCAGGCAGTTTGTTCTGCAATGGAGTCCCAGTCAGCAGTATTCGCCTAGGGGCCACATAGTGAGTATTCAAGACCTGAGTCAGCTTGCAGTGATGGTTCTTCATTCGATGGCCTTCATCTACTATCATGTATTTCCATCGAATCTGCAAGAAAAGAAGAAAAGTTGGCAAAGTTAGAGCAGGTCAGACTTAGTCAAATTCCTCCCAACAGGTGTAGAACAAAAATATTTAAAGCCTGAGACATCAGTCATTCTCATTTATGAGAAAAGCCAAATCAAGCATTATCCAAGTACCAGTGCCCTTGCAAGCAGCAAAAATAGAAACAAACACTAGGTATGCTGAATCTGATACTGAATTCTGATTTGAATTGCAACAGCGAACAGCGGATTCCTCCCATTTCTGGGAAAGAGATTAGGGTGACCGCCTCTTCAAGGCCAGAATACGGTTCACAGGGGAAGAAAGAGACCACATAAACTCCAAATAAATCTCTCTGCAACAAGAACCTTGACAGGAGACAAAAGCATTTTCAGACAAAATAACTATGCTCACAAACAACAGCAACCCTGAACTTTGTTTTGTTCCAGCTAATCCTATGTTTTTACTCAAGAACAAAGCAGCATAATTACGATCATCTCATCTCAGTTAATGCATCTTCAAATAAAGTTTCTATCTCTTAATGTGAAAGCTTAAATGCAGTCACAGAAGATGTTGAAAGAAAGTTGCTCTAGCTCTCTGTTACCACCTCTCACAACTAGGAAGGCCTCGGTTTGTACTTTCTTAGGTGCTAACTAATTCCATTTCCCAGGACATGTTGAATGGCATAGTGCTGTCCCTCCTATCTTTTAGCAAGGGTGGGCAAAAACTAAAGGGGAAGGAAAACTCTGCACTCCCAAACTGTTCTCAAGTGTTCAGAATTATGCTAAGAAAATGCACTGCCTTTGTATCAGAGAGGAAAAATGAATTATCTAAATATGCAGTACGTAACAGAATGAAATAAAGTGAAAATGAACAACAAAGGGACAGTAGGACCATATGGTTTCTCCATATGGCAAAATACCTCCTTAGTCTGCTTTGTGTGTACACGAAGCAGTCTTACCGTACAGTAGCTTTCAAATTAGTTCATTACATTTAAGACACACCTATTGACAGTTCGTGAGCCTTTAAGAACTGGGCCATGTGTAGTAAAGAGTCTGGATACCAAATTCATGATACAGGTAACTATTTAGTCATTTGGGGAAAAGTGACCACATAGCTGGTAAGGCTCTAGTAAGAGTGAGCTTCAGGTCAGAAACAATGGAAAAAATTGAAGTCAGGACTGCCAATTAGGTTAAATGCTGTTAAGCAGAGGGGAGAAAAGTCATGTTTTTCCAAGGACAGGCAGATATACAGTACTGACAGAACTGCACAAAGGAATTAGTCTCCTGGCCACATTCACGAAAATCCTGGTGTTTACAGGGAGAAGAGCTGTGACTGAGAAGTCCAATCATAAACAGAGGAATAGAGAAGTAAATGAAAGGTTTAACTTTTACTGAAGGACAAAACAACAACTCAGGACTTCCCTATAAAACAAAAATGTGTTTCGTGCTATGCACCATTTGAAGCTCTTGAAGGTCTTGCTGTTAAGAGATGACAGTCATTACTACCTTAGCAAGGATATGTTTGTCCTTTATTATGTACTCATAAGTAGTTAAAAGAACATTAAATTTTCCACTTCGAAGCTGAGGAACAAGTGAGCGGCGCATTGCAGGTGTACCCTAAAAGAGAGAGAGAAGTGAGTAGTTACTCTTTCTTCTGATGAAGAAAATACATCATTTTTACGAATTAGCAGACACAGAGCAACCACACGAACTTGTAATCCTACAGTACTGCAAACAATATATCAATGCATTCCAGACTTCTTCAGAGTGCTTTCCCTAAATGGTTGCTAGACTGTAAAGCTCTGTTTGAGGGGCACTGGAAACATGTAGCTACTGGTCTAGTCTCCTTACAAATTGCTTGGCTGTACCATTACTAGAGTAGCCAAACAGCAAAGTATTCAGCTATGTATAAAATATGACGTAGTTATCATTTGTATTACTCTCATCAGAAGCCTTGCAATGTGATAATTTACAATTTTACTCTGCATTTCACTATATGAAAGTAGTTACAGTTTATTACAGTCTTCTTCTTAGAATGATTAACTCTCACTGCTGAGTACCTGATATATATGACAAAACTTCAAGAGCAAACAGTTTAAAAATGCACATGCAGAGGCAGAGGAAAAACTGGCTCTATTCTCACACCATCAACTCTATAATCATACAAAAAGCAAATCAAACCTTGTAAGATATCTTCACGACAGAAGGAGCCCATTTGTCAAATTCGTATGTCCAATTGGATAAAGTCCTATCATAGAGATTATAAAGAAAAAGTAAGATATTTCATCATTTGCAGGTCAAACTTTATAAATGTTTCCAAGTGGTTGCCAACTTTACAACACACTTCACGTAATCAACCCCCATAATTAACAGTATATTTAAAAAAATGCACTTTATACACCATAATGATATACAAGCATCTCTGAGAGGGGGGTAAACAGAAAAAAGTGTGAAACCCACTTTCAGTTCATATTCAGGGGCCTCTTTGAAACCAATTCAGAGTAGTATTTTACATGCATCTTTGTATTTTAGAGCATATTAAGGACAACAAATATAACCCTGAACAAAAAATAGAGTTGTAAGTTCTTTTATACTACTTATCATCCAAAAACTGACGTTACAACTTTCCAAATACAGCCTTATGAAGTTGTTAACAGAATTCATCTGTGCTCTACTTGAGTAGAACTACTCATAGTGCCATCCAGTGCCACTATGCAGGTCTGTTTTTGCACTGTTTCTGCTGTTGGATCACAACAAATAAGTTTCTATGGCTAAGCTAGTTGCTGTCATGATACAGCAGCAAAAAATAACCTTGAGATTTTTTGGTTGCTTGCCTTTTTTTTTTTTTTTTTTCCTTACTGGACCTGTGATGGCAGCAGTACTAGCTGTTAAGAAAAGGCAGGGAAAGGTGGCTTTTAAAATGTATACGAGAAAGAAATTTCAGGTCCTCCTTTTTAGAAACACAAGAAAAATCATTACAGAGTACTTAAAAGAAACCTGATTTTTTTACTACGCCCATGTGACATCTGACATTAGTAACACCCTCCCTTTAAACTTTGTTTTACTTTACAGATCTTCTCCCAGCCATTTCTTTTCACACTAAAGCTCATCATTTGTATTCATACAATTAGGCACAGCAGTGGTATTTATATTAGTCAATCTGTTACTACTGCAGCACAACCAGAAGACAGGATACCTCAAAAGAAATCAAGAGATGGCCACAAATAAAATTCATCCCTATCCTACAACCCATTTGCACACTCAGCACAATTGGTGGACAAATTATCTAACGGGATAGGGATGCCAGGGATCTTCTGCACATCAATCAAGTCACTTACACACAAAAATAAGCAAACAACCCCTGAATATCCTACATCAGTTTTACAGGGCCTGACAGTTTTTATTTATAACACAGCACTTCAAATCACTAAAACCCACACCTCACCTTTGGAGAAAGGAAAATGCAGTAAAAGAAACATATAATTCAAGCAGCACCTTGGAAACCTAAGGAAAAGCAAAAGGGGGCAGCACACTAAACAATCATAATCTGGACACCTGACTGAAGTGTGAATATCACTCATCAAGGCTACATCCAGGGCTAGTTATGCAGTACCTAAAAGATCATTCAACCTCATTAAAGCATGATTACTTGGTATCAGATGGGGTGCCAATCGTTTAAAGAATTAAGCAACAGATTTTTAATATCACAGTTAAAGTTGAATGGGGAACAGCAGGCGTGATATGAAAGAAATACCATCCCCCTCTTCTGGCTTAAGAGTGAATTACAGTAAATTCACTACTCAGTTTGCCGAAAGAGTGAACAGTGAAACTAATGGAATCAAGTGCTTTATCAGCCTTCTGACGACCCTTCCAATGCCAGACAATCACCTGGGAGGAAATGATCAAAGAAAACACTGAATACATGCTCAGTGTAATCTCACTGTGCACCTCATCTTGTCATTACATGAAAAACAAGTATGTGTCCAAATAAACGAATCTGCAATGCTTAGAATGATAACAGCAGAAAGAGATCCTTTACTTACGAAAGGGGAACAATGATGAGATAGGGGCCATTGAGTCTTTTGTGCTCCATCAGGTAAGTGATAAGTGCAATAGTCTGTATTGTCTTTCCTAGTCCCATTTCATCAGCTAAAATTCCATTCAGATTGTTATTATAGAGTGAAACCATCCATTCCAGTCCCTGGAGCTGAAATGAAGAATAATAGTTTCAGTTATTTAAAACCGACACAAATAATTAACACCAGTACTACAGAGCCAAGGTTCTGATGTCCCTGCCTACTTAGACATTGGATTTCCTTTAATAATACTATATGCACAGGGATCCCTGGCTATTTTAACACCTTGCCCCCCCAAAAAAGAATCAAAACAAGATAAATTTCTGGTAACAGCTATATGGAAATCATCACTCCTGCTTAGCAGAGCCCATAATATGAAGTCAGATTTCATACATGGAGGTTTTTTTGTACTGCACGCAAAGCAACACAGGCACTCAGATGTAAGGTTGATAAATACTTAACATTACAAGAGTTTGTTCTTCAATTTCAACACTGCCAAATGTTAAACTTTGTGTACATTTCATGCATTTGCCTGTGTCAGTTAAAATCTTTCAAAACCAAACCCATCAAGTCTGCACAAAATATGTAAGCCTCACACTTGCCAACTGCATCACTGGTATGCTACAGCTCTCGTAGCACTTGTCCATTTAGTGCCTGCTGTCCATACCTCCACATGTCAGAGTAGGCCCCCTTTGTCCAATTATGCCTTGTGTATAAAAATCCCAGAGCTGGAAGGAAGCCAGAGTATTGTAGCCAAGAAATGCCTACATAACAGAGTTTCACACTCCAAGGAGTACTGCTAGAAAGCACTGACTCAGATTATTCCCTTGTCACACAGACTTCCACATGTGTGTGTATCACACATTACTCATGCAAGCGCAAAGTAAGTTTTTGCTTCTAAGATCCAGACTTTTGGTGTGTCTCATGCATGGAGAGAGAAATAAATTAAGAGGCCTGAGAAAGTTCAGAGAGAACACAGTACATGCTTGAAGTAACCTTTGTTGTCTATGTGAGAGTATCCAAAATAACGTTGCCAATTTACTGGCTTTATGTACATGCTGACTGATTTATGTTTAAGTATTAAATACTCAGGCCACCAAGAGTTGATCAGAATTTGTTCTGCAACCGTATGTCCCACTTACAAAGTAGCTTCAGAATTGAGAATAGAAAAACCGTGTTTTCTACGTCATTGAACTTTCTCCACTGACATATACCAGTATGAAGGAAGAGGCACTCTGACCAAACTCGACAGTAAGAAACATGGAAAAGCAGAAAAAAAAGTTGAGAAGGAAAAAGCATGTAAAATCTAGACAGGGAAATACAGGGAGTGAAGGGGAAAGTCGCAGAAGAGTCTCCTTCAGAACATTCTTGCTGGAACCAAAGCCAAGCCTCAATATTCCTGACATAAAGCTCCTTAGACAAGTATGCCTCTTACCTCTGGTGGAATTACTATATAGAACAGACATTATAAAGAACAAATCTACTTATTCAATTGCTAGATATCACATTGAGCAGCTAATGGACCTGCTCTAATTGGCAATCCCTGTGAGTGTCTGTGTAACTCCACAAACTGAATTATTTTGCTTTGTGGCACTGTCATGCCACAGCTGGCAGGCAGCTGAACACCACACAGCCATTCGCTCACTCCCCGCCCACAGTGGGATGGGTGAGAGAATCAGGGAAAAAGAAAGAAAAAAAAAGTAAGATTCATGGGTTGCGATAAAGTCAGTTTAATAGGACAGAAAAGGAAGGGAAAATATAATAATAATAATAACAACAACAATAATAATAATAATAGAGAATATACAAAATAAGGGATGCACAATGCAATTGCTCACCACCCGCTGACAAATGCCCAGCCACCTCCCAGGCAGCGGCCCCCCCGGCCAGCTTTCCCCCAGTTTATGTACCGAGCATGACGTCACATGGTATGGAATGTCCCTTTGGCCAGTTTGGGTCAGCTGTCCTGGCTGTGCCCCCTCCCAGCTTCTTGGGCACCTCCAGCCTTCTCAGCTGGTAGAGCATGGGAAGCCAAAAAGTCCTTGACTAGTGTAAGCACTGCTTAGCAACAACTAACAGATCAGTGTGTAATCAACATTGTTCTCATCCTAAATCCAAAACACAGCACTACCAGCTACCTTAACTCTATCCCTGCCAAAACCAGGACAGGCACACAGGGAAATCGCACTGCAAAACACAGATCTGCATAACCTAAGAATATTTTTATGTTTCCTAAGTAACTACAACTGAGGAAGTAAAGGAATTATTGCAATCTTAATTTCCCATCCATGAGCACTTCAAAACAGTATGGCCATCAAATTAGTATTGTTATACACTATTCATTTAGTATATCAGGTAAACCTTCCCAGCCAATGAATCAGGATTATGCAGTAAAGAAGGTTGCTGACTGCATCTGTTGTCTCCCTGCTTCATTGGGTGCACAAGCTGGACAACATATTGACAATGAGAATCATAGAATTCATACATAGAATCATTAAGGTTGGAAAAGACTTCTAAGATCATTGAGTCCAACCGTCAACCCAACACCACCATGCCCACTAAACCATGTCCCTAAGCGCCTCATCTACACGTCTTTTAAATACTTCCAGGGATGGTGACTCAACCACTTCCCTGGGCAGCCTGTTCCAACGTTTAACCACTCTTTCAGTAAAGAAATTTTTCCTCACGTCCAATCTAAACCTCCCCTGGTGCAACTTGAGGCCATTTCCTCTCGTCCTATCACTAGTTACTTGGGAGAAGACATGAATCTATCTTATGTCAGAATACAAAAGTTCCTAGTTACTAAATCCACTGAATGTCTGTAAAGAATACAGAGACATCAACCTCCATAGTCAAATATTTTTCTTGTTTCCAAATTTTATCACTGCACTAAAATACTAGGATCTTAATTAAAAAATAAAATCCTAAACTTTCAAATATTGGAAGAAGAAAAAATATTGTTAACCCACCACAAATGAAAACAATAAGCAGAATTGAAATTCCATGTCAATGAGAATGATAACAAAACCAAAATACTATTGGTCTGCAATGAAAAAAAAAGTTACAGGTATATGCAGAAAGTTGGTATTATTATGCAAGCAGTATGTATGGAACGTTACCTGTGATAGGTAACCGTGATTGCTTTGTCCATATAATTCCCAAATTCTAACCTACTAGAGATCTTGTATTTCTTAACAGATTTTCAGTTTGCCACTTGAAATACCACATTGAAATGTCGAGCGTAATTCCAAGTTTTAAATATTTTAATGTTTTAATTATTTCTCACCTGATAATGTTTTAGTGTGCCATTAATAAGAAGAGAAGACTGCTTTTCCACCCTTTCTGTGATTGCATGAGCAACAGTGTAGTAGGACTGAGACCCTCTAGCACTATATTGCATGCTATATTCATCATCTACATCTTGTTTGGCTGTCCTGGAAAGTCAGAAAAAGAACTGAAGTGAATTCTCACAAACAAACAGGTTTTTTGACCACATCTCACATATGTATGTCTAAAGAAACAGTGCAAATCCCCAACTGTGGCAAGTACACCAAAGGATGCAAGCTACTTGTACAAACAGTACACAGTTAATACCAAATGATCATGTTCCTTCTCCTGCAGATGTTCATGCCAGAGAAGCTACCACAACTCACTGTAATCTAGAGCAAGCTACTCTTGGGAAACGCCACTGTAAGAAATCACAATTCCTAACAAAAACTAGCACCTAAAGAACACTCACTCAATGATTTGCTTTGCATCTTTCTCAGAAACTTCCTCACTGTTAGGATCCAGGAGTATCTTCTCATCTGCTTCTAACCTGCTTGATTCTTCTTCATCATCCTACAGAATACAGAAAAAGAACAGGGGTGCTGGGAAGTACAACATCTTCTTAAGTCATACTTTCAACTGGCATTCACATATTGGTAGCTTTCATTGGTCAATGCTTTATGGTAGAAACCTGAATCACAAAGTTCAACTTACACCTATTCTGCAACAGAACTGCACTGCAGCACAACAAAAAGGTAATTTTTGACATACATTAACCAACAGGAAGTCATGATACTTTGAAATAAAAAGTATTTTCCCCTTTAATGATCTTACTTTTAAAAGCCTTATTGTCTACCGTGTTCACGGAGAGGATTCCAATACCAATATTATCGTCTCGATAATATACACATCATGTACATTTATATCATATTCCATATGTGTGATAATCTAATAAAGCTTAAAAAACTGCCAAGAACTGCTGTTTTAGGCTTCTAGTTTCTTCACTTTTTAAAAACAGACCACACTTTTACTCTTTTTAAAATAACTTAATTTTTCTTCTGGCTACAGTTGCAATGGATAACCAACAACTTAAAATCTTACTAATGAAGCTGAACATAACACTGCTCTGAGTTCTGCAAGTGTATCCTCCTAAGAATGATTTCCCCAGCTCTAAACAACACTGCTGATAAAGAGTCTGTGCTAAAAATATGGGCATCTGTCTTTTAACATTCCTCCTAGAATCTGACAGGTATCAGGCCTTCCCCTCCTATCTTAATACTAAGAGTCTTGTAGAATTACATTAGCAGTAATTAGTCCTACAAAGGCATGTACTTTAACATCATACAGTCCAGTCAGTTTCAGTGGTCATTTGGTCTAGTATTGTAAAGACTGCTAGACTTAGGAGATTTAAATTCTATACCTAGTTCTGTTACTAGCATGTTGATTGAACATGGTCCTTCTCTAACCCTCAGTTTTCCTCACCTTCAGAAAGTACTTGTCTGAAAAATGCTATGCAAGTATCAGTATTGATTATTCATAGTATCTAATATTATGACCTTGTAGGGTTGGGATCTTTGCGTGTGTTAATTTTAAGATTCCTTTTAGAATTTTTGTAATAATAGTATTTGCATCACTATTAAACTACTGAACAAATAAGCCTACCCTGAACAGTCTGAACCTAAATCCCTGACATAATCCCTAACTTTTTAATAAACATAATATATAAATAATAACTGTGTTATTCAGAATTGCTAATAAAACCTCCAATGCATAAACATTAAAGACGTTAACTTCATTCAGCACAAAGCCACAATACAGCCTTTCTGACATATATTTTAAAATAGGAACCGGCTTATATTCTCTGGTTCATGATTATTAATAGTCAGAGTAAAATATTTACTTTTCCTAACCCCAATTACCAGTTAGGCATTTACAGCACATATAAAGGGCAACTGCTATGAACTCAAAAGAATTACAAAACCAGTTACTTTTCCTGTTTGTATTATTCTTAAAACAGCTACACATCTCCTATCACTTTCTCTTCCTTCCTTATTAAAAAGAGGAAAATATCACATGGAATAAGTACTTGTTTTTTACTGTATTACTTGTCACAGTATTTCTCCCAAAGACACACACCTCCTCCTCATATTCAGAGCCACTTTCATCTTCACTGTCTGACCTGGGTGCAACTTCATAGCTGTACAAAGACAACAGAAAGATTATGAATTACAGATAACAAGAGGAGGGATTGGGTTCAATACACCTCCTACTCAACTTAAACATAATAAATTAAAAGAAGAATAGAATAGAATAGAATAGAATAGAATAAAGAATAACTAAGAGAAGCCCATGAAAAAATCAATGCAAATAGAAAAAGCAGTTTGAATGCTATCTACTTACCCGGGGTTCATTTCCAGCCAAGCATCCAGCTGACTTGCTTTTGGTGCTTCTGGTCCAAGAAGAACTTTGCCTGTTTCAGTGTGAGTCACTTTGACTGGAAGGTCACTCATCTGACTGCTCTCATCTATGGGCTAAAAATTCAAGTGAAATTTTATACCGTAAGGCAACTGAATTTCACGTTTGTCATACATAATAAAAAGAACTAATAGCACCTTCAAAATTCCAGATCTAAACAGGCAGTGAAGTTTTGTTATTAGAAGCCACACGTTACCACATGGCTATCAAGCCAACACTGAGTCACAGTATTTCTGTGTGTTACATATTCTATTGTGGATGTGTGACATCCACAAATATATCCCAGTATTCCAAATAAATTAACAAGAGCAGCATGGAAAAGAATACACTGTTGGCTTCTGTGAAACAAGACACAAGGTATGTATGCTTATACGCATTTAATCCTGTTATTTATGCCAATGGACATTTGTAACAGAATAACATACGTTGATCTTATGACCTTTTCTGTTATATGGAGAAACAAGGATGTAACAATTTAGCTAACTTTTTAAGTAAAGAAGGCCTATTTTAAAGATTCACTGTCCTGACTTCTTCAATTAAGCTGATAAAGCACCTGCAATAACAAAACCTTTTACTTATTCTGGTGCTCTAACAAAACCGGAATAGCATAATTACTTTTTCTGTTACTTCTTTGCCCTGTTTAATCACAGGTTTTCTACTTTAAAAACTTTTTGCCTTCTACCACTGATTCTACTTAAGAATCTTTTCCTAATATATATATGAACAAGAAAAAATAATTCTGAACAGTTATAAATACAGTGACTGACAGAGTATAAAACTTAGCCCATTTCCATAAATACTGATGTTACAGGAATGTTATGTGCGTTCTCCTTGTGCAACCGTAAATATATTAAAGGATTTTGCTATAACTCTTTTAACTACATCAGCAAAAATATCACTTGCAAGTATAAAAAAGACCAAAAGTAAAACAATAAATACAATTCTAAAGTCTTTATATAAAAATAAAATAGAACAGAAAAATGGCATTAACGGAATAGCTCTTAATGAGGCAGCATATGCTCTGCTACTGAATGAAAAAAATTATTCAAAGAATGACACAGAAAAATTACTCATTTCCGTTTGCTTCTGAGAAGAAAGAACTTTCAGATGTCTTAAGCCATCATAATACTATAGTCTGTCCTGTGTCTGAAAGGTAATTACATGCAAAGTCAACAATGTATTTTATAAAAATGAGAAGCTAGACTATATTGTGTTTACAACCTCATTTTAGAAAGTAAATGATGTCTACACACGGACTGCAAGAAAACCATTTACTTTTAAGCATACAACAAAGCTGAGAGGGATTCTTCAGCATACTCAGTGATAGATTCAATATATTTTTCTTTTAGTCTTCAACTTTCTGAAAAGAAACAGGCTAGTTTAAATGTTAATCTAGGTAATTTTTGTTCCTGGTTATAAACAACAGCTCTTCTTAGAACTTTTGTGGTCATGTTTTTTTTTTAACCTACAGCAATGGCACACAGAACAATCACTGGAAAGTTTATAAAAAAAAACAACAAAAAAAACACTTTGTAAAATTCATACCTCTCCATCAGGACCAAGACCAGATGCCATTCCTTCTGCATTTTCTTCAGCCTTCTACAACAAATGAAGAAGTGAAAATATCACGGTCAGATTACAAGTGTAGAGGGAATACTTTATATGATGTGTTTTGGACCATGAATATGTTTCACCCTATTTCTGAATAGCCTGGGATGCACGTAATTTAAGGTGTGGGTGGATATAGGTAGAGATAGGCATAGAGTTACTACCACACACACAAACCATCTACTAGTATGAACAGGGTACGTACAACACCTCTAGTCACTGTAATAAATCTGCATCTAAATCGGCTAGCCTACTGAATTTCTGGTCCAGACCTAAAGCTCAGTTGCTTACAGGCTGTGCTAACACAAATAAAATAGTAATTAATTTTCATGCGATTTACTATTAATTTCCTCTAAGGTCCTTTAATCTCAGTTTCGGAGGTGTCACCAGGCATGACACATTGTGTATTTGTGCAAGCACTTTTATTTTGGGTATGTACACAATTTTTTTTTGGTCTGACAACTAACTAGAAGGGGTATTTTGGGAGTTCAATTAAGTCTAGACCACAATTACTCAAATTACAAACAAAAAGAACCCTGGAGTTCTTAGCTGGAGTAAGCTAGATTTTTTTCTCCCCAGACACCACTCCAAGAAATAAGCAGAATCTTCATCAAAGCCTGTCCTCTTTTACCCTACTTAAAAATGCCAGGATAGTATGAGAAAATGGAAGACATAGTTTGCTTCTGAATTGGAACTTTCCTAAACAATTCTGACAACGAGCAAGAAAGAATAGGATACAGCTTCTGCTCCTGTCACAGTGCTGGGTTTGTAGTACTACAGCAGTTTTATTTTGGTTACCAATGTAAACAGATCAGACTAACAACAAGAACAGATCTCTTAAATAGTGTTTTGCAGATAAACAACTTCCAAGTATCATTAACGTGTGTGATAAATGTAGATAATCCAGTTGTTTCTTTTTTTTAAGAAGTATACTTAAGGAATAGCTGCACTTCCGAATATTGAGCTCAACCTCAATATCTGCTTCAGATCAAGACTTGAGCCTTTGCCATTAAAGTCCATTTTCCAAGGCATGAACTTCAAATGAACATGCAGCAGCAGACACGGGTCAAGTCTACATTTTAAAAAAAGTTTATTCTTATTTCTTTTACACAGCCATCATACTTCAGGACATATGCCTAATTACCTCTGTTAACTACCCTTTCATTAGTATTACCAAAAAAGGAAATCTGATTAAGCTTAATTCTACTCTAAAACCTTTAAAATATTTATGAAGAATGAAATTCTTTAATATACAGAAAATAACCTGAAGGACTTATAAATACTTCACTGGGCTACACAAATGTCATTGGTCCTGCTCACTGCAACAATAGCTGATGCTCCTAAGAACAACATCAATATGAGCTTGAAGGCTGCTTGCTTCAGCATTCCTGGGCAGCAGGTATGTCTGCTGACAAAGAAAGGAACTGTACCAGAATTGAAGAGCTTAAACAAACAGAGGGGCAGGGTAAGTTACAATAGCATATATCTGGCCTCAGCTGAACAAGCTACATTGACTGAGGATATTTCTTCCTTGGATGAACAAGGGGAGGGGTCCATTCTTTTGCACGTGAGACTGCTCTCTAATACATAAAGACTGTTACAGCTTAGCTACAGTCAATGGAAAGAACCTTACAACTCAAACAAACCACCACAAATAAGCAGTAAGCATCAGTGCTGTTCACTGTGCAAAGATCAGATCCTGCTGTGAGAGCAGAAACGTTTACAACCTATAGTTAAAAATTATTTTGGCCAGAAGATACTGTTCCTCGTACATACTTCAGCTAAACTGACACAGAAATAGAAAGATTATCACAAATGTGGATTGTTGAAGGAATTAATATTTTTCATTAGAGCAGTGCATTTACTCCACACACTATCTCATTAAGGATTGTCTCTACCGTGAATTCTGTATATTAAATCAGGTCTGTTCTCACCGGTAATACAGGTCAAGAACCCCGTTAAGTTACATCTTAACTTTGTAGGTGGGGGATTGTTCCTATGTTAAGAGCGTACTCTCAACAAAAAGTACAGAGGTTCTGGAGGGGGACAGAAGAAAACATGGAGCATTTTTTAGGCCATTAATCTCCAAAATTAGAATTTTTTATATGCTGGTATTTATTAGCATATTTAAAGTGCTGTTTGTAAACCATGTAAATATAATGTTTATAATTGTATCAGTGATTAGTAGCAAACCAGGCATGGAAATGGATTATAAAAATCCTCTTAACCATCCTGCAAGAGATGAAAGGTACTCAGAGGTCACAAAAATGACAAATCATTATTTAATGATTATTTCACACACAAATTATTATTTTCACACACAAATTATTTTTTCGAAAATAGCACTGTTCAGTTTCCACAACGAGTCTCTCTCACAGGGTAAAATATTTCATACAAAGAAAACTAAGTTTGAAAAGCTTCAGTTAAATGTTAACAATGTACAATGAACGATACTACGGGCAGAATACCCGTTTACTATAATAAACCTACCCAAATTCTTTGTCTCTAGTCGTTTCCAAGGGTCCTACAAAATAGACTGAGCCAAGTGTAGAACTGTGAAGGTCTAAAAAAGTTACCCTGTAGGAAACAGCTACACAAACCAGACTTTTCCCATCTTCTTTGTACAATGTATTTTGGACCCACTGGATCCTTTTTGGGTACTTTAATCCTAATTTACATGTCTGGCCCAATTTTGCCTGTAGAATCAGCAAATCAATGTTAACAGCCCACAATTTTCTAATCCTGCCTCCTTCCCACCTTCTTTGGAATTAATGATAGCAAATTTCTTAGATATTTCAGTAGAGAGAGAGATGAGTTCCCTCACTGTTAAGAATTTGGCAGTGTAGATGATTTTAGATACTCTGGTATGTGTATGACAATTGGGTACCGCTATATTTATCAACATTAAAATTGGATTTGAAGAAGAGATGGCCTCAAAATACCAGCTGTAAATACTTGCCTTCTTTCTTCTCCTTCTCTTCTTCTTCTCTTTGGCTGCTTGTGCCTGTTTATGCTCCCATACCAGGTTAGTCAAGTTAGCCACATACTCATCTGTTTGCTGCAATAAGTACGCGAGGCGTCTATCTTTCTTTTGGTCAATCAGCTTACGGTAGCCTTCTTCATCTTCAGCCTAGCAATACAAAACAGACATCAGCCATGACCGAAATGATTCCAAAGAAACACCAACCAACTCCTATGTCAATAATCATGTCTTATCTTAGTTAGGTCATCATGATCTGCGTAGGGGGACAACTAGATGGGTAAAGAACTCATTGGATGATCAGGCCCAGAGGGTCATACATTTGTGTTAATGGGTCATAGAATCATAGACTCATAGAATCACAGACTGGTTTGGGTTGGAAGGGACCTTAAAGATCATCTAGTGCCAAGCCCCCTGCCATGGGCAAGGACACATTCCACTAGACCAGGTTGCTCAGAGCCCCATCCAATCTGACCTTGAACACTTCCAGGGAGGGGGCATCCACAACTTCTCTGGGCAACCTGTTCCAGTGTCTCATCACCCTCACAGTAAAGAATTTCTTCCTAATATCTGATCTAAATCTACCTTCTTTCAGTTTAAAACCATTATCCCTTGTCCTATCACTACACTCCCTGACAAAGAGTCC
This sequence comes from Pygoscelis adeliae, assembly GCF_000699105.1. Classification (NCBI taxonomy): domain Eukaryota; kingdom Metazoa; phylum Chordata; class Aves; order Sphenisciformes; family Spheniscidae; genus Pygoscelis; species Pygoscelis adeliae. Next base: position 1,017,249 of record NW_008825104.1, read on the forward strand.
CTCCCCATCTTTCCTACAGGCCACTTTTAAGTACTGGAAGGCCGCTATAAGGTCTCCCTGGAGTTTTCCCTTCTCCAGGCTAAACAATCCCAAAACTCTCAGCCTGTCTTCATAGGGTAGGTGCTCCAGCCCCCTGATCATCTACGTTGCCCTCCTCTGGACCCAATCCAACAGGTCCATGTCTTTTTTATGCTGGGGGCCCCGGAGCTGAACACAGGTGGAGTGGGGTCTCACCAGAGCTGAGTAGAGGGGGAGAATCACCTCCCTCGACCTGCTGGCCATGCTGCTTTTGATGCAGCACAGGATGCGATTGACATTTGGGGCTGCGAGCGCACATTGCCAGCTCATGTCCAGTTTTTCATCCACCAATACCCCCAAGTCCTTCTCCGCAGGGCTGCGGAGGGTCATACTCTATCTGCAGACAGTAAGAAGAGGGATACCACAGGGGTCTATCCTGGGGCATGTTGTGTTTAGTATCTCTATCAGTGACCCAGAGGAAAGGATGGAGGGCACTCTAGTTCAAGTTTGCAGATGACACAAAACTGGGCAATACCAGTCAATATGATCAAAGGCTGGGCTGCACTTCAGAAGGACTTGAACAAGCAGAGAAGTTGTGCCATTTCTGACCTTAGAGGTTTTCAAGACATGACTGAAAAAAGCCTTGAGCAACCTGCTTTGAACTCAATGTTGACACTGCTTTGGGAAGGTGGTTTGACTAGAGAGCTCCCGGTCAGTCTGAGGATTGACATGGACTCTATGATTCTAAATATCTCCTACTCTCATGGACTAATGACTGGAAAATCTACAGCAGTTATGACAGGTTGTGAGGGGGGAATCACTTAACGCCACATCAAACAGATTACAATGTCCCAAACAGAGATGCTTGGTAAGTCTCCTACAGAGACCATTTTTCAAAGACATGAAGTGCAGGTAGCCCATACCCAGTGGAAGAACATGGGAGCTGGATGCAAACTTGCGTTCAGTCCTTTTTCCAGTATGAACACAAATCTTTTTATTTTAGGTGTTAGAAGAAAATTTTCTTTTGGGCAGATTTCTACTCTGGTGTTATTTCGTCTTTGATACAGGTCACTATCAGAGACAGGATTCACCAGATAAGCCATATCTCTGAGTCATTCTGGCAACTTCTGCATCCTTATGGCACTGCGTAAGTGTGGTGTTAGGGGTAAGACATACCAGGAAATACTGTTTTCATGTGCTGTGAAGATATAATGCAGCATTTGAGCATGTCAGAAAAATACAAGGAAAGCAGCAGAGATGCCTTTGTCAATTTTGGCTAAAACAACAAATAAAGGAAGTATACAATGCCTTATAAAAACCAAACATGAGTAAGAAATATTTTAAAGATGATTACTTTAAAAGACAGCACTCTGGGAGATACAAAAAAAATCTGCTTTTCTGGAGACACCAGGACTGTAGAAAATTGACAAGAACAGCTGTAATGTTCAAATTGAGCTTGTAAAATTGCTTGTAAAATTCCGTTGTAATGTTCAAGCCATCAGAACTACAACACTCAAAACCTAAGTTTTTAGAATTATTATTATTATTATTATCATTATCATTACTGAATACAGCCTTTGTAATCTAGCCAAGGTACTTCCTTTATACATTCAAGGTTGTCTTGACAGTATCTTTTTAAATCACACCAATGCCTATTCCTGCATATGATATATACTAGTATTAATGAGCTGTGACACAATCACCATTTCTAATCATAGTCAATGAAGGACAATCTGTGGAATGAATTCAATATTCCTGAAAAGATATGCAAAGAGTTTTAGACACAGCACATTTTCCTAGACCACACCAAGTGTCTGAGAGGAGGAGATGTTTGTAAAAACCCCTAGTACATATCTGCAAATTCAAAATTTATCACAACTGGACTAAAACTAAATAGGCAAAATAACCCCACTAACATAACACATAGTTTGCTTTTGCAGAAGGATTTAATTGAGCAGTAGGAGCAAAGACTTCTGAGTGCAAAGCCCCAAACTGAAAATTACTATGAAGTGCTGTGTTTATGGTAAGAACTTAACCACAGCCTTGGTGAAGGAGTCTTAGAAGAAAGCACTGATATTCTGGAAGCATTGGTATCCTGTGCCATTTCTGGACATTCAAATCTACTTCATATTTTTCAGCAGTGGACATCTTTATTATTTATCATACTACATGTTAGACTCACATAAGCTCAACCTCACAATGTACAAAAATATTTCTAAAACATCAAGATTACCTTTTCTTTCATCAGCTCTTTTTTCTCTAATAATTAACATTTTTACGAGTTTGGATAGATAGACTGCTGGCAATTATCTTTAATTATAAAAAAGCTGTATAATGCTGATTACTATGTAATTTTAAGAAATGCTCTAGGGCCTAAACATTTGTTATTCTCTTACACAAGTCCTTCATTTACATTTTACATGCACTTTTATTTCTAAGTTTTTATCATTTTTTTATTTCATTATTTCTACATTTTGTTTTGTGATTTTTAAAACCAAACCGTTCAGTCCTTATTCATGGTGGGAATAGATTCTGGACAGAGACCAGAGTTTTGCGTTACATCTGCACCCCTATTAGATACTTACTGTTTTTTACCAGCATGTTTCAAAGTAAACATGTCAATTCCCATTCAATTCTATGTTGGTGAAGTGTTAATAAAGTGTTAAAAAAGAGCTAACCGATGTCTTAAGAAATTTTTCCAACCCCAGTTGTTAACATACATACGCATTAATCTGTCTACACTTTAAATTCCAGAATTATTTTAACTCCTGAAATGTAGGCAGCCCACTGCTGGGTTCCACAGTGTTCCGAAAAGACATGGTTATACACAAACCCATTCTACTCTGTTCTAAGAACGATACAACTGATATTGTGCAGGTGCAAGGAAGTGAAAACTATGAAATAGCAAGAAGGAGTATGGTCCTGGAGTGTTAAAGGGTAGAACTAACTGCTATTAATTCTCAAGAGACATGCATTACTGCTATTGGTTATGTATTTTTGCATGTGAAATCAGCTTTATGTAAAAGTTGTGGAGTAATGCCATGAACAAGTTAATCATATGGAATCTTCAAAAAGACAAACCTAGAAATAAAACACAGTCCAGTATTTATATAATGGACCAATACCCCTGCAATTATATAACAGTGTTAGTATATGAAGTTAACGAGACTAAGTGGCTGTGCAGTGGCTGTGCTAGGTTTTCATGCTGGTAGGAAAAACAATTATTCTTATAAAAAACACTTAAAAAAAGAAGTAGCTATAGGTTAAAATGAACAGTGTCACATTCACTACCATCATCAGAAATACACATAATCAAACTGCAGCAGTCTTAGATTCATACTTTTTGCATTACAGAGTCTTTATTCTGCAAAGGAAATACATGGGTGTGGCTGAGACTGTATATGAACTTTTAAAAGGATACAGTATGAAATTTCAGCTAAAATAACCATATTCCTTCCTCTACTCCTTACCATTAGTCTCCTCATTCTTTCTTTCTCAATTCTCTCAGTTTCTTTTTTCTGCTCACGCTCGGTGTTGGCATGCCAAGTTGCCACAGCTTTAGAAAGTTTCTGAATTTTCCCAGCGACTGACCGGTGGTACTCTTTAAAATCTTTAGCATGCTGCAATATGCTATTCAGGTATTCCTAGAAAGGGAAACAAGTTAGTACAGACACTTGGACAAAGAACCGGATTTGAAATCAGGAATACAGAAGTTCTAATCTTACTGTTTTCAAATCGCTTATCACATGCTTTGGAGTTTTTTTAATCTTAGAAACTCCAAAGGTAAATAAAATATGTAATAGAGAAGACCCGCACAGCAAAGCAAGGTGCATTTCTGTCATTGGGCAAACAGCTAATAAGTTAGAATACCTGATGCTTCTGCCTACGCTTCCTCTCCTGTTCTATCTTCTGCTGTTTCTCAAGCTTTTCTGTCATACGGGCCTCCCGCAAAGTCTGGCGCTTGCTTCGTTTGTAGGCTTTGGAGTTCAGTGCTGTCTCCAGTGTTGTGTCACGACGCATGCAGGCTACTACCTCTTGTCTTAGCTACCAGTGGGAAAAAAGAAACACTTAAAAAAAATATATCATTTTTAATACACGGAGGAACAACTTTAAACACTGGTATGGCAGAGTAAAACAGTAACAGTCCAGAAGATGTCCCAGCCTCCTCTTCCCTTTCCATTACAGTTCTGAAAAGATCCAGCATCTATACAGCTGCAGCAGCTATGTCTGTCTCCCTAAACAAATCTTAAGTCTCCACAGGATGGCCAAGTCTTAATTGCTCTTAATCATCATTTCTTCCTCCTTTACAAGATGCTGCAAATGACTGTCCTGCTGCAATGAAAGGGGCTAGCCAAGATGTTACACCATCGACGCAAAACACGAATGAACAACATACATAACGCACTTTCATTGCCAGCTGCACAGGAGACGGCAGGGAGAGGTAAAAGTTAAGGGCTTGGAACAGTATTGCCACAGTCCCAGCAGTACAGCAGGGAGAGCCTGCTGCTTTTTATCTGACCTCTGACAAAACTTCATTACAAAGGAGTGCCAAGGGTAGAGGGAAGGAAGACTTGGACATCATGGTACAACTACTGCCAAGGCTTCTGTCAGGAAGTATTTTTGCTTGACCTGCCAAATCTCATCTTTGTTCTTCCAAACTAGCTGGAAAAGCCAATCGCAAGAGGCCCGTAAGAGTCTGGCAGTGTGATTCCTTTTCTGAAATACATTTGCTGATACATGCACTCAACATCCAACTTATATCCTAGGTATGATCTTGTTACGCTTAATTTTCAAAGTCTGTGTGCCACACTGGAAATCCTGAAAACAGATCACAGAGAAATACCACACACCAACATACAACTCTTCCTAAAACAGGGGGACCCATGGCAAATATGAAGTACATCCAGAAAGAGGTGTCAATTGGGATTTGTGTTGAAAATCAGCTTGCAGCCTGTCCAGCTCTTGTTTTGTCTTTGTGCCAATGCCATGTTCATTATGAAAGACACAGTTCTATGGTTACACTTCAGACTGGAAGATAAAGCAGGAAGCGAAAATAAAACTTGCCCATTTTTATTAACAAAACAAAATAAAATCTAAGTTGAACATTTCTGTGACTTGCTTACGGTCAAGTTTGCTCTCATCTCCTGTGCAGGCTCAACGCTGCTGCAAAATCTCTTGCCAGTTTATACTTTGCTACATGAACAAGTTTGGCTGTGACCTCAATGAGAATTTTCCTGAAGTAAAAGACATTACCTGGCGCTGGAAATTCAGTAACCTAAGTGCCTTCAACTCCACTGTAGCTTTGGTTCGCAGATCAGGGGGCAGAGAACCAGGTAAGTTCTCCAGTTCCTGGATTCTGTGAGCAATTCGAGCCTGAAGTCTAAGTAAACAGAAAATTTGATAAGACACCAGGAGAAATCTGTGAGTAGTTATCAAAACTATACAGCAAAAATAGGCAATTTATGTCAGGCATTTATTTGGTTTTTACTAATTGTTTCTGAACTAACAGGCATTTGCAGAGATGACATTAAGTATCCTTTTCCACTTTGAAAATAAATTGTCAAATAATGAAAATACCCCTTGGCCCTTCTTTTAATTTTGAGTAAAAGTATATGCATGAAAAGAAAGTTGGGAATTTTATTTTACTCATACTATACAGGATTCTGTTTTCAAGCTTCTTTGATAGGTATTGTTTTATGCATAGTGTAGTCAGTGATGACACAGACAGAACTTTCCTTAATATCTGGAATTCTACTTGCTGATTTTATTGACAAATGAAAAGTTCATTAGTAAAGTATTCACACTTACATAGCTGTTACACTGTAAATCAGATTCTATTTCACTCTTCCTTTACAAGCTCCTTTTGCATTCATTTGCAAATTCAAGAGAGAGAGAAAGAGAGAATAATGGACAAGCCAGACAGAACTTGTTGTTTTTCTATTTTTACATTGAAAACCAAGATCACAGAGCTAACAGTTACATAGTTTTCGTGTTTTTATTTACAGTTAAGTCCTTCAGTGAACTGCAAATTTTGCCAAGCACTAAAATAACAGACCCCAAAATTTTAAGTTATCCAAAAGTCGCATCTAAGTTCAACTGAATCAGTGCCCTCCATTTCCCACATGCTTTAGGAAAACAATAATAACCAAAAAAAACCCAACCAAAACCAAACACACACACACACCCCCCCAAAACCAGGGAGTCCTCGCTCCCCCAAAATCAAAAACCTGAAGGCCTAGGAACAGGAAGGTATCTCATCTCCCTATACTGCACAGGACTCACAAAATTTCCCTTTTCTTTACTTTCACAAAGCACACAACATCCGATCATGTTAGGAAAAGCTGTCTGCTGCTGTTTTCCTGCAATGAGGGCTTTGGAACTGCTGTGAAGGGAGAAAGAAAACACTTTCTGTAGGGCTTCTTTGCATACAGTGATCGTTCTTCCCCTGCCCTTTCGCCCCCTCATCACTCCACAGTATTAGTACAGTGACATAAACTCTCATACGCTCAGTGTGTCAGCCTCACAGCTGGAAAGTAGATCACACATCAGGCAAAATGGCTGCATCTGATATATGGAGTCAAAACAAATCAAAATGCTAGTATCTCACAGTAACTGCATGCATCATGACTTATGTATAACCTGGAAAGCAACTGGAATCACTTGTAGAGTTGCAGACAACATCTATTCTGTAATAGTACTTCTTCCTAAAACTCCTGAACTTCCCAAAACTATGCATTTTTTTATATTACCAAAAGACTTCTGAAGTTCCTGGAACAAAAAAAAGGAGGTAATGCTGCATTGCTGCAGAAGACTAACTTAGTGTCCTCAAGAAAGCAAAAAATTGAAGCAGAATTAGGTTAGTTAAGTTTTTCATACAGACTGAAAAGTAAATCAAGAAGGGTTACTTCCTAATAAGAGAAAGTTCCATTAAAAGCTACAGTTATTTGTCCAGGCCCACAGAAGCTCATGATTCCCACAGGAAAATTATTCATTCAGAAAATGACATTGGCATATTTCGTTCTTTCAAGTGTATGTACTACACTAAAAAAGTCCACATTTGTACAACTTCACGTGTCTCTGGGTATTCCAGTTATCAAGAAGAGATTTTAGTGCACCTAAGGATGCAAAATCTTGAGAATTAAGTGGTTTTCTTGGAGATTAGATGTACTATTGTATATCCATACAAAAAAGCAGCCAAGATGTACAAAGAAAATACCATTCTAAATCACTATGGGTGCTGCCTGTTGCTTATTCATACATGGATGTAATCATGCATCACAACTATGATTTATTACTCTATTTCACTCCCCAAATAGCTGCAATGCTTCTCCTGAAACCATCACCTACAAAACAGTTATAGCCAAATCCCGGGTTCACTGACTTTAATGAAACTTTAGGGGAGCAGTCACAACCTTTCCAAACTTCTCTTTTGAGCTGTGAACTTAGTAAGGTAGCTAAATACTGAACATATTTTCAATTTTTTTTTCTTTTTTGTTAGCATTGAGTGTTCCTTCTTGTACTATACAAGAGGATGAGCACAAAAAGTTAATCTAGGTTCTTCCTAACATAGCTTATTGGTTTTAGATAACTAAATGAATAAGTCACTTCACAAACAAACATGAAGTGAAATGTTCACTTATTAGTTCTGCCAGAATTGGCTCGTTACTTTAACTCCAGGTATAAAAGAGGTGAAAGTGCCTGCTGATGTAAAAGTTTACACAGTAGAAATTCAAGCAACAGCCAAAGTTGGGCTGGGGTTTATATTTCTGTCACCTAAATTATTAATAAAAATCCAAATATACAACTTCCTTAGATATGACTAAACACAATGTAAGTTTATAGAACATGCTTATTATGTCCCATCATCACACTAAGCAGTCCACCCCCAAATAAAAGATTCTTCACAGTGCTAATAATTTTCTTTGTTTTTCTCAACTCGGGTTTATAAAAAGGCTGATCAGAAATAAATATACATGGAATTTTATCGTTACATTATAAGGCAGATTAGTATTTCCAGAATAACTTTTCCTCCCATTTTTTTTCCTCCATATGTTGCAATGACTGCAAAAACAGAGGTCTGCATTGAGCTACAAACAAGGACACTTCTACACTTTCATGGGTCATTACCCTCCTTTTATAATCCAGCCAGAGGGAAGGAATAGGAAAAAAAAAAAAAATCACTATTTCTAAGTCAGTACAGATACTACCTCAGAAAACTCTCATTGAAAATCAGGTCCATTCTTTATTAAAATAAAGTCCTGGTCAAGAAAGTTTAAATACTAATGAAGATCTACAGCACACATATGGAAGAATAATGAAAAATGGCAAGCAGATGGGTTACATATAAAACAAAAAAAAGGAACATATTTTTAAGTTTTATTTCAGACTTTCCTAGAAGTACTAATTATATTGGCTAGGGTACTAACAGTAGTAGTAATAGTAGTAGTATTTTCCTGAGTAGTCAGTAGGATTTTTAAAAGAATTTCATGACAGACATCCCAACTCAAGTGAATGCAACAACTACTTGAGGTGTTTCTCACCACAGCCATCTTCTAGTCTTTAAAGAGAATGACTGCAGTTTGTTGGGACTATTGCTATTTTCATGGGAAAATACTAATACCTATTAGGTAAACAGAATTCAAAGACAAAAGTTTCCCTGATGCTTTTTACAAGCACTTAAAGGATATAATCTCACCGTTTAAAGGATATATTTAATTAATCTTTGCAGTTCAGCAATTTATCTTCATCCACGCAGAAAGCGGCTAGTGCATCTACACAGAGATCCCTTTGCAAAACAAGTGATGCACACCTCTTCCTCATTAACTGGGGTCAACAGCAGAGGTTACGCTTGCACATTCAAACCTGTCTGGCATGGATGCCATGCAGTAAACCACAAAGATACATAAGAAGAGACTTTGCAGATAACAGAAAGAAACCACGGACAATCTACAGGACACTAGCAAGTGTATTTTTTTTAATTAGCAATGAGAGGGTGGAAAAAAGTCCTTCCACATAATAGAACAACTTTAAAATACACACATTATTAGCTTTAAGAGATCTATTCAGTGAGATTAAAAAGCAGCACTTTATTTTGAAGAAAGCGTTAAGGAGAGTTTATAAAAGCATGGTATGAATTTTTCATTCTGGCCAGATTTCAAGGAACACAACAAGTTTAACAGCTCTCCACATATGAATAATTTAAACTTCTTGTATTGATAAGAACTTTAAATATCTAAGTTTCTTTTTATCCACCTTTAGTCACACAGAGATTAACAACAATTATCATATAATCTCATCTCAAATCAACATATGCTGCAAATAGCTTCTCGGCACAATCATGTGAATTTGGCAGCAACATTAACTCTCCATATTCTTCCTCTTTGCTAATATATGCTGGAGCCTTTTTTTAACCAGATCAAGGCTTTTCAGGGAGAAAAAGCAGTCTGCTGATGTTTCGTTAGATTCAAAGCTTTTTCAGATCCCGCAATATGTTAATAGGTGCATTACTGCTTCTCCATCTGTACTGGTCTATTTAGCACATGGTTAATGAATAGGAACGCTATACTGTACTTCTAAGTGCCTATTTGAAGAATTGTTTGATGAAACAAACGGTGAATTTCTAGTAACAAGGAAAGGAAAAAAGAATTGCTATAACTGAAAAAATTAGATGCAATTTTGAAACAGCAAAAACTGAAGTATTTCACGTTTACAGTATTGTTCTGTGTGTAAGACATTCTCTAATACATAAATCATGCACATGACCCATTAAGAAATGGAAAAGTGCATGCAGTAGTATGTATTCTCCCCCAAAACTCTGCTGTTACGCACCTGAGGGGTGTATACAACGAGAGAAATGGCCGAACACCTCAGCAATTAACTTTATCGTGTAGCTCATGAATTAGCACTAAATTACTGTCTCCCCAGCAGCACACTTCACACCTCTAGTCCAGAAACACCACGTTTAAGGTCACTGTCATGGTTTAACCCTGGCCAGCAACTAAGGACCACACAGCCGCTTGCCCACTCCCTATCCCCCAGGGAATGGGGGGAGAATCGGAAGGGTAAAAGTGAGAAACTCATGAGTTGAGATAAAAACAGTCTAATCATTAAAAAGAAATAATACTTTTTTTTTTAAATGTAAGAGAGAAAAAAATAACAAAGAGAGGGGAAAGCAAGACCCAAGAAAGACAAGTGATGCAAATGAAAACAATTGCTCACCGCCAGCCGACC
>NW_008825104.1:1027512-1046962 GCF_000699105.1 Pygoscelis adeliae
CTTTACTGCTCAGCACAATGACATCATATGGTATGGACAATCCCTTTGGTCAATTGGGGTCAGCTGTCCCGGCTGTGTCCCCTCCCAGCTTCTTGTGTACCCCCAGCGTACCCCCCTGGCAGGGCAGTGTGAGGAACAGAAAAGGCCTTGACTCTGTGTAAGCACTGCTCAGCAGTAACTAAAACATCCCTGTGTTATCAACACTGTTTTCAGCACAATTCCAAAATATAGCCCCATACTAGCTACTGTGAAGAAAATTAACTCTATCCCAGCCAAAACCAGTACAGTCACTGAGTAAACCTAACCTGTAATTTTTAGGAATTCCTAACTTAATCAGATTCAAAGCTCACACTTTCCCACAACAAGGCAGTATACCAAAATTTTACCTTTTGGGTCTATCTACATGTTTGAAATATGAATCCCTAAAATACCTATGTGGTAATTCTGTCGTTTCGTGAAAATTAGTAATTCAAACAGTTTTATGAGTATTTCAAAGTATAATGCCCCTTTGTTAAGGAGTTAACTACTGAGAGATCTCAAGAGACAACCGTTCCATAAAGCTTTTGCTAACTTCACTGGTGTCAGGATACATATGTTTATATTGGCTTTTTTCTACTCCCCTTTTATGAAGAAAGTGTGAATACATCATGTTTCTGTATTAAACTTGCCCATACTAAAGCTAAGTCTAGCACCATCCAAAGCACAAAAGCTGTTAAAACTGCTTTTTTTCAAAGCTTTTGTCTGAGGTTACTTATACAGTTTTAAATAATGAAAAGACTTCCAGAAGTTCTAAGCATTCTGGTACGCAAAGCAAAACCAAATTCCAGCAGTGTTCAACATTAAAAAAGCTTGGCTCATTATCTATGTGCTACCATAAAAAATAAAAAATAAAACCCTTCTGCTGCAGAATCCCTATCAAACTTCCACCTCACCTACTCTGCCAAGAAGGTCAGGGTATTTAGAACCTAATGGATATGCTGTATCTGCAACCAGTTCTCCACATTAGTAAATGCAACACCGCTATTTTCTGTCACTCCTCACTTTCCTCCATTTATGCATGCTAAGACATAATAGTTTGGCACAACTAGTGCAATGAAGCAGAGCTGGAAAGACAGAAGGAGTAACAATTTGAGGTTAACTGATGCAGAAAAGGTTACATTATACTGGCCAGATGACTCTTGGCTCAGGTTAGTGCTACAATTCTTCACTCAGAGCAACTGTGAAACCGTATAATGGTGTGTTCTACAAGCTTTCTGAAAAAGATGTTAGAAAATAGTGATTGCTCATGCTGAAACAGCTATGGCCATTCAGTCCTAAGGTAAAAAGGGTAAGACTGACAGAATGACCAAAACAACATGCCAATAAATTACTTAAGCATTATCTTACGCAAAAAGTAAGAGCTTTTCTGTGATCAAGGCCTGGATTCTGGACATGGCACCACATCCTAAAACACTTCATGGTGTTTTACCTTCGTAAAACAAAAATCATTAAACCAGTCTCCAGTGAGATCACCATCCCTTTTGGCTACCTTCCCCTACAAACTCACTGTTATAGTAACTGGAAGATACATCATCAGTCCAAAACAAGTAAATACACTAAGTGCAGTTTGTTTCCTCAGGACCATATTTTAGGTGCAGGTCAAGATACTTCTGCCCAGCAGATTCTCAAGGTCAATTGTTTAACAGCCTTGTTGATGGGAAGAGGGAAGAAGTCTCTTTCTAACTCCACAAGAAACGTCATCCTCTATACTTTGTAATGAATATAATTCACCATATAATTAGGGCACTCAGGAGGCAACTTTTAAAGATCACGCTTCCTGGTAACCTTTCTTTTTAATCTTGCCTGTGACCTCCTTAATATTCTCTCCACTCTTTTGTAGTCCAGCCAACCCCATCATCACTAATAAAATTTGTTTTTGCTGTGGCCACTAACTCATCAGCCTTTTGACCTTTACTGTTCTCTTCTAACATCCCTTTTGTTTATAATTCTGAAAACTTTCTGCACTGAATTGGTTTCTCTGTAGACTACAAGGATTTTCATTTCCTAACTTTCAGTGTTTGCAGCATCCAAGTAATACACTAACCCAGCAGAGTCCTTGAGCCTGTTTTAAACTTATCTGGTTTGTCATGATATTGCCAGTATGCTTTACTAGTTCATAACTTGGGATAGAATTAAATCATTGTTTGGTTTGACGTTTCCATACTTCTCTTTGACATGGTCTCTCTCCAGAAACTCAGTTTATACTGTTGTCACTACAGTAGTTGATTGCAAGGAGTTTCAGTTGAGAAAGTGAAAAACAACAATCTGCATATGCATTTGAATCTTGTTACTCGCTTTTACCTATATTCACGTTCTTGGAGTATTTCAACAGGATCCAATCCTTGTGGCTTCTGGATAGGGCTGATGCGATTCTGCTTTTGCTGCAGCTGAACAATGGGTGAAGGCTGTCCAGGTGGTGGCTGTGGTACAGAAGGCCCAGGCATGGCAGCAGCAGGCTGGGCAGCAGGGGGGGCAGGAGAAGGCCTCCCACTAGGGGGTGGCGCAGGAAGCTTTTGCTGTGCGTTGGTGACACTCATATCTGGGGCTTGGCCTGAATCATAAAAAGTACTTATTCATAACATGAAATGTGGAACACAGGAGGAAAATCAAGACAGTTTCTGAAGACAGAACGTGAAGCTAAGATAAATGTGCAAAATTACCAGAGAAAGCACACTGAGACAGACTACACTCCATATTTTAAAAAACATACTAAAATGCAAGTATAGCACACATTGCAGGAAGCAGTCCAAAGAAAAACGAAACATCTGAAACTTTATGATGAAGGCCATTTCTTTTCCCATTCCTCGTGACTTTTAATTCTAGCGTTAGAAGTAAAAGAGCTGTAGAACTGATTTTGTGCAAGTGTAGGATCTATTCTGCCTCTTTTTCACTATCCTTGCACCACTCAGAAGGCAGCATCTATAATTACAACCTGACAACAAGCACAAGTAGGTCTGCTTTTAAAGCTCTATCAGAATTAGATAGCCATATTAAAATTTCTACAACTGTACTTAGAAGTACCTGTCATATATAAATAGCCTTTGTTTCATTACAATCTCCTATTAATTGTATTTAAGTATTTCAAATACCAGGAATTAAACTACTGTTTTATCTTACAGCATTCTAATCGTCTTGAAAATTAACACCTCAGTTAACATGAAAATAGTACCTGCCATTTATAGACACTAAGGGTCATAGATTTCAGTATGCCATTATGACAAGTCACCCATGCATTCAGATGTTCAAAAATTGTCACTTACAACAGACATTGCAACAATAAAGATGTCACTTAATCGTCTTAGGAGTCATAGTAATTTAACACTAAGAAAAACAACTACAAGGTATACCTGCAATCTTGTAATCAACCTTAATTCAAACCCAACATCCTGAAATCTAGATAGAAAGATTCCTTCAGAGATCACCATTTGTCATTCACACATCTGCATCAAACTTCAGAAAAGGAACTTGAGCACAAGCTGTAGAATCTGTATTTAGCAACACTGCATTTCAGCTTATAAAAAATACGGAAAGGCAGCAAGCCCACCAAAAGCCTGTGTAGTTTCAGTTTTCAGGGAATCATGCAAACTGAACTGTAAAACAAACACTACCACGAACGACTGTGTAATGAATGAAAAATAAATTTAAAGAAATAAGGACAATCTTTAAAAATACATCAAATAAAACCTCCAAACAGATACAGCAAGGGCAGACAATTTTTTTCTTATTAAAAAACCAGCAATGAAAAAAGACAAACAGTAAGCAGCTTATAGTTAAAAGGACAGATATATTATTATGACATACTGGATTATTTAGATAAAACTATCCATCTAGCAATTCTGTATACCTGCCAGCATTTTTTAGCAGCAGCATTTGAGCTAAAAGGCACTGTGCCTGGTAAACTCATATATACAACCTCTCAAGAAACACCTTTCCCCCTCTTTATTATCCTACTCAAATTGTAAGTATTCATTAGGAGTATTCCAAGAAAAGCAATTCTACATCTGATTACATACTAGTATTCCATTTTCTTTTTATATTGCCCTAAGTAGCTGGCTAACAACAGAGAATTTTTTGACATCAACTACCATAGAGCCATCACTCTCCCCAGATTTACCCACAAGCAACAACATAGCATAACATTTCTACCATATGAGAAGCCTGTGTTATTCACAAGCCTGCAATATTGTATTTCTTTTTATAAAATCTCTCTTAAAAAAAACCCAGAACTTCAAAGAATATATATTACTAGGGATTTCTAATTCTTTTCAATACAATACTTCTTCTACTCTACTTTCAAACAGTAAAATGAGCCTGTAAACCCAAATCTGAATGTTTTGGTTCAAAACCTAGTTATTACGCCAGGGAAAAAAGTTACACTGTTCATTAGATCTCAAAGACTACACTGAACTTTCAAAGCAATCCAATTAAAAAAAAAAGGCAGCCTAATTCTACCATGGTTTGAAAAATTTGGTTTGCAGTAGCAAAGACTACAGTTGAAAGACAAGCTTGCTGCAATTAAGCATGCTCAGAACATAACTTACTAAGTAGATTTTATGGGTGTCCCTCAGGCAGCTTACATATTTCATTCTGATTGTAAAAGGTGCTTCATGTTCAGGCTGCCTAACAATTGCAGTAATTTCATGCAGTCAAGTCATTCATGGATGAATAAATGGTTAGACTCTCCTTGATTCAAGTCCTAGGCACAGTAAAGGTTACACTATTTCTCTGCATGCCTTTTACCTTCCCTTTTTTTTTGCCCCTGCATGTTTTCCCCAAACTCTACCCACACTGTTTAACCATAACTCTGTACATGACATAAAATTAGCATTATACTCCACTATACCTTCAGTCCAAGTTTTAGGGGTAATGGCAGCTGTATGTCCAGGCATTCCTTTTCACAGAGGAAAGAAACTTCTTAAGATTCAAAGCATTTCCAAGTATTCAAAAATCATTCTGCTTTCTAGCATGCTAGTCTATTCAGGAAAGTAGTATTTTTCTTCATTAAATATGGATTTAAGTAGATTTTATTGTGAAAAAATCTATGTAATGAAGCGTATTAAAACCGTGTCTCCTAAAAAAAATCTTACTCGGTAGCAAAGCCATATCCACTGGAATGAAGTGACCAGTGAAATTATTAAAATCATTACTAAAAAGGAAATAGTATCATCTTAACCCTCGATTTCTAATGCAAACTCAATAATGGAAGTGTTCAGAAACTAACAGGTGCAGAGCGTTCAATGTAACACAGTTTTCCTAGGACCAAAATGTGCTTCCTTCTGCACTGTAACATCTATTATCACTAGGAGAAAAGAACGTTTTATTTTCCTTACTGTTTTCACTTGACAGAACACTATACATGGTCTGTTTCACTTTCAACAACCTAAATAATCAGTCAACTTGCTACAGATTTTTTTATCTACTTTTCTGCATAGCAACAGGAGACTGAAAATTCACTCTAAGAAAAACAGCAAAATTGCGATCAGTAAAGTATGATTAACATTCAAAAAATGTCAAGCATAATCAGGACAGACACAGTACTCCACAGTGAAATAGCTTTTATTTCAGTTTTGACAATATCCTATTAATAATAGATGTGTTTTATGCACTTCCTCAAGCTTAAAACCAAAGGCTGCTGTTCATTTAGATGCCAGAATACAGTCCCGAATTATAGCCCTGCACAGCACCCGTTTCTTCATTTTCCACAGGTAGAACTTAAAGAATTACCTGTGCAATGACACAAGGCCTAGATTGACTTACCAGACTGTCTGTTGAAGGCACTGGGAGGCTGCTGCTGTTGAATGCCAGGCAGGGTCCTCTTGCCCTGAACAGCAAGCTGGAGGTTTTCTGGTAAAGGCTGACCTCTAGCTAACATTTTGTATGCTAGAATCTGAGCCCGCAGCTGATGCAGCTGTACAGGGCTGAAAGGGGAAGGACCTCTGCTAGGTTGATTCATAACTTGTGGGTCTCCTGGTATAATGGGTCCTGGCTGGCTGGGAGTCATTTGGGGTGGAGTTGGACCTCCTCCAGACATTGGACTGGACACATGCTCTGGTGCTCCTAGTGGAGATGGGTGCGGAGACATATAACCTAGAACAGGTAAGAGGATCACAAACTTACCTCTCTGGTTAGTCAAATCTAAATTCCATCAAATTTCTTTAACAGTACATAAAGTATAGAAATGTCTCTCTCAAGTCAGGAGAGCTGTAGTATTTTCTGCAAGAACAAAAGTGCAATCTGGAGTTCCCTGGGATATCAAGATAGCCTCAGGAGCTATTCCTTGAGAAGAACTATGATTATATAGTCCAACAATTCCTAAAAGTAACAACTACCCTCACATTTGGAGTAAGACAAGCTAAAACATGAAATACAATACAGAAGCATCAGGATGTGGTACTGTTTCACTAGAATGTTGGACAAATATTTCACTGCAGAACACATGCAGTGAAGTCTGCCTATTTTACAGCTTAATATTGTATGTTTATTTTGATGCACACACATCAAGGAATACCCACTCATTGATGCAGACCCTCTTTGCCAAAACTCACCAACATACAGAAATAGAAACAGACGGTATTCAATTTCTATACAATTGCTCTTTAATTTATACAGATTAAAGGTTTGAGCCAGACAAACAATGTTGAATACCTTTCACCATCTGGGTGCTCAAGAACTTGGAACATCAACTGCAAGCACACAAATCACCTGAAGAAGCTGCTGAAGATTGTGTTACTCTATAAAGTTCCAGGAGAGCAAGCACAGTTCTGAAGTGAACAGTACTTGTATCTTATTATAGCACTTGCGAATACAGTGGTTTTAAGTTTGAATTGTGATTACACTTAATACATTTTCCTTGAGCTTCACAATGCATCCATGAAAAGAGATGGCATAGATTTTTTATGAGATTTCCAAGAATATGTAGCATGTCAGAGAAAAAATATGAAGAGTGATCCTTCAGGTAATGCACAACAGACAGCTGGATTTTAAAGATGTCCACCAAGACTGAAAAAGAGGTAATGATATTTACCCACTTCACTCTGGTATTGTGGAGCACAAACAGTGCTCTTTCAAGAAATCTTCTGGGTCACTTTCATATACTTTAGCAAGCCATGGATCACTGAACTCCAAAGTTCATGCCACAGTTTATGGTTCTGTGATGCCAAATCTACTCTTCCTCCACTCTTCCTGACACTATTAAAGTGAAAATACATCACTTTCATCTATACATAGTCCAGTTCACAGAAGCAAGTAATTTTGCCCTCTCTTTAGCTTCACTGTTCTTATTGGCCCTTCAGTAAGGGCAACACATAGGCAAAATCTCAAAGTAGTCTTAATTTTTCTGAGATGACAGCAGCTGTGAGTCACTAGAACTTATAGAAGTGGTTAGATGAGAGTGCTAAAGAACTAAAAGTCCATCAATGCTGAGGTCTGGGGATGAAAATATTCTACAGTAAAGTAAAGGTTGTAAATGTTTGAGATAAAGGACAAAGAAGAGAGGATTTCAGCTCTTCTAAAAAAGGAAAATGAGGTAGAAGTACAGTAGGGAAAAAAAGGTTTTATGATGGGAAAAGACCAGATAAGACAAGACAGAAACAGACTTGAGTTCAATCGTGTAACTAAAGATGATGACAGGAAAGGAAGAAGGCTCTAGTGAGAATAAGAAAAATTAAGCAGTTCAAGAGAAAAATAGGGAAGTGAGGTGAGGAGTTCAAGGAAAAGCGAGAAAGAGACCTTAAAAAGTTAAAAATACTGAAGTTATTTACTAGGTCAATATAAAAATTGTTTATACATCCATTGGCGGTGATAAAAGCTATGATAAATAACTGTTAAGTCTACTCCACTTATTCACCTCCTTCCACTAACTTATTATTGCCTCAATTCTTTTTTTTTTTTTTTAAGGGGAAGCTACAATTCCCTCACTGAGCATACTGCTTTAAAAGAACCACTATGCCACAACAAAAAACAAAATATACAACTGTATTATTGTTTTATACTATAAAATGAGGTTTATTGCAATATTTATCCATTACTATTACATTTCTAAATCTCAGAATTTACTTTAAATAGTACCTACTTTGAATTACATTGTTTTCAAAACTGCCTTTCAAAGAAAGGTTTCTTCCCCCCCTCAAGTTATGCTGTCCAAGTTATCTATTCCTTAATCACTGATAGATTTCAGACCCAGGATCTTGAAATCCATCTGACTATAAAAATCTAAAACTATGGTGTAAGATATTGAGCACTTGTTTTCAGTCCTGACAGTTCCAGATGCAAGTCTTGTGTTTTGCAGAGAGGAGTTTTTAGAAGCAGGCAATTTTTGAGCTTTCTAGATATATATATTACTTACACTTTCTTTCTCCCTCGAAGTCCTGTGCATTAGGATTCTTGGCAATAGGAAACTAGGTTTGACGAGAGTAAGAGTGAAAACGAAATTCCAATAAAATATCTCAGGAAAGAACAAAAGAATAAAAGTCTACCAAACGTCTTATAAAGGTTCTAAAATGCGGCATTTACAGCACCTAAATTTTGTGATGCTATATGGAAATTTTCCTTTTTAAGTTGGAAAACTTTCAGAAGATTCAGCAGTGTGACCACTTGCTTTTTTCCTATCTTATTACACATACTCTAATACAGGTGAGCATGCACACATGGGCTCTGAATAAGGACACATGAAGACTCAGGAAGACTGAGTTTAACAACCATATGTCATAAAAGAAAAAAAATTAAAGACACAGTCCATAGGAATGTTTAACATACAGGCAAAGACAGACACCTTTTCGAACTTCGCAAACACGCTTTCATCTGCTATGAAGCACTTCAAATGCATTTTTCCGTGGCACACATGAATTTCCACAGTAAGTATTCAGAGGTTTTTAAATACCTAGCTCATTAATTGTTACTTGCTGAACTGCCAAGTACCCCTCCCTCTAGATTTTCCACAGAAAATTTTGTTTTCTATTCTGCATAAACCATTCTGTTTAATTTAACCTTCAGAATGGAAGACAGCAAAAGTACTGAATTATAACGTTGCAGAACACTCGCAACAGAAGAGTTCTATGTGCTGGCAAAGGATAACAGAAACCTTTAGTTCTAAAAAATATACACAGTAGAAGACACCCAACACCAGGAAAGGGAGGCCAAACAGCCCAACCCATCATTTAAAGCTGTGGTAATTCCAAAGCTTTATCAGGTTTCTCCAGGTCTTATCTAAGTGAGTTCTGAAAATCTCCAATGATGATCATTCTTAATCACTCTCATGGTGAATTTTCTTTCCCTTAAGTCCCATCAGAATTTCACTTACATAACTTATGACCATTACTTTTTGTGCTTTTGCTATGCACCTCTGAGGAGAGTCTGGTTCTGACTTCTCCATAATCTTTCAATGGGTTGTAGAAGAGGCTACATCAGAAATCTTTCTCAAGTTTTCGGCAGTTAAAAAGCACTGCTTTCTTAACTGTATGCATAATTAGAAACATTCTTTTCATCCCACTTTGGTATCAACTTGTTCGACAGAAATACATCACAACATGTCATAAACAATGTGTATTCTTTACAGTATTGACACTGGAAAAAATCCTAGTTCTAACACTTTACCAAACACAAGCATTTTTGGAGGGTAGACTGTGTAAAGTTTCTGTTCTAATTGCTTTTAATTTCACTTTAGTTAACAGAAGCAAAGAACATCTTCCTCACCTGTTTTAAAGCTGAAGAACCAGAGCACTAAAAACTGAGAGATCTTTTTTCTCCACTTTTAATGCTATAATTGAACAGAGGAGAACACATATGAATTCTAAACCCTGGTAATGAATATTACATAGAAAGAGTCAAGGTTTTGCCAGTCCAAACACTGGGATATTCAACAGAGGTCTTGACTCCCCACTAAAAATTAAGAAGACTTAAATGATGAAAGTGTGTGAGGATCACATATGTCAAATCTTTCTGGTAAAACTGATAGCAAGGGTATATTTTTACTCAAAAATGTGACTGTAAGAGAATTTTTTGATTAGGAAGATATGGATAGGATTGAAGAAATTTCGCTGTGTAGCTCATTTAGGTTAGCTATCACTTTAATCATCAATTAAAGTTAGTTTTCAAAAAAAAATAAGGAATCAACTACATGCCCACAATACATGGTAGGAAAGCATAACGTCTTGGAATGCAGTGGAAAATACGTTCATGTTGGACCGAGGCTACAAACTTTCTTAAGGTAAGCAATATATAACATTTCCCTGTTGGTAGTGTGGCCAAGGTTAAGACCAGTTCTTGTGAAAGTCTCAAAAAAGAGAAAGAGAGGCCACATGTGTGCAAGTCATTTAAAACTAGAACTGTAGAAATAAACTGTTGAAAGGTCTTATGCTGGCAGGCGGATGGGTAAGGTGAGAGATCTTTTCTCATCTTTAAAAGGCTGAAAAAAATCAGAAAAGGAAGTGCAGCTAACTTAAGAACAGTAGGGACAATGAACATTGTTTGTGAAGTAGCAGTAACTTAGTGAATTCTGTAAGTTAAACTTAATTGGTGTATCTTCATAAGAAGTTCAACAAGTACTGCATGATAATTAAAAATATATACGGCTCAAGTCCCAGAACCTTAAATCGCCGCAGTGCTTATGCTTCCACTTACAAATAGCAAGCAAAGACATGCCAACTGTTCAAATTGGTCTGTATTTTGCTGCTGTATCACAGCAACTGCATTTAATTTGTTTCAAATTCCAGAAAAACACAGAAATTGTTTCAGTCCATTTGTATCTTTTTATGAATTCTTTCTAATAAAAAATATTTTATTTTATATAAATATTTGGCCTGTCTTTGCAATTTCTCCCCATTCCTCGTACGAAGTCAAATCTAAATGTAATTTTCAATTTCTGGATAACTCTGTTTAGCAGTTTAACAATTTACAGTAAAATTTCATACTTCCAATATCAATACTGGGTTTTTCAGCACAGTTCATTCACAGAGGCTGAAGACAGCTTCTAACACAACTCAAACTCAGTTAAGTGTAATAAGATTACTATTTAAACAGCTAAATATGAAGTTAGAGCAATGGACTTTCCTTCCATTTAACCTATTAGCATTAAAAGAAAGGTATTAAGACTGAACAGGGACATCATTGTTCATAAGTTCAAGAAAAGAAAATTTGTCACCAGAAATAGTCAGGAATGTTACCCTTTCTCCAATTTGGCAGCAAGAGTGGAAAGGAGCAACTGTTGAGGAGAAAGATACCAATTCAGAATATTTTTCTCCATAAATTAATGTCAGATTTCTGAAAACCATCCTACTACAGTATGACTGCAATAAAAATGTGACAATCTGTCTGAGCTAGTAACAGATTCTTTCTGCGTGACTAGCATCCCACTGAGCACCAAGAAAAAAAAATCCATAGTCTAAATAATGAAGTTGCATACCTTATTTTAGTAATTATTGTTAGTTAAAAAAATGCAAAAATCTCAGAACAGTAACTGCCATTCAAACAGTGAATAGGCATTTATG
The DNA here is from genome assembly GCF_000699105.1 of Pygoscelis adeliae. Classification (NCBI taxonomy): domain Eukaryota; kingdom Metazoa; phylum Chordata; class Aves; order Sphenisciformes; family Spheniscidae; genus Pygoscelis; species Pygoscelis adeliae. The sequence continues at coordinate 1,039,035 of NW_008825104.1, forward strand.
AGCAAAATGACAAAGTTCTTGCAGATTTAGCCTACAAATGTTTCTGATTTGCTCATCAAAGTAAGTAACCTCACTTAGAGTCAGCAGTTATTTCTTAATACAGACTGTAAGAATCATTACTTCCAAAATTCTGTATCGACCTGCTCTTTGTAAGTTCAGTGGTCTTTGTATGATACAGTCTCATACCAGCTACACAGTAAAATACTTTGCTCCTAGACATACAATGCTGTTGGCTGTGCTAAAATCCATTCTAGAGTAATAAACGCATTCTACTGAGCATCCCAATCAACCTTTGTAACCAATTTGTTCGTTATTTAGTGCCAAACCTCTGTGTTATCTGCAAATTCTATCAGCACTGATTTTGCACTTGTCCAGATCACTGACAAATACATTGAACAACACCGAGAGTCCTACAAGAACAGCTAGAAAAATCCACAATTGGATGATCATCTTCGATTTACAGTTAGTTTTATAATCTGCCATTTAACTAGCTTAATATATTTAATATAGGTTATATTGATTTTACTTAGTGCTATCTTTCTCCTAAATCAGAATGTTATACAGTAACAAGCCAAGCACCTTTTATAACTATCAGGCAGACAACGTCATGTCTAACATTACTACTACTAGCTTTAATGATACATAGAGAAACCCCATACATGGGCCAGGATCCATTTTCCTGATGACTGTACAAATACTGTACTGCACTAAGTACTGTACCAAACCTGCCTATGCTTTAATAAATCAATTTAGCTTATGATCCCCACAAAAAGAATACTAAATTTGTTTGACAAGGTTGACTTTATGCTATTCAGAGGGACCCGGACAGGCTTGAGAAGGGGGCCTGTGTGAACCTCATGAGGTTCAACAAGGCCAAGTGCAAGGTTCTGCACCTAGGTCAGGGCAACCCCCGGTATCAACACAGGCTGGGGGGTGAAGGGATTGAGAGCAGCCCTGCCGAGAAGGACTTGGGGGTACTGGTGGATGAAAAGCTGGACATGAGCCAGCAATGTGCGCTCGCAGCCCAGAAAGCCAACAGTATCCTGGGCTGCATAACAAGAAGCATGGACAGCAGGCCAAGGGAGGTGATTCTGCCCCTCTCCTCTGCTCTGGTGAGACCCCACCTGCAGTACTGCGTCCAGCTCTGGAGCCCTCAGCATAAGAAAGACACGGACCTGTTGGAGCGGGTCCAGAGGAGGGCCACGAAAATGGTCAGGGGGATGGAACACCTCTCCTATGGAGAGAGGCTGTTGGGGTGGTTCAGCCTGGAGAAGAGAAGGCTCCAGAGAGACCTTATTGCAACCTTTCATTACTTAAAGGGGGCTTAGAAGAAAGATGGGGACAGACTTTTTAGTAGGGCCTGTAGCGATAGGACAAGGGGTAATGGTTTTAAACTAAAAGAGGGTAGAGTCAGACTAGATATAACAAAGACATTTTTTACAATGAAGTTGGTGAAACACTGGAACAAGTTGCCCAGAGAGGTTGTAGATGCCCCACCCCTGGAAACACTCAAGGTCAGGTTGGATGGCGCTCTGAGCAACCTGATCTAGTTGAAGATGTCCCTGCTCACTGCAGGGAGGTAGGGCTAGATGACCTTTAAAGGTCCCTTCCAATCCAAACCATACTACCATTCTATGATTTTATGATTTTTCCATAAAACTATTCTCAACGGACTGAATTACAGACAAGGTCATATGGAATTAAAAGACAGACAATGTTATTTGATTTTACCTAGAACCAGTGGTAGACTAAACGACATTTAACTGATATATGGCCATTCTGCTTATGCTTTCAAACTAATGGCAGAAGTTTAGGATCATCCATTCCCTGGGGTTTTGAACTTCTTCAGCTACTTTCCACCAAACATCCAAAAATAATAACTTTAATTAGCACATATATTTATGTACTTCAATTTGAAGCCTACAAACAACAAGCCATGAAAAAAACAGACCTAGAACTAATGAGATGCAATTTCTATTTGCCATGCATATTGTTAAAAATTGTACCCAACTGCAACGTAAGCTCAACTATCAGACAGCCAAGAACCTACAAGGAAGTGAACCTTATAGTAAGTCTTGGTTTCTAACAATGTGCCAAATGCAACTGAAGATTTTGTCAGAATTAGAAGATTTACCATGCACCTTTCCATGGATTCTCAGAGAACTCATACTGTCCTCTCCCCATGAATGTCGGCATGGGTGAGCTCACTCTCTTTTACCACATTGCCTATTTCCACAAAACTTGTAGAAACACAGCTGTCTTACAGGACTCTAATCCCATGGTAAATCAGACTGAAAGTATCCAATAGGTTGAAAGGCTATTAAGAAACCTGGTTTTCTACCTTGGGTATGTACACTAACAGGGAGAAAGTACAAGGTTAGCAGATGGGACTTTCCGCAATATGTACCAGAATAGCCTTGAGTGTATAATTGCGTAAGAAGAAAAAAAGTAGACATAGAGGCAAAGAAAGCTTAAATGCTCCTCAACAATGTCAAGTAGAGTATTTAAAATATTAGAACTTACTTGTAGGGGCTTTATTTCTTTAAAAAGCCTGCTTACATTAGAACTTCAGTATTCTCTGTTTATTTTGCAACACTTGCCGACATACACCAAAAAGAGAGCAGGGATCTGTAGTCTTTAGCCTGCTACAGCTGCTACTAATACAATCATCTTTTTGCAGAGCAACACAACCTGGAATTCTGATCTCAGCCAGCACAAGAAAGAAGAAAACAACTCAGAGCTACTTGTATTTGAAGCATTTGCAACTTACGCTCTTGTATTTTGAGCACATTATGTTTGAATTGGACCTATCTCCATCTTCAGACTAAACACTCTGTTCATTTTAAAGAACAAGTTCACTATAAGCAAAAGAGCGTCTCTGAATGCAAGCCAAGTAAAATTTTGCTCTTGGATGATCATGTCTGCATCTCATTGAAATCAGTGGAAAAGTTTTAACTGATGGTGAATTTTACCCTGCAAAGTCAGTTCTATTTTACTTAACTGATACTGAAAGGTGTAATGGAAAAACAGTACTTTCTAAAGTTCAAGATCCCAGACAGGGATTCAGCTGACAAATTACAGACTAGGGTTTCAGTCACAGCCCACTGAAAAGTCACAAAGCAGTTCAGACCAAGTCATTCTGCTGATCTGTACCTGTTTTCTCCTTCCAGCATTTCTCTCACCCTAGGTAATAAACATGTAAATTCATCGAACAGGGACCACCTCTTAATAGATCTGTTCAATGTGTCAAACCAGGACCCTAATTTCAGTTGGGATTCTTCAGGTGCTGCTGTAATATAATTAATTATGCAATATACAAAGCCTTATCTGCTGAACTAATTAATACTAGCAGGTGTTACCAGTTAAATCTCCAACACACTGAGCTGCTTATAGAATGCATGTCCTCTAATGTTGTAAACTAAAAGACACAAAGAAGGCATGTAGCAATGTAGTAAAAAGAGTCTCTATTTTCCGGCATAAAAAATTTTGGAAAGGACTTTGATCAGCCCTTGACCAAACATTATAGATACTAAATAAGGTTTCTCCAGGTTTGCTTGGGTTCTTCTCTCTTACCACTCCTTCACCACAGGATTAAAATAAATCATATTCTAATGCATTTACATTTACAATAGCCACATAAGATAGGAAAGAACTAGGTGGGTTTTTTTCAGAGATGTGAACTAAAATCTGTAGTAGACTTAGTCCAATTACTTGCCCCAGCCACAGACTTGAACCTTAGCTTTTTTCCAACACATGACTGATGGATGCTCCAGAAAGCAAGGGGATTCAGTTATTCACCTTGCCCTGTGGTATCAGTTCAGCCTTTCCAAACAAGCTGAAAGGAAATAATTGGAAATCTGTTACATGAACTACTGACTCTTCGTGGAAGAAAGGGGCCCCCAAATCGTACAGCATGCACAGTAAGTATAAACCTTGGCTATGCTGGTCCATTGGACTCTGAGGTGGGCCCATTCCAGGGTGGGGAGGTCGCATACTCTTCATGGAGCCACAATGAACGTCTTCAACCATTCCTTTTTCGTGCAAGCCATCAATAGACTGTGAAAACAAAATAAGTATTTATATAGAGATAGTATATATATATATATCCACTATAAAAATCCAACAGACTTCAACTCAAAATCTAAACAAATACATAAAGAGTGCAAACTTCTCTTAGCAGTCATTCAAAATAAATACAATGGGAACCTTTACCCCTGGAATCAGACATTTGGGGAAGCACAGAGCACCATTAGACTGCTTGTCCCCTGTTTCCTTTTTGCTTTTTTCTCCTTATGAACTGTTTGGCAATGCCAGGGAAGCAAACTGTCCAAATACAAACACACGAACCGTATTGACCTCATATTACAAAGCAGTGTAACACACACCAACTTACGAAAGTACAGCCTGTGGCTTGGCTCGAGTTATTTTTAGCCCAAACTTTGCCCTTTCAGTCACTGCTCTACTGGAACGCCCTCTTCTGGAACGCCCCAAACCCTCTTTCTCTTCAAAAACAAAGATGACATTGCAGGAGGTAACCTCTTCTTTGCAGGAAAAAACAGGGATACGCAGTCAAGGAAGGGAAGACACAGTTCTACTCAAATGCTTGTGCTCCCTGCAGTTCTGTCACCTCATTCAATCCTCAAAAACTACAGTCCCCATGGTACTTGAAATGCAAACAGGGCCAAGTGCCATCTTCAGAGTGAAGACAGCTTGGGGTCAGAAAAACATGCTGAAGGCATGCAGGGTACTGGAAAAGGCTCCATAATAGAAACTGAAGGACTCTGAATGTGAAAATAGGGGAAAAGTAACATCAGAAGCAAGATCTCTTAAGAAAACTAGATAGTTTTACCTGAAAGCAAAAATTACATCAGGTCCCTAACCAGGGAAAAAATTATGCTCATTAACTTAGAGCTCTGCAAGGCTTTGTATCAGGAAGGAACAGGCTGGCATCACTTATTTCTCTCTACAGAAATACGCAGCTCTGCCCCTCTCTGTAACACATGTATGCATGCACACTAAATACAGTTCTTGCAAACCCTACTGTGAATGGAGACCTTGCAGTCTGTTTTATCTAAATGCACACCTATTTATTGAGAATTCTTTTTAAAAAGAGAGTTAAGAAAACTTACTCCAGTGGAAAATACAGGCAGTTAACAACAGAATGTGCAAGAAGCTACATCAAGTCTCAGAAGAAAAGCACTGGCACATTTCTTCTTTCCAAGCAATTTGTTGCACATGAATCAATTTAAGTACAACTAAACATAGGTCATCCTTTCCACAAAGGAAAAAATAATTCTAAAATTTAACCTGTAAACCCTTCATATAAATTTTTCACTTTCCACTGCAATGATCAGATTTGATTGGAAATATCTTTAAACACATGGAGGCTTTCTTTATCAGCATTTTTGAAGGATTTCACCACCATTTTTCCTTATCTATAGGTTAAGGAAAACCTTATCCTATCTATAGGTTAGGTTTCCCTATCTATAGGTTAGGGTTATCTTTTTCCTATAGAAACTATAGGTTAAAAGGAGGAAAGTTATAGAAAAGGAGAAGTAAAATGGATTTTTTATGTTTCATCAAATCGTTTAGTTGTCATGACAGTATAAAAACATCTGTGAAAAGAACTTGTGTCAAAAAAACACCCATTACTTGAGAAGTTATTTTTGATTACAAGGACTTGGGATATGGAGTAGAAATGTAGAGATAGATGACTGACACATTAAAAATAGTTCCACTGTGCTAACCAAGTAAATCCCAACACCCTTTTCTGAGGCATGAAGATCCCTCCCTTTCCCTTCGCCCCTGCTTACAAAGATAACCAAGGTGGAGGAGAATGCTCACTTCACATTCTGCCTGCAGGAGCTGAATACTACAGAAACCGAAACACCTGTAAAGCCAGCTCCATTCCTATTTTATCATGGTAAGTGTCGAGGACTATCTTTAGGGCTGCCAAGAGGAGGAGGAGACTGCAGGAAGTTGGATCTGATTTCCGGAACAGAGGACTCTAACCATACACATCTGCAGTGTGACTGCAGGGATGGGTGTCACTGCACTAATGGGTGGCAACCGTGAAACCTGTGAATGCAGGCAGCTCTGATGGGAGTAAGATGGGACACAGCATGCATACCCAGGGCATCGGAAGTTCCAGCACATAGAAGGTGGGGAAAGGAGCTGGCATTGACAAAGAGCAGCAGCGAAGAGAAAAACAAATACATGGCCTTTCAAAAAGAGAATTTTAAAAAAATCAAACAGGAACAGAAAGGTAAAGATGTGACCATACAAGAAAACATCAACTGAAGGAACGCTTCTATGGAAAAGAATTGATCAAAAGAACAGGTTTTTGTAAGGTAAGTATTTAAACAAAAAAGACCAAAACAAAACCTGTAGCAAACTGATGTGCTTCAAGTCTAATGGAAGGGAGCCTAAACAGAGCAAGAAAGGGGATTGCTTCTGTGTGTTTGCAGAAATTATGCTGTGAAAAAAATGAAAGTGAAATTAATTAGAAACAGATTAGGAAAGGTAGAACTCATTAATCGTTTTTTTACTAGCAAAGCTACAAAAAATCAAGATGGCATAAACTTCTTTGAAGACAAAACTAGTTTTAATGATCACAGTACTGCTAATTTATGCAAACAGACTTGTATTTCCAAGAGTATTTTTCATCTAAAAGCACCTCTACTGTCTATGGAAAAACCCTATAAAATAGGGATTCAGCAGGGATAGGGATTGAACTTAAAATATCAATTCAGCAGAGGACTATGAGCACTGAAAAATAGTTGTATTTCATGACTTCTTTGAATCACTGTGTAGTTACAGAGTTAGGTGATAACTTCTAATCTATGTAACAGGTTAAAAATTACAGAAAGGACCTTACACACAATGCAATTTCTGTAAATTCTTCAGTCCTGTATAAATTATTAAAGATATCTTCCACAATGACATTGTTGGCATGAGAAATGTAACCTATACTACCAATAAAGCACTACTACCACATTGGGATACTTTTTTTCTTATTCTTTTAATAGGACAGAATGGAAGGGAAACAGGATGTTGAGACATGTTCAACTTTGAGCACACATTACTATTTTCATTGGTCCCCGTAAGTAAGAACAAGAACAGAACAGGCCAGATATATAAACAGTGCTTCCAGAAAACATAATGAGGGATGAGCTTCAACTGTATGCAAGCCCACACCTACAGACTTGGCAGACTTACAGACTTTATATAATGCCTAACACCTAAGGAACATTTTGCCTACACTGCTTTTACTCTGAATTTAGTAACTAAGGTCTTCTCATAGACAGCATTGCATCACAGTTTGACCTATTTCCAGGTAAACTGTCAGATTATGGTGGGTTTTTTTGTTTCCGTCCCCCTTCTTAAAAAAACAAACCAACAAACAAACAAAACACCAGCCTTGAAATCAGAGACTAAGATCAAGTATCAAACTAGATTTCTTCTAGACCATGCATCCTCTATACCAACAAAAATTACACAGACCAAATAGCAATGTGTTGTCACACAACTGCACAGCATAACTGAATGCATCACTGATGGACAACCAGACCAACTGTGGTTGTCCTTGCAGTAGGGACTTGGCCAACAATTCTGTTGATCTCTTACAAATCACTAAAACACAATTTTACACGAGGTCTCTGCTGATTTTTCAAGGATGACAACAATACTTTCTTTCTTTTTTCACTAATGTAAACACATACAACAAAAATAATGCAGGAAACATGCCTGCTGAATAAGAAGGTGTTACTTCCAGGACCATAACAGAATTTTAAGATTCTCAGAATGTCTAATGTGCACAGATCTGTTAGCCAACAATATCTGAAATGGGAAATCATTTGCCTTCTGTTTTAATGGAACATCTGAGTGAACAAATAATATATTTAGTAAAAAATACTATTTTTGTAGGG
>NW_008825104.1:1047155-1058667 GCF_000699105.1 Pygoscelis adeliae
CTCACCAAAACCAGTAATATTGCCCATGACATCATAATAATTTTTCCACAGCCAGTAATCATTTACAGTACACCCCATTACAAATTCACAAAAGAAGTGATTATGTATCAGGTTACGATTAAATGGAAGAGAAAATAAACCAAGGGCTCACAGTACTCATCCCATCCCTCAAGTGAGAGACATGCAAATTAAATAGATACACTGTTGTCATAACTGAGAGTTAGGCAGTTAAAATCATGTGGCCCAGCTGGTGCGTAAGAGCATACAGAAGGCTGTATCAGTTCAGACTAAAACCATCTAACCCTATGTTCTGCCTCCAGACCAGACGAGCTCATATGTAGATGCCAAGGAAAAGGAAGATTAGGGCAACCATGTAACAATGCTTTCTTTTAGTATCTCCCCAGCTTCCAAGTATTTTCACCTCAGGAGGTAACACCGCCTGAGGCTGTTACGGTTTGTCCATTTAGCAGAACCCCCCGACAGACTTCTAAGTATTTCTCCTTAACTGTAGCTGCCTTGCATCCAAGATATATACTTCAGTAAAATTTGGAACTGTAAGTATTTCCCTCGCAGATTGATCAATAGTCTAAAGATTACTTAAGAAGGTAGCAAGAAAGATAGCTAAGTTATTGTTTCTGTCAAAACTGCGTTACGTAAATCAATAGTAATTTTTCCTGTGGAATGGTTTTCTGGTTACTAAGTGAATATACAGTCTTTAATTTTCATATTAACTGTTGTTAAGTAAACATACTTTAGGAAATATGATTTATTAATATCAGTTTCTATCAATCAGTGTTTTCTCCATTGTTGGATACTTTGGATTTTTTTTAGTTTTTATGCATTATATTGTTCTTTGTAAGCTAGTCAAACATCTAACACAGAATGAAGGTGTTTCGTCACTCAGTTTGTGAATTTTAAAAGTAAGAACCACATCCCATTGCATACAGATGATGTGTGCCCCACAAGCAATTGCATAACCGGGACACTTTTTGTGCAATCTCTCACTTTTACTGCATTTCATTAGGAAAAAAAATGCGTTAATATTACATCATAACTTGAAAGTCAAACTGCTTTACGTAACACTAAGAAGAAAGAAAACATTTACTTGGTCAAACTGCAGGTGGCTGACCAGTGTTTTAATTACATGGAAGAACACTCAAGTAATCTTCCCAAAATAGTCTAGAGGCAGCCTTCCACAGCATTTCTTAAACAGACCCTTCCCTCAGCTGTCACAATAAACTGTTTCTGGGGTTGCACAGGAAAACAGATCAGAAAACTGATCTAGACTGAAAAATTAACCAAGTTTGTTTTTTTTTTTTCACCTGGATCAGTTCAACAGACCCATTTTCTGGCTTAGTCACACACACACAAAGGCATGCTGGAACTCGTGAAGTGGCAACCTAGAGGACAGCAAGGCTATTGCTACTAAAATAAAGACTTGTGAAATTACAGCCTTTGTTCATTATCAGAATCAAGGTGCAGACAAGGGAACGTAATTTTATAATAACTATACTGACTGGCCAACTTTGAATTAGCTATCCAGACTTCACATTCATGGTGCATTTTTAAAAATATTTCAATGACACCTCAATGGAAGAATTTCTACTCTGGCTCACAGAACTTCTGAGATGCTTCTAAAGTCTCTGAAAGAACTTTGTGGGATGACATTTGTTGGTTTGTTTCTAAAGCTAACATAGCATTAAACATCTGAAGAACACACAAGGTGAAACAGGATATAGCAGTTAAAAACATGATGTATGGAGCATTCAACCATTCTAATGGAAAATTCCTGGTGCCACCCTCTTCTTCTGCAGGTACGGAATCTCTTAAAAAGAAACGAGAGAACTGAAGGATGTAAAAACCCTGGCTGTCTGAAATTTGGGGCATTCACCAGAGTACTGGAAGCTTAGGCTGTAACTGACCCCACAAAGAAGGAAATGCCAGTTGCAAATGTCTAATCTGGCTAATAGCTAAACTACGTGCTTCAAGATTCAAATGGAAAAGTTGTAGTTACTGAATGTATTGACCTCTCAGAAATTACAACAGTTCAGTACAAATGGGCAGCTGGATCATGGCCTCCTGCACTTCAGCTGTCTTTGTGTTATTAGAAATTTTAATGATATAGTTCTTCATGCAAAAGATGGTAGTGTCATGTCCCTACTGACTGGACACTGTTTTAACTGTTTTAGTGAATGAAACTGATCCATCTGTGAAAATGGCAACATGAAGAAGTTGCCAATTCATGAGGAAAATTAAAATATGTTTACCATTACTTCAAAAGTAAATTTTTATTGTAAATTTATTTTTTTTCTACGTGCATATAACAATTCCAAGAGGAATCAACAATAGTTACCAAAATGTTTTCAATATCTTGGCTCTGTAAGCTGTTACTGGATATTTCTGAGAGAAGAACATCAGAAATTGAAATTATCCTGAGCTTTAAATCTCTGGTACACAACCAAATAAAAATGACAATACATAAAGGGTCTGTTCTCACAGAGGAAATTCCACACAAGCAAGTATTTCCTCAAAGCAAAAGACATTAATGCTAGTCTAAGCACAAATGTAATTTTAAGTGTATCACAAAAACCACTGAAGTCCAATTATTCACATGATCTACACTACACAGTTTTAAATTCCTTAGTAAGATGAAGCCTTTATAAAATAACTTGAAAACCAGGTTTTTCATCAACATGGAAAAGTAAGCAAATTTGTAAGCACAAGCCCTTTAAGAGTTAAAAATACTAATTTAAAAAACTATGCAAAACTGAAAACCACCCCAGAAAAATGTCGAAACAGACAAGAAGAAAAAAAAGAAAAAAAAAAAGGTGGTTAGAATGGTCTACCATAAGGTTTTAACACTGAAATTCATATTTTTTTTCGCTAGTAACATCTATCTTATTGAAAAGTACAGTTTACAAATGAAGATTTGCAAACTACTAACTCTATAGTTCTAAGTAGTCTACTAAGAACAAGGAAACTGTGTTTTATCTGGTATATGCATCACCTTTAGTAATAAAGACAGAAGCAGGAGTGTAGCTGCAGTTTTGCAGGTGATACATGACGTTTAGTAGAGTTATGCAGGTCAAAATGTAGCATAAGTAGTTTTTTTAATCAGTGAAGAGAACTCTAGGAAAAAAATGTTCACTTGTAATAAACTATTACCTTATGCATTTGGTGCATGCCTTCCTGTGGATAATCAGTAGGCCCCATTGTTGGCATTGGATGCGGGACACTGGGTGGACCAGGACTTGGCCCCATCATGCTGTGAACTGAGCCAGGAGATGGCCCTGGTCCTGGGCTAGGTCCTAGAATCGGTCCAGGTGAAGGTCCTGGTCCAGGGGAAGGACCAGGATGAGGCATGGCGCCAGGGTCTGTAGGCGTGGACATCTATTTTCTGTCTCCTTTTCAATTAGCAGAATAGCTCTAATAACAAAAACAAAACAAAACAAAAACAAAAACAGAATTTCTATGTGACGTTAGGGGCATTGAAAAAAATGTAATAAAATCTACTGACAAACATCACACAGACATGCGCACACACATGCAAACTGTCATCAGCAGAAAATGCTTAAATGATCCTTAGTGTTGCACATTAGTTTGACCATCCTTCTAAAAGCCCACTAGAAGGCTAAGGATCCTGATAGTTCAGCTAATTTCTGGATGTTTATATGTTACTCACAGAACAAAGCAACTGGTACATTATGAGAAACATCTACCAGAGACAACGGTAGTTCAACTGACTTGATAACATCAGATGTATCATGTGGGGTCAAACAGAGTACTACTAAAGGCAGGGAAGATAGCTGTGCACCTCAGTAACACGCATGTGTTCAAAAATCTCTCCCTACACAGATGTGACTGCAGTGAAATTCATACTTATAAAATTCACGGTAATGCGGCAAAACAAGTATTACAAGGATTATTAAGACTATTTTCTGACTTTTTTTTTTTTAAGTTAGGTATTAATGTAGGACCTCTCTGGATATCTCTGTATGCAATCATAATATCAAACAAAACAGACAACAGAAAAGACAATTACTTTGGACTGAAGAGTTATAATTCACTTGCGGGGTTCTGCCAATGTCACAAACCATAAGAGTGCAGCTCAAGTGGCTTATAAAACAGTAAGTGCCCCGAGAACAAATGACAGGCTTTTACAGGCTGGAAAACCGACTATTACTGTATTTTTATTTCCATGTTCTTAGTAGAACAAATTGATGCAGACTCCAGGCTTGAAACATTCTTCAGTTTTCTGAGAACTTTTATCGTTCTTCTTCAGTTTTCCAAGAACTTTTACCATTCTTCTTCAGTTTTCCAAGAACTTTTACCAATGTCTAATACTGGAAACTTTTTGTTTACTAATGTCAGAGTATTGTAACACAGTGACACAGCTGCCACATTTTTACAAAACTCATGGTCAGTTGCTGCCAACGAGATCAGCCATGTTTCTTGCTATTCCCCACTCCCAACAACACCATTTTCATGTGTTTGATCACACAGTGATCTCATTATTTGAGTAGTTAGGCCAGCAGAAAAGTAACCGTACATGTAAAAAAAACACCAAACCATCTAGTGATTCAGGTTACTGAACTGACTTTCTGAAAGGACAGATGAGTCCCAGTGCCAGCACAAGGAAGCAAGTAGGATCACTACTTTCAGCAGTACCTCACCATTAGATGGGCTTAGCCTGTTCCCTTTATTTTCTTTGGGTGTAGTTTTATAGTAAGATTACCTGCCCATGATTACTTGTCCCATAATAATAAAGCCAATATAATGAAAAATTACTTATTAAAAAACATTCTAATTCGGTATATTACAAGGTACTTAAAACGTAATAGGACATTACAAGGCCTAAGATGACTCCCTGTCCCAGCCCCTCTCCTTATAGAATTTATCAGAGGAGAGTCTTCCACCTTCCACATCTGGGTTTATCACTATCCAAAGTTAGCAGTAATTACCTTCTTACATGAGTAAGTGGTGTAACCCTGTTATAACACTGCTCATATAAAGCCAAACTGTAACACTGCAAACACCCTGGCTCGTAGTCAAATTAAGAAACAGACACTCAAGAAAAACAAAGTACCCTCCCAAGGTTCCCAACAGAGCAGAAAGGAGGCCCATCTGCAAGACATGTCAGAAAAAAAGTGGATTGGTGCTTACTGCTAGCAATCAGGGAATTCACAGCTTACAGAACTGATCACCTTTCTTCTTTTAGGAGCAAGAGTCTTTACTTACCAGAACCCACACAGAAGATAAAATGCTACTATATCAAGATCATTTTCACTTATTTACCCCCAATTACCTAATCATTCTGTCAGGATCCAAACTGGCTGAATAGCTTTTGCTTATAAATCCCCTTTTGTTATGTTTTAATAGCTACTACTCTCTTCTGATTAAAGGCAACAAATTAGAGCAATGCTTAACCCATTTAAAATAAAATATCCTGACCTGAAATAAGCTACCTTGGGATCCTATTTCCTTGCAAGGTAAAACAGGGAGATGCCTATGAAGCTCCTCTGTTCAAAACAAAACACTATAGTCACTAATTAGTCCCCTACAACCTCACAACATCACCACAAAAGGAATCAAGTTATCAAATGTTCACAACTGCATACACCATGCCATAGCTTCCTATAAGAGGCCTACCGTTTGGCTGTATGAAGGACAACAGACATTACCACAGAACGAAGAGTTTTTATATGAGTCAGTCATTACACTGCAAAATGTAGGACTGACACTCTCACAGGTGACTCTCTCTGCATGTTATAAGCCAAATTCAGTCCATTTAACAAGGCAGAACCTAGTACCACCACTATCCAGAAAAATTTATACAGAACCACAATGCAATCAATTACAAAACTACTATCAGTATACAGTATCCCAAAATATCCTATTTCACAAAAGACTTCTACCTACACCTATGCATTAAAATGGGTATCAAAATCTCCCCCCCGTTCACCTCTATTTCAAATTCAACTTGCAGTTCTCATAAAAATTAACTGGATCCAGTCTCAGCTCCACTAGTTACACTGTCATTTACATATACATTAAACATGTCCTGTATGCAAATTCAGAAAATTCTTTTTAATGGGCTAGCAAGTGCCTAACCTGTGAAAAACAGTAACTACCAGAGGGGAATGTTGCACCCCTTACACCACATCAAGTCCCTCCATTATCTTTCTTTAAGAGCAGATAAACTCACCCGATCTTATATAATTGTGAACTGTCTTGAACAGATTTGTATTCAGAGATTTTTGTATGTCAAAGAACATACTTCTATGCAAAAAGAAAAAAAAAGTAATTTATAAAATCTGTATCAGAGGAACATAAAATACTGGAAAATACTACCTGAATGCAAGTAATAAATCCTGTCCAAAGATACCCGTGGACATAAAGAGACAAAGCAATTTTCTCTGGCAATAGTAGTCCACAAAACTAAAAAAAACAGCCACTCCCATAAACCAGAACCCATTATATATGGCCCTCCCAACTAAGGATCTGGTCACAGAACAGAACTCCTAAAAAGCTTATGATTTAACATGTTTCAAAAATAGCTCAATTTATATTTACTAAGACTGAGATTGTATAAAAAACCCACAGAAATTAGGCACCCTGCTCTCATTAAAATTCAGTAAGAGCTAAATACCTAATTCCTCTAGGCCCTTAGAAAAGTTAAATGGCTCGTTAAAGTCAAAGCAAAAATTTGCAGAGACAACAGGTACAACAGTGGCCAGGCTCCATCCAGATAACATTGGTATTAGTTTGGGTACATTCTGGTGCCTATAATGAAATAAGCAAAGTGAAGCCAACTCCCTGCCAAAGCCAGTGTTGAGCCATTTGTTTTGACTGTTTTCTAATGAGTAGTGCCTGTTAGAATTATAAAGCAGGGGAGGGAGGGAAAAAAAAAAAGTAAATGCTTCTAACAGATTATAAGGACTTTAATAAAACGCAAAAAACAAATTTCCATCTCATTGTCCCAAATGATAAGGCTGCTGGCCCCGATTCTCAAATGCGTTACATACTGTCTAATTGTTTCTCAAGTGTCCAATCTTAAAATTTCCTCAAAACCCTCATGGGAGTAGTGTGATTCACATGACTTCAAATAAGACGTTCTCTTCTTGAACTGTAATCCCTTATCACTTCTTAGGTTTATTTACATCAACATCACCAAATCTCTTTTGTGAACAGCCCCAGATGGAACTAGTTGTGGTGAATCACGCAGTTCTTCCTGTGGTCTCAGAGAATTTCTCCACCTCTGCTGGTCACACCAGAGTTGAGACAGGGAGGAAAAAAAAAATCTATCATTGTCAAGGTAACTTTAGCCAGATGCAAATACAAGAAAAGCCACAAAACCAAGAGCTGAAGCTGAAGTGACTTAGGATCTGCACTATGACTTTATATGCACCTGGAAGGTCTTGTAGATGTAGCTAATGCGTTGTACAATAGGGTCTCCATCAGCTCAACGTTTCAGCACGCAAGCACTTTACACATATTCTGGTATAAACCCAAAGGTAACAAAGGCATGGATTTCCTTCACATGAAGAAAGTATGCAATATTAGTAGATCCAAAACTAAAACACAGCAGGTTACAAACCACCCGCATTACTTTGGAATTCAAGACCAGCTGGACACTCAAAAAGAGCCAGAGATTATAGACTGCTTTGACACAGGGAACACACCAAGTCTAAGAACAGATGGAGCAGTAAGTATTTATAATTCTTCTAGCTGTTTCCCTTCACCCTCCAATATAACTTCTGCCCTTCCATGACTGAGTCAACCTAAATTGAACTTCAGCCAGGATGTTTTGGCCAGATCCCCTGCTTTGGATAGACAGGGGAAAGTAAGGAAACTGCACCGCTTAGATCTGATGAAAAGGAAATGTGGACCCACGCAACAGCCACATACACACTGCAAAGCAGACTGTAACTTTGCCTTCACAGAAAAATAATTACAGCCTACTTCTCCCCACACATCTCCAACTGAAGTCATGATTCACAGGTAGCTTTGAAAAGATATTCTATGAAATTGTGACGCACTACGGGCTAAAGGAGTTATCTTTATTACACTGCCACAGAAAACATGAAATGATACTGTCAGTGATTCGCAGTATTTGCTTAATCTGCTAACCATAATCAAATGAAGATCTTCAAAGTTTAAGAACTGATTAATAATGACAGCAGCTCATCATAATTAAAGCAAATAACTTACAATACTTAGAAGCAAATCAGTGTTTTGTATTGTACAACCCCACAGGACACTATGCATTACTATTTATCAGGATTTAACTATTGTCATTTCATCAAACAATAATTCAATCAACAAACAGGTTTACATGAAACAGGTTTACACAAGAACTCAGTATAAGAGAAGAGTCAAATCTTCAACTAACATGAACCAAAGTTACTCGGTTCACATAAGAGAAGCCAAACACACTAACAGCTGAGAGATTCTGCCTTTGCATACTCATGTATGTAACTTCACTGTAGCTTCAAAACCTTCTGGAAGGGAATTTGCATTTTAAACTACAAACCACAGAATCAGAAATGCTGCACCTCAATTGCTCATCCAGACACTCAGGCCAGAGGCAAAAACCTCTGGACACTTGCTTTAGCCGCTTGTCTAGCTGTCTACTGAAGACTGTCTGCATGCACCCCAGCAGAGCTAGCAGAATGGGTGGTGTGCTTACACCAGAAACTTCATGGTGGAGTCATGTAGCGTAAGGCTCCTTTTCACATGCAGAGTCTATTTTAGGATGATAGTCCTAATATTCCCCACCTTCAACCCCTTACAAATATTCTTGTAGAAATTCTTATTTCTACTGTGTAACTGTTTCAGTCTTTCATAAAGCAACTTCTCAACTACTCTAACTTACAGCCTACCCTCTTACGAGAAACTAAAATCAGCACCAAGAAATGACTGGCTAACAGCCAGGGGTTGAATACACTACAGACAGTCGAAAGGCGTCATCACAAGTCAGAGTTCACACAAGTTAGGCTAAGATATGCCACCAGACTTTTCAATGAAGATGCTACAGGATAGACATACGATCCTTTCTGATGGCTTTGCTACAGAAGGCAATAGCCTTCAGGAAAAGGGGAGGGCAGATAGCTGCTTTAATTGCCTTTTAACCCCATAGCCACAGTCACAGCAGACAATGTCCAAGATCAAGTCCATGTCTGCTACGTATGTAGATTCCACTGTACATTTCACGCACAGAAAACTGACTCATGACAGCACTGACTGGTTACGGATTAAGTTTCCATACTGTGACCTTTACTACAGGTATTAATCACAGTTATTGAGCATCATCTTCACATTAGATTCTGAAAAACAAAAGCCATAATGAGAGGTAGGCAGAAGGAAAGGAATTCGCCATATTACTGACAGGCCTTGTCTTTACTTAAACAGGGAGGAAGACGAGGAAGAAGGCAGAAGATTGTTTTAAATACAAGTTACTTATGGTAAAATATCAGTGAAGATACGAAAAAGATAGTTTCTCTAACAACAAACTGATTTTTAACATTTTCCCAAAGGTCCCAGCTCTAAATGATCCACCTGGGTGCTCAAACCCTGCAGTGATACATAGGAAATATTCTCTACCAAGTGGAGACAAACAGGAAAATGTTTATGCCTAAGAAGTTATGACTTTACATGTGTCAGAAACAAAACAATTTTCAGTATTAGTCTTCTTATTCTGCTATATTTGCAAACTACCAAAGCTGTGTTTAAGCAAGCCTTACTTCTTTCCCTTATTCATCCTTCCTTATTTTATCTTGCAAATAAGGCATAAGCTTTTCTCTGCTGCGATTTTCATAAGTGATCTCTATGTCATAATGTTGCTGCCATTTTCATGGCAAGTGATCTTTATGTCGTAACGTTGTGTTTACTACTCCACTAGAGGATCAAACAAATAAAAACCTAAATGGATAAAGTTCAAAAGAGCTGGAGATCCAGGAAACACTCTTTATACATACAGAACTTCAATTGCAGCAGAAAACACGTAAAATATCATAGGCATTTTAAGGAGTAATTAGCAAAAATGTTCTCAGTCATACAAAGAATGAACAGTCTCCTTCTGAAAAGGATCACTAGTTCACAGCAATATTACTAACCAGGACCATGAAATTGGAGGTAAAAGTGCAGACATTTTTTAAAGTTGCAACTG
Source organism: Pygoscelis adeliae (assembly GCF_000699105.1). Classification (NCBI taxonomy): domain Eukaryota; kingdom Metazoa; phylum Chordata; class Aves; order Sphenisciformes; family Spheniscidae; genus Pygoscelis; species Pygoscelis adeliae. The sequence goes on from NW_008825104.1 coordinate 1,057,324, forward strand.
TGCACATTCTGACCTTAACTTCAAAAGTCCAACAAAAATTGAGAAAATATATCTGCAGATATTAATTTCATATAGACCTTTGTCAAGAATATATTTAATATAAGAACGCTAGCTGGAGCACTTCTTCTCTTGTCAATTTTCAAGACTCAGGTGTTGGTGAAAGCATTTTTCAAACTTGACAAGAAACGCTCACAGACCACTTCAGAAATGAACAAAAGAAAAGATCTAAGACTGCTTTGAACACACTCTTCTGGCACATGTTCTATGAAACACCACAGAAACAGCAGTCCTAAAGCTGAGACATAACTCTTGAGAGAAATACTGTATTTAATGAAGCTTTACCCTCAACTCTGTCAAGTCCACATATGCTGTAAGATACACTTAACTTCAGATTTATTTTTACATGCTCATTATCCATACAACCTTTTTGCTTTCTATTACTGATACATATGGGCACAAAATTCTGCCTCCAATGCTACTCCTTCTGGTACACCACTTTTTTCCTTAGAATAACAAAAGGACAAAAGAAACAAAGTCAAAGACAGTAATAGGGCAATTAGGTTCCCAAAGAGAAAGTGTGCCTTTATTTGCACAACAACACTAACTTACACAGAAGAGACTGCCCCACCCCGAACATGTAACTGGTATACTACTAAAGGAATCAAATTCCTGCACAAAGTTTAGCGTCTGGGTCCTAGGGGCTGTGGTTAAAACCAAGTAACACTGAAGAAATCTAACGCAAAACAGAAAAGAATGCAAGCGGAACAATGGCATGTCACAGATCCCATATCAATTTTTTTACAGAAAGCATGCACGATACTTAAAATGGCAAAAGTAAAAAAAAATCTTTATAGCTTCAATTCTTCAGTTGGTTATTTACTTACCTATCTAAAATATTCATCAAAAGAGATCTTAAAAAGAACAGCGTTAACCTAAAGTTTGGGAAGTCTGAATATCAAACATAAGCAGCAGATACCAAGAGAAAACAACTTCGGTGCGACCTGTGTAGTCACGCTGACACTTAACCACTCTCTTTACTCGACCATAATGCACACGTAAGGGGAAAAAAACCAAACAATCAGTTAACTGTAACTTCAGTTCCGAGTTTAGAAGAGCTGTAACTTTCCCAGCCGTGTGCAGTTTGTTGTTCCACCATCATAAATTTGGGGGTGGGGGGGAAGAGACAAAATAAAAAACTCCATTTCTCCCCGCAGCACGGACATAATGAAACGTGGTCCTGGGGGCGACAGGGCACCCTGTGTTCGCGCGGGCACACGGACGGGCGCACGCCAAGGAGCACCGGCGGAGGGTCGGCGGCGGGCCGCCCGCTCCCTCCCCGGCAGC
>NW_008825104.1:1059621-1059977 GCF_000699105.1 Pygoscelis adeliae
GGACTCCAAGTTTAAAAACAGAGACTGAAAAGCAACGGGAGCCGCAGCCTGTCGGGCGAAGCCCCAGCCCCCACCTCCTCCCCCCTCCCCGGTGTGTGTAGTGCGTGTGACAGGCAGGCAGGGAGATTATCCGGATCATGGCCTCCCTGGCTCTGCCGGGTAACGCCGCTACTCTCACAGGCGAGACCGCTCCCTCACGCACCATCTTGCTCCCTCCTCATGCCTTGCCACTTCCCATTTCTCGGCCGCGTCTACGCGAGCGTGTGCCACAGCGGAGAAACAACCCCACCGCAACACACTCTCCCGCCGCCGGACACCGTGAACTTCACCCTGCGACCCCTGGCAGCCGCCGAAAC
>NW_008825104.1:1061484-1093097 GCF_000699105.1 Pygoscelis adeliae
GTGGATGAGAGGAGGCTGCCGACAACATTCCAGCTGAACCGGCCTGTCGGGCGGGCTCCCGCTTCCAACGGCCGCCGGCGAGGAGGCACCGCCGGGGCTGGCGGGCGGTTATTTACCGCATGCCCTTTTCGGAAGACCTGGCTGCGCCTTGTCGCAGGTCTGGAGGCGGCTGTTGAAGTGGTCGCCAGATAGAACAAAGCTGTGTGAAGAGCAGAGGTGGATCTCTTGTTTCTTAGGAATAGGAAGGGTAAATAGTACAATTATGTTTCTTCCGTCTTGCTTGCTTCCGTCCTTGTAGCTTTTTAATGGTTTGGAAGTAGACTTTTCAACTTCGCGTGCTGGTGCTGTATTTTTTTTTTTTTATGCTGTAGATCGCTTACCTGACCTGCAGCCAAGCACTGCAGAGCTCTCGTGTTGTTTGCAGAAGCTATACCTGTTCATGTAACAAACGTCTAAGTAATTCATTAAAGTAATGAGCTCGCCAGTCTGAGGGGTTTTTTTGAACACCAGTTGTAGAGTCAACTTAAAAAAAAAAAAAAGCCCAACTACCAGACGTGGTGTTGTACATATGTAAGTATCTTTTTTTTATCTTGTAATATGGGAGGTATTAGCCATCCTGAAGCTAACTCTCTTAGTGTGGATTTCACTTTGTGCTATGGAGTGAAAATGTTAAGAGGAACTTTGGTATTAAAATCAGTAGCTACTACAGATGCCCAGGTGACAGTATTTAACATGAAATTCCTCTGCTGTGGCCAGGTGGAGCAGTTAAAGACCTGAAGCAGTACTGCGAGCACCAAATGCACCTTGTGGTCATTAAGTGACAGCTACTGTTAACGCGGTGTTTAGTTTGGGGCTTTTTTTCATTGGTTGAATAGGAGCAGTAATCCACAAGTGACAATGCTGGCTATACAGTGCTAATTACTACTGTCTCTGTAGTTTTCCAAGGCGTTATTACTTAATCGTTAGCTTAGTCTTGTTATGTAAAGTGACTACCAAAATGCTGAAAGGTAAGTGTGTAAGAATTAGTGCTAACTGGACAGCACTAAGTATCCAAAAAAAAATTAAAAAAAAATTAAAAGGCTATATTTTCAGTTCACCATTGTTTGTGTGAAAAATACTTGGGAATAAAATCAAAGAAATGGAAACATTCAAATCTGTGTATACAAAATAGCCAATATTATGTAAAACTTTTGATCCACAAGTAACGTATAATTCTGTAACTCTCATTAGGCTGGCTGTCTTTTTTTTTCCCCTCCTCCATTCCCCAGAGTAAATCTGAGGGCCCTTTTGCCTTTTCACTCTCCAGAAGAGGAAACAAGCCTTAAATAACGGAGGTGAAGCTTCCTTGCAAGACAGCTCAACTGCTCATTGGACTCAGCAGCACTCAAACCATTCTAAACCAGGTCAAGCCATTCTTTTTGGTAGAAAGCATACAGAGAAGAAAAAAGGAATATAAAAATAATTTTTCAGGCAAAAGAAAATGTTCATTTGACTTTGGGATAAATGCACCTATGTTTAGTTAACAATTATGTTTATTTTGGGAAGGCTGCAGCAGCCACTTCCATTTTGGGGCAACAAAAACTCCAGTTGAATGGGATGATGGCAATCTGAAGGCTTTTTCTTTTTGTATTTTGATGAAGTATCATTTAATCTCATTGTAATGTGTATCGAGGGGTTGGAAAACATGGTTTTTGTCAAGGCAGACGTGTTCAACTGGTGTGAAAATCTGCTGAAATTGTTAGGATCAATAAGGGTTCAATATGAGAGACTTGGGTGGCTGAAGCTTCATGCGTAGTGAATATGCAAACATGGTGAATAACCACATGCTAAAGGATAAATTCATTTTCCCCTGACTGATTTGTGTAGCTTAGCAAAAGGAAAAAAAGATGAGGGCCCTTAACTGAATTAATGCTTTGGATGCTGCTGGCAACAGTAAAATTGCACATAAAATTTTCAAACTAGGTGAAGTACCACAATGAGAATAGGTACCATTTTGACTAGCTAGATGTGTGGTTGTGGAACTAAAGCTTGTTTATGTGAGGAATGATACCAATATAATTAAAACTGTTTAGAAACCGATTTATCAGTGGAACTCTTGCAGGGACGCTCTTATACCAAAAGAAGGTCATTACCATCAAGGAGTTGCAGATGTTTACAGCAACCTCACCGTTACCACCTTGAAACCCCTGCTGTAACAGTTTGTAGTGGTATGTCTCTGTTTGCTACCAACTCTCTGCCAGAGGTTGCAGCCACTGTAGCAGAAATGGCAGAAAGGAGTAATTTTTAGTGCTTCATCTAGTTCCTAGCAAAGTCCAGCTGCTTAGGGTAGGTGGCCAGTGAAAATGGCCAGCCTTCCATGAAGACAGCTTCATCCTCAGGTTTCTATATAAATAAAACAGAACAAAAAGAATTTTTACATATCCAGGGAAGTCATAAGCGAGCAAACTTAAGACTTGCCTTGTGGAAATGTGTAACGTTTTTGCTTGTGTCTGCTGCTTTGGTGAATAGTGTTCGTCCCGAAAAGCAAAGAGAAAAAGCATACTTATTTGAACTTTAATCAAAGCCTCCAAAGGTGAAAATGGGGTGAAGGCAAGATACATCAGCTTTACAGTGAGGTAAGTTCATTGAGATCGTCATCAGATGGGGAAATAAGACTGCCCTCTATGAGTTTGCTGCAGTAAGGTGGTAGTGTCTTGTCTTTTACACCGAGATAGTTCATGTGTCTTGGGTAACTAACATAGAAAAAACATGCTTTGTTTTTTGTAAGCAGTGATGGCAAACCCTGTGATGAAGTAAATCATTGAGATAAGAAAGCCTGGAAAGTGTCTTGTTTTTCTGGTACTCCCTGCAAAATTCTTCTCATGCCCTATCCATTGTATATTGGGAACAGTACTTTTCCTGAAGTACGTGAGTCCTAGAGGGAAGGATACTCTTTAACTGCCCATCCATTGAGCCACAGGATGTAATATTATGAGTGCCATACTCCATTGAAGTGGTGCATCTCAGCCTGATATGATTGGCAACAAAGTAATTATTAGAGCTGGTTAGAGTTTTTCCTCCTCTTATGGAAGATGTAATTGTTTTCTAATTTAAAAGTAAAATTTCTATTCTAATACAACTTTCATGAATGTGCTTGGTACTTAACGCACTTTTCCCTTCAGCCTTTTTTTCTGGAGACATACATGTTCATCTAGCTGTCTTCATAGGTTCAAAAGATAGAGCCTCTTTCAAAGTAGCTTCATTTGCTCTAAACTATCAAGGTGTGTTTGTGAATGTGATGTCGAAAAGATAATATTCAGCTGAGATCTTCTCAAGGCTAAGTAGAGGGGAATAATTATCTCCTTGTTTAAAGAGCCTTTCTGAATGCATTCCAAAATGAAGTCTGTGTGTGAGAAAGGTGGGTTGGCTTGCAGTGATAACGTGTTAGTGTTCCTATTTATTTTGTAGTCCACAAAATTCCAGAGTTTGGTTTGATGTCATATTTTAAGGGAGAGAAGCACACTGTGGTGTTGATCTTTCCCTCCTTGTTTTTTTCAGGCTACCATTTTGCTTCCTAACCAGGCGGTCCCAGTTTTGTGTTTGTATTTTTGCAAGAGTATCACTTCACACTTGATGTTACTGAATTTAATCTTAATGGTTTCTGAGCTTCTCTGCAGTTTCTCAACATCATTTTCAGTTCCAATCCCCTCTTCTAAGGTGTTCACCAAATCCCATTAGCTTTGTCAGCTACAGATTTTATAAACAAACTCATCACTGAAGCAATTAAAAAGAATATTGAATAGAACCATGCCCAGAATGGATTTGTCTGGGACTCTGAGGTGTCCTCAGTTATTAAGCATTCATTCCTGGGTGCTAACCTGTTCTGGTTCTGGCAGCCAGTTTCTATGGTTTTGCTAGTATCTGTTTCCTAGTTTTGGCTATTCCTGGCCTGTTAAACTGCCTGCCTACAAGTGGTCAAACAACTTTTGCTCAGTGGGGCAAACCCAGAATTCTCAACTGGTGCCAATATTTCTTGGAGAGTCTCTTTTGCGTTTCTTCTTGTGGTTAATAGTGCTCCTACTGCAAATGTGAATTTTCCCATCTTTAAACAGTCTCTAAGTTAGTGTTTCTGAGTACAAGAAACAGAAGTAAAATCTATGGTGATTTGCTTATTCTGGTGTTCCCGATAGTAGAATTGTGCTAATTGCAGGGCAGTGGGGGAATACATAAGGAAAATTACCACTGTAGAATTTTGATCCTATAGGCAGCAAAGGTTGTGAATGTACTAGATTGGGAAAAATAATTTATTTGTATGATTATGAAGATTATGGTGATTCAATTTAGTCAAAGTGAAAAACAAGTATAGAGGACCATGTTGTTTTCTTCTGATAACACTCAAGCCAGGCTACTACTCAAAGAATGGCATATATTATAGGGTCAGTTCTAGTTTGCAGTATGAAGTTGGGTTAGAAAGGAAATCTCTTTAGGCAATGAATGCCGGGGCCTTTAGAAAGTGTGACTTGCACTTGAATTCTGGATAAGTCACAGTTACATACCAGGGAAGTCTTATGACTGTTCTGTATATCAAGTATGGTAGTCACAAAGACATAATCACAAAAACCTGGATCCTCAGATTAGTGGAATTTGCCATAGCTTGCTCTTTTCTCCTCCATGCACTTTTCTTTCCTCTAATCCAGTTTTTGAGAGTTGTTTCTCTTTTTGCTCATGAGTATTTAACTTTTCACTTTGCAGCTTCTTCCTTTTTTAGTTACCTACTTTTTTTGTTTGTGTTACGCTTTCTTCCAGTGTATTTGTTCCTTCATCAATGCTGTTTATGCCAGTTATGCATAGTGACTACAAGGTGGAATTATACTACTTAAGAAATACTCATTTAAATAAGCTACTGCTTGCCATTTATGCAAAATTTGAGAACCAGTTACAAGTACTGTCTCTGCTTCTGGAAATACGGGCTTGGTTTTGCCCAGATAGAAGTATGTTTAAGACAATGGTATCAAGATAAGGCTGAATTTGGCCTAAATTTTTGAACTGCTGCTAACATGACTTACATCCTTCCTAAATATGTGTTTTTCTCTCATTTAACTTCATAGCACAAAAGATGGGATATCCTGGCAAACGGGGGGGGGGGGGAAAAAGAAGAAAAAAGGGGGGGGGGGAATACTACAGACAAAAACGTAATTCTGACGCTCACTCTCTGAAGAGAAAAAGTAGAGATTTTTTCTGTTTTCGCAGTATTATTTTGGGATACTTTTGCATGTTTCATGTAGTCTCAAACCGGAGCACATAAAGTTGTGAACCCACAAGCAAAGCACAGGCTATATCAGCATAATTCCTTTTTTTCTTGAGCAGTAGAATATATTTGCAATTTCTCAATCATGGCATCTTTTTTTCACTTAATACAATAGCAGTTATCAAATAAAATTGTAAAACTTACCAGTATGTTCTAAGTCAACCAAACAAAAGCCTATTTTATATCAAGTAGCAGAATATGTTGAGACTCTCTCCTACCTAAACGTGGAACTTTTGAGACAAGTCCAAGAACTTCTCGTTAGCCTTCGTATCTCAAAAATTTATTTTATCAAAAATAAACCCAATGGGTATGATGATAAGGGAAAACAAAACAGTAAAATGGGGAGGGGAATAGTCAATTATGAGAGAATTGTTTTAGTGTTTTGTTAAATATATTTTCAGAGTGCAAAGGCAGTTTTGTCATGTGTGCTATAACAATTTCCCCAGGTGAGTGACAGCATCTGCTCAGTTACACAATTTGATCAGAAAGGCCAAAGGCAAATAGCAGACCTGGGATGCGTAAGCTTCTCCAGATGCTGCCAAACACCTGCATAAACTGGGGCCATCTCTGCTGCCATTCAACTTGTAGAGTAAGTTTGCAAGATACAGCTGTAAGGTTGTTCTGTTCATGCTCACTTACGAGCTCATTGCTAACATTTATAGATAAGTAGGACTCTGGAGATATTTTTCTTTTATATTTATACTTGTTCCTCACTAAATCAGATGCATGAACATGAAATACAGCTGCTTGATAGGGAAGGTATATGATTTAAGGTGTGGAGTTTGATTTCAACTAGAACATACTAACCTCATCAATATGCAGACTTTTCCTAATTTAGTGTTCACACCCTGGTTAGGGTATAAGAATAGTTTGCTTCTGTTTAGCTTTAGTCAATTGATCTTGAAGCCAAACTAAATTATTCACCATGGGACCATGTACAGGACACCCCTGGGTTCAGCTATGCTAATGGAAGTGGATGTCAGCTGTCTGCCACCACTGTTTACAGTAGTCACTGCTTGCAGTCATGTGCCGACACAGCAATTCATATGACCATTCTCTAATACCAGAAATTCAGATAAATCAGGTTAATTTTGACTGTTAAGGTAAATGGTGTGAGCCAACCCATCAAACTTTGCCACAGTAATGCTGGTACAGACTGTGTTTTCAGCATATTACAGAGAACTTCATTCTTCACAAGAAATGTGGTGATGCGTAAAGGCAACGCTTAATCCAACAAAACAGCTGAATCCAGAAAGAAACATCATCCATAAACAGGAATTCATACAAGGGATTAGTAACTCAGTTAAATAATTTTAAATTCACATATTCTAGTTAAGTCAGGGACATTTCTATGTTAAAAATGTGTGCTGCCTTCAGAAACCCTAATGAGTTGTTCAGCCTTTATACGTGTTTCCTACTGTATCACACATAAATTCTGCTACCTTAGCTTGCATGGGTTTTGTGTTCATTGCCACACTGATTTTGCCTGCTGTCTGTCTCAGAATTAAGCCTGTTCACCCTTTACCATCTTGTTCAGTGATTTGTACATGTTAAACTTAAAAACACTTAGGAATTGTTATTTTAATACAAGATGTTTTAATCTACCTGAGTCATGTACTTGTGTAAGTCATGATGATGTGCTTGAAAGCTTCAGGGTGGGATAGTGATAATGATACTTGCTGTCCAGTTTGTCTTGTGCAACAAATGTTAAGTTAGATAGCTGAGATAGCTAAGGGCAGTTAACCTCAGGCAGAGAAAGTTCTCACAACAGCTGTGGCTACATCCTCTGTTCATACCTCAGAAAATCTAGTGTTTATTAATTTCAGAAACTTAGGTCTAAATGCAGAAAAAAAATGGCAGTAGATGAAATTGTGGGACTTGGCAATGAAGACTATTGTCCCCAGCTTTGCTAGAGACCTCCCATGAGAAATTACTAAGCTCTTCTAGGTTCCAGTAGGCTCAAATAGTGTTCCTCTTACTACAGCTCTGACACAAATTCTAATAGATGCATATAAAATATTTTAATAGGACACTCCCCCATGGGTGTAGGCTTCCTCTTCCATCAGCCACATTAACCAACCCTTGATGTAGGGTCAGGAGAAAAGAGCGTGTTCCTGGAATTGGCCTACTAGGTTCTTAAATGTTTGTGGAGATAAACTACTGGCAGAGGCTTGACTGTGCTGTTCAGTGTAACCTGTGATAGCTGAGGTGTGGACATGGTACTGCTTCTGAGCCAAAACCAGAAAGTGGTGACTTTTGCAATGGGGCTTTGTGGATGTCTAGAGCTGTAGAACAGGATGTGGTGCTCTTGCAAAGATGTGGAAGAGCAGCTTGTTCTGAGGATCAGTCTGGGATCTGACTTCTGTGGAGTTAAATAGTTTTCCAGTTGAGAAGGTGTAGGATGGAACTGGGTGTATATGCTGAAGGCTTAAAAGAGGAAAATTAGTAAACATGCAAGCTTCAAAGGCAAAACTATTCCTCTAAGAGAAAACTAAAGGGTAGTGGTGCCTGACCCAACAGTGAAAAGAGATTCTGTTACTGCCCATTTCACAAAGTCACCCTGCTCTTTTGTTGAACTGAAAATAAAGCCTGCTGAAGAGACTTTACATCACCGTGGCTGGGACACTCCATTTTCCTGACTGGCAGAAGGCAGAACAGTGTGTGTTAACTGCTGCAGCAGGTTGCTGCAATGCTTACGAGTCAGAGCCCTGTATCTCTTTCCAAGCACTCTTTAATGCTCAGGTGGAATGTAATATATGTGACAGACCATTATCACATTCAAAACATTATGTTCTGGTCCACCCGTTTTAATTTTTAGGACTTCTAAAAGCCTTTATCAGTCTGAAAGCCTCTGTGTCTCAAACAGATGCTTCTAGCCTCATGCTTTTTTCTTTTCTAAGAGAATAATCAGAACTATATTTTAATGAAAAAAATGTTACTAGGGTTACAAACTTGATTTTTTTTAGTGCTTTTTGTGGCTAAAGGAGCAGAATTGGATACTGGTTTTGAACAATGTGAAAATATGCCATTTCTGATAAGATACTCAGAGGAGTCAAGTTCTGTGTAACAGGCTGATATCAATGGTTTTCAAATACTTTTGTTAGCAACTGTCAAGAAACAGAAATTATTTTCTTTTTTCACTTCCTCTAGACTGTATAAAACATACAGTAGTTAACCAACCCTCCTTAATTTCTGACAATTTACCACTTCCTAAAAATACCCAGGACTTTTCTGTGGAATTAGTTTAATGATGGCTTTTTCCTCTATGAAACGTGTATAGAATGACCTGCTAAGAGCAATAATAAAATAAAGCAAAGAACCTTAGATGTCAGGTCACTCCCTGAGGCAGGGTGGGGAAATCTGGGGAAAAAGTCAACTATCATTTGTTATCTGAGGTAGTTGTTGGGGTCATAAAGAGTCTTAAATGACCTAAAAGTACTTGAAAAGTATTACTCTAAGATACTGAGGAGAAAGATGCCACAGAATCTTAACATACTAGTATCTGGGAGAAAGTAGGTAAGTTAAAATGTCAGAATTCATTTGTTCAGGATAAAACATGAAAGTATCAAGGAAAATAGACCATCAGGTGACTGTGGGTTTATACTGGAGAGGTTTTTGTCTAGCAGGGATTTAACTCCAGTGCTCTTGCTAATTTCAGTAAATATAAAGGGATGTGTTTAAATGGATCATCTCTGGTTAGAAGCTTTCGAAAGCAGAGCGATTCCACCCCGGGGAGGCCAATGAGCTAGGTTAACTTACACTCCTTAGTTACAAAGAGCCTGATATTAATGTCTTGGAGGATGAAACTAGGTAGATATGTCATTATTATTTGTCAGTAATGCCCATAATTTTAATTGTTTTCTGTATTATTTATTGGCCCTTTGTGTTTGCTTCCTATTTAGCAGGACAAATGTTTTTTTCTAGGGATGTCAGGAGTATAATCCCCTGCCTCAGTATTGCCTTCATCCATTCTGATACGTGCTTGCGATAATATTAAGGACTATGGCTGTGCACCTTTTGCCCCTGGCTGCCATCTGTCTTCTCGCTGGACCCAGCGCTGTGAACAAATCATCAAGCAGAGGAAGCTTGCAGTCTGGGTGCTTGTGGAAGCCACTAATATTTTTATGAAAAGTTACGCCTGGATATAAGTGTATGCTGAAGTTTCAGTTCACATGTGTTAGCAGCATTTAATGCTGTATGTTGCTATGTGTGGTATACAGACTGGTAAGCAGCACAGATGCATGATTGTATTAAACTTGCTCAGAATCCTTTCAAAAAGCACAGAGAACCTGCATTTTGCTTGTGAACTTCTGAACCTCCGCTAAGACTGGATGCATTAAGAATAATTAGCAAGGAAGAAAACAAATTTGTGAGTGCATAGATGCAAGCAGTCTGAGAGTAATAAGACAACCATCCCCACAGTAACCAAATAAGGTCACATTTAAAAGATAACTGGAAACCAGTACTGGACTGTTGTGTAAGAGAACCCTAAGAACAAAATAAAGCAAGCCAGTGACTATTGGAGATGCAGTTATGTAATGCCTGAAACAGGTATGAAAGACATGGAAATCTCTAGAAATCACTTGCAAAGCATTCATTATCCTGCACCACAGTAAATGGAGCTATTTTGTTTGTACTTGGAGAAGAGTGGTACATTATTGTTAATTAATAAATTGGGATTTATGATCATAACCCTCTCTTGTTTGGGGGGGGTGTGAGGTGGTAAAGGTTCTTGCAACAGGAAAAATTGATTTGGAGTAATGATTAGAGGTATGTCTCTCTTCCCTCTTTCAGCTCTTCTTCCCACATCCCTGCCACTACAGTCAGCTGCTGTCCTGCCTATTAAACTGCTGAGAAGGGACTAAGCTTGCTACTTCTGTCATTGCATGGGACAGCCAGGAGAAGAAAAGGACTTGTTACGTCTGTTGCTCATGTTTGTTTCTGCTGCTGCCTTGCATCCCTCAACTTTTTCCTCAGAAGCCAATGTTACGCAAGTAGGAAGTAAAACTGACTCTTCAGGTTGTATAGGCTGCTGAAGCAACTGATTATTGCTGTCTTAGCCCAGACAAAGCAGGTAGTCTGCTGTTCTAAGTTGCTGCCTACTTTGTCTGGGCCAAAAGCTATTCCTTTTCACTTGCAAGACTCTGAACAGGCTGCATTTTTAGAACCTAGGGAAGAGCTAAATTCATAGTCATACAAATAGAGAATGCACAACCATGGCTGCTTCTGAAGCCACTACGCGGAGGACTTGCCCAAACAGCCCCTGAGAGTGAAGGTGTGGCACAAATCCTTACACAGGACAGATCCCAACTGGAAGGTTAACCCTAAATGTACCAGCAGCATGTTAGATTCTGAAACCATCCCAGAATCATAGAATCATTAAGGTTGGAAGAGACCTCTAAGATCGAGTCCAACCATCAACCCAACACCACCATGCCCACTAAACCATGTCCCTAAGCGCCTCATCTACACGTCTTTTAAATACCTCCAGGAATGGTGACTCAACCACTTCCCTGGGCAGCCTCTTCCAATGTTTAACCACTCTTTCAGTAAAGAAATTTTTCCTCACGTCCAATCTAAACCTCCCCTGGCGCAACTTGAGGCCATTTCCTCTCGTCCTTTCGCCAGTTACTTGGGAGAAGAGACCGACACCCACCTCGCTACAACCTCCTTTCAGGTAGTTGTAGAGAGCAATGAGGTCTGCCCTCAGCCTCCTTTTCTCCAGGCTAAACAACCCCAGCTCCCTCAGCCGCTCCTCATAAGACTTGTTCTCCAGACCCCTCACCAGCCTCGTTGCCCTTCTCTGGACATGCTCTAACACCTCAATGTCCTTCTTGTAGTGAGGGGCCCAGTTAAGTAGAAGTTAAGTAGAAATTGCCCACTTGAATACCAATTGGCTGGTTGGACAGACTTCTAGCTATTCCTGTTGCCTGGCAAGTTGGCCTGCACAGCAGGCCTGTAAACCTGCGTTTGTCCCCACATAAAGAATTTTGTGTCCCCCACATAAAGAATTTTGGAGGAAAGGGGTCAGACCATATGTATGACTAAGGGCAGCAGCAGCAAGATCTTATTTCAGCCCATGGGCAGCTTGACAGTAAAGTTGTTACCAAAAACTCATGGACTGTTGAGGAACAACCCAAGTACACTGGAGACAGTGGGTCTCGCTGCTATGTAGTCAGCACCCACAGAGAATAGCATTCACAGGGTGAGGTACTGTCTTACTCTGCCAAATCTGGAGATGAGGCTCCATTATCAGCATCGTTAATATATCCATAGCTATTCACTGCTCCCTGTCCTGTCACCCACCAGACAAGCAAAATTTTGGCCATTCTTAAGAATGAAGGATCCCAATAGAGAATGTTGCTCCTTCTAAATGCCCATTTTCTTTCCTGTACCTAATTCCTGTGGGTTTGGGTTTTTTGTTGGGTTTTTTTTTTTTCTGTAAGTCTGCCTTTAAATGTGCAGATGTACGTGAAACCTGTTAGCTTCCTTCTGTGTTCCTAGCTGGTATGCATGGTCTGTCTGGAAGAAAAATGGACTTTTATTTGAGGGAGGAGCAGATGAAAGGCAGGGAGGAGCAGAAAAAGCACAAGAGGAGGTAAGAATGAGAGAGAGGCCATAATGGGAATGAGAAACAAGCAGAGTTAAAACTAATCAATGGGAAGAAATTCGGGCCAAGGAATGTGAAGTGGAGGTTCCTGGCAGCTAGTGGGAAGCACATTTGACTGAGCCAGTTCTTCTGCCTCCCCATGGCTGCTACTGCTTTTGCTGGTAGCTGGTATATAACTTCAAAACTAATTTCTATGCGTTGTTTCATCTGATAGGTGTTTTTGGAACATCCTGCATAAGCGACTTCATACAGAAGCAGTTATGATGGTAGTTGCTTTAGAGGATGATCTCGGAGGTAAAGTAGACTGCGTAGAGATTGTAAACAAGTAACCCTCTTAATGTGCTACCTTGGCTCACATACAGTTTGATATTTTCTGTTGCAGTTAAAGCAATGGTAACTAATTTAAGGAAAAAGTACCTTAACACTGCTGTGATTGTGGAGTAAGGAAGTCAGCCTTCAGAGAAGGTCTCAGATTTCAGTCATTACAAAAGTGCCATTTTCCAGGCAATGTTATTCAACATGTAGATGGATTGTTTCTTTTACATTGTTGGGTAATTTTACTCAAGAAACGTTCTGGCTATTAGCAGGCACTAGTGAGTAGAAAATTTGTTGTGAGAAGGACTGTGATAGTTTCCACAAGCCTTGCAAGGGACAAGTACAACCCACAGATCAAACAGTCAGGAATGGAGGTCTGCAGCTGTGTTGGTCTTTGTGTCTAATGACCAGGCATTGACAGAGACCCTCTGGAAAAACAAAGCACTGATTTCAAGAATTGGCAAAGGTGTTAGTGCAGATGGGACTTGAAATGTCATGGGTGGAACCTTTCTTACCTTGTTTCTGAAAGCACACGTGTGACCTGTGTTTGTCCCTCTTTGGAAATTCTTTCATTTTCAACTTAAATAACAGCAACTGAATAGCTGCCAAAGTGTTCTGGAACTATACTGCACATAGCTAGCACATTTTTCTCTTCCTGAGAAATACTGTTTTCATTTCTTTTGTACCTTGGGTTAAAGAAAGCAGCATTAATTTGCATTGGATGCTAAATTGAGTTAGTAAACTGTACCAACACTCCTGTTCAGATCCCTAACACTGGCCTTCTTATGTTGTACTGGCATATGGAGCCATGTTGACACATGATGGTAGAAGTTCTGGCTCAGCGTGCCACGGTGGGGAATTTTCTCCCCCAGTGTTTCCTTATGTCTGCAAGAATACTGTGGAGAATAATGGTCTTGTGTTGCAAATGCAATTTGGCCAAGCACCCAAATTCTTGCAAGGTAGACAATCCCTGCTTTGAAAGCACAAAGGCAGCATGCAATTTCCCTGAAAGAAAGAATAAACTAGTGGCAGAGATACGTACAGCACACAGGTCAACTCTTTATCCAGTGATCTAAGTGGTAGAAGTGTTTAATCTTTGTTGACATGGTGAATTTCCCCTTGCAGCTCAATAAATTGCATTAATTACTTGATGGGAAGAAAAGGGATCTTTTGAAGGCATTCTGTGAAACAACCACTGTCAACAAGAATACGACAGGTGGGTCAAAAACTTGTGGTTTTAAATTTGGTTTCCATTTAGTAAAAAATTCTTTAAAAAACAAGCCTTGCAAGAATAGATAGTGAAAATAAATAGTGACTTACCTTATCCTTGAACAACTTGCTGGGTAACTTCATGGGGTGGAAACGTTTGTAGGAGGATGTACTTTGATTTCAAATACAAGCAGGGCTTTGTAAACGTTCAGATCACTATGCACATAGCGGCTTTGCTTGTGCCTAGAATGTACTCCAGATGGGTTATATATAAATGGAGTACAAACCTCATGCTACAGTGGCAGTATTATGCAATTAATATCTTCAAAGGTTTGTTGAGATACTTTGCAAGTTTCTTTCCAATCCCATAGAAATCCGATCATAGATTTTTGCATTACAAAGTTATTTTGGTGCGATCTCCAAAAAGCACGTTACAAATCCGCTGCAGTATCGGGCTGTGCTGGTTTTGCCTTGCAGCTGGATTGCTGATTGGGTACGTCTGTGACTAGAGCCATTTTTTGTCTTTAATTGGTACAGCTCACCATGACTTGCAATTCACTGTCTTCAAGATCCACCACCCAGAACTACTTTTTGGCCAAATTTAAGACTGAAAAGAGGAGACCAAATAGTGGCTGAGTCACTTCTGTTGTGTGCCAACAAGTCACTTGTTTGCTGATCAGCCACCTGCCTTTGGTCTGGATTATATCATACCAGGAAGCTGCTCCAGCTGGCCGGAGATTGAGGAATGTGAGCTGTAGTCAAGGATACCTGCAAAGCACTGGAAGCTGCAGTGAAGAGTCTTTGAAGAAAAGTACAGGGAAAGGCAAAAAAGAGGGAAGGCAAGGGAAAAATAAGGGCAAGGAGCCAATTTCTGATCTCAGCATCACTGATGTCACCAATGAGAATCTGGTCCACAGAGTGCTGGGGAAAGAAGAATAGAAACAGGTCAGAGGGAAAGGTGACAGACAAGCAGAGGTGACAGAGAGGGGATAATTAATTGTGTCTCAACTGTAGTCTTTTACTCAGCCAAGAGTACAAAATTAATAAAATCTTTCCAAGAGACTGGCTTGTCTTTCATAGCAGCTCCAGCAGTGATATTTTACTGGTGGCACACTTGGCTGCAGTTCCATCTGAAGAGCAGCATGCACAGATCTAATGATGAGGAAAAGGTTTAAATCTCATGTTTCAGGTGAAATCCTATAGTAACAAACTTCCATATACTTAAGATCTACTTTCTTGTAATGTTCTGCACATTTCCAAGGTTGCTTAATATGCTGGTACTCTAAAGCTAGGTGAATACCAACAAGCGGGTTTTTTTTTATTTTTCAAAGCTTCAAGTACACTTTAGAACACATTCTCCTCCAAAAAAAAAAAAAAATCCAACAAACCCACAAAAAACTGACCTTCCTGAAATATTTTCTTTTGAAAATGCTTATGTGTTGGAACTCTACTGGCGAGTCAAAATAGGTGAAAATAAATGTTATGTTTGGTGCAAGGATTTTTTAGTTATTTCACTAGACTATTCGTTCTGAAAGTAGTTTTTCATCTTATAAAGAACAAAAAGTATGCATGAAGAACCCCTCATCTGCTTCCAAATATTCTTCAAGCTAAAAAAAGTTATTTTTAATGAATTATTTGCTTATAATGACTCCATTCCAAATTCTTTCATTTTACAAACATTTGCCCACCAAAATTTTTTGGGTAGGTTGACCTGCAGTTATAAAACTAAGGCAGAGCCAATAGCCAGTTTCATGTGTCTAGATACAGCTAGGGCTAATGTGATTCAGTATTAAAAAATACATTTCGGTTACTGCCTTTCACTAAAGCGGACATCATTCTCTAAAATAAGGCTTTGGAACTCTTTGTCCATTATTTGACTAGCAGTCTGATTTGCAGAAGTGTTGTGTCTGAGAAGTCTCACTGAACTGAGGGAAAGGAGGTGTTGTCTCTTATTCCTGTTGTGCAGATAGTTGGAGGCCTGATCTAGCAACAAGATGTGCTATGTTGTTTTTCTGACTGTTGCATTAGAATGTGCAATAGTTTTTGCTGGAATTTTTTTATAAGTGTGAATTTAAAGGAGCTTGTCTTTGGGTTGAAGCTGACAGACTTTGTCAAGGTTGAAAAATGACCTCCCACAAAAACAGCAAAGAAAATTCTACTTCCAGTTAGTGATAGCCTTAGACATAAATAAAACAGGTACTGCATATTAAAATCATGGACCTACCCCTGCCCCGAGAAACAAAACTGTCATCTGAAGTCAACAGCTTATATTTAAAAGATATCTGAAATTCTCATTTCCAGATATTTCTGTTGCAGTTTGAATTCTCTTATCCTAGACTACACCAACCACCGAAATTTGCAAGTGGAAGTAGTCTTACGGCCTCAGACTTGAGCCCATGTAGAACTGCTATTCGCGCAGGACAGTCCTTGTGATTTCAGTAGGATTGCTTGCAGTATGTAACGCTTGTCACAGATTTCCAGCTTGGAGCCTAAATGAAGCAGGTGTATGATTAGAGAATTAACTCAGCTGACTGAGCTTTTTAAAAACTCATTTGAATATGTAGAATGTAACTCTCCATGTAACATACAGACCCCAGTTTTTAATACTGCTGGATGAGGTCATTCTCTCCTTCTAAATTGTGGTCGGGTTGCTGTAATCTGTGGCAGATTGATTTATTGCACATTACAAAATACATGCAGATAAGTTCCTTGCATCATACGTAGTAAAGAGACCCTGAAATCCCTAACAAAAATGTTTCTGCTCTGCATTCTGCAGTGAAGAATGATATCTGATGAATGTGAAGTATATATACCAGAAATGCATCAAAAACGTTTTTCTCTGAGGCTAAAATTGTATTTGATCTGTTAGAAAAAATGGAATTTAGCACCATCCAAGCAAAAATTTTTCTGCTAGCAATGCCTGCTGTTCTCCAAAACGGTAGTCTAGTTGTTCATAGTATTCTCCTTTCATTCATCTGCTTGTACAGTATTCTCTCGCAATTTGTCTAAGAATAAGAGTAAAGAAATTGATACTTCAGACCCATCTTTCTAGCTCATAGAAGTGACAGGGAAGACATGATCCTTTCCCCAAGCAAGAACATTCTTTGTGCTAGCTTACAAACCACAGTGAAAGAATGCATGAGAAACGGCTTGGGAAAATTCCCATGATTTCTTGGTAAAGTTACGGAAGAGCTGCTTGTTTCTCATTCTTCTATAAATCAGGTTGATGTAAAAAGCAGTCTTTATATAGCTTGAATCAAAGTACAATATTCTTTTAAGTTGCCTAGATGCTATACAATCTTAGGAACTGCACTTATGTAACATGATGTAGGAACTGATGTGAGTCTTGATATGATGTTAATAACAATATTAGCATAAAATAATCAATTCTAAATGTAATTTATTCTTTCCAGCATGTTAAAATTATTTGATTCATTGATAGTTCTTCAATCTAGTCACTTAGCCATTCCTGTCACTTTCTGTAGTTCAGACATTCCTAGGCAATGTGCTGCAAATACTGGAAATAGTTGGGAGTTTAAAAGAAGTGCTGAAATCTGTCTGTTTTCATCTTCACCATGGTCTGAAAGAAGAAAAACAGCAAGGCATGTTTTAAATGCAAGCAGAAAGTCAAAGATGCTTCCAATACATAGCAGGTGTTCATATAGCGTTTTGAACCCTCCAGGAACTGGATTTATATATTAAATATTCATAGCTGAGCTACAAACCCTTTTGTATTTCTGGTTTCTTCGCCTTATGACAGGTTTGGTTGCAGGCAGAAGTTATCCCTTCAGACTGCTTTAGAGTTTTGGTGGTCCAGCATATTCTGTGTATCACTGAAGTGGTTTAAGGTGCTGTACTGATAAATAAGGCTACTGCTGTTTTCCCACCATGACTTCGAAGTAGTTCTTTAATGTAAATAACTGTAATGGTTCGCAACTCATGTAAGTGGTTTGCCCGTAACAGGTTCACATTTTGTGTAGAAACTGTAGTTCCGTTTTATTCAAAAGTTGGATTTGCACTCTTGTAAAAGAAATTACAAGAAGTTGTGCTGTGTCTTTCTGAAAGCTTGAAGATGTTTTTAGAAAAAAAGATTTTTCAGCTTCCAGATATAACTAAACCTCCAAATGTAATCAGAATGTGATCTATGCTATTTTTGCGTAATCTCAGTAATTTCTTAGCATTTTTCCAGTAACATTTTCCTAAGCATTGCAAATGCAGGGGAGAACTGAATATGACTAAAACAATAGTTTTTGATCCACTGTCATTTAGCTTTTTCTGATACACCTGCCATTGCACAGGAAAAGGAAGTTTTTATAGCTGTGCACATTTTTATTTCCTTTTGAAGCTTTATGATTGGAAACATAACCTGGTATGACTACAGCGAAGAACACTGATTTGCACAAGACTTTGAGTGTTAATGACATTGAGCACCATCTGAACGCAAGTTGCCCAGCAGAAATCTCTGAAAAAAGGCAACAAAGTCATTTTATGAGACTGAGACGTACTAGTCCCATAGTTTCAACCACCAGAAGTACTCCTCTGTGGGTTAGTATCTTTTCTGACAGATTCATGGACCTTACTTAGTTTGGCAATCATAGTTTTGAAAATGAGTATGAAAGAGAATCCAAAAACCCCTAGCAATTCTTCCCTCTAACAGGATATTATAAAATGAGCACTTCTGTGTCCAAGTAGTACAGCTGGTGAATGATGATGTGCTACTGAGCCCAGACCATTGTTATTTTTTAACTAAATATCAGCAGAATGCATACTGAGTCAGGAATCAGTCTTTCATTTTGCCCTTCTTGAAACATCCAGACATTGCTTCCTTGTTTATAGATATGAAGTATGCAAAATATTTTTTCCATGAATATGTTGACACCTGTATTTCCTTGGCTGCTACATCTTGCTTTAAGAATGTCTATTAAGCTCCGTACTCCAAGAAGAAGGAAACAAAGTGAGCTTTCTTTCATCATTTTTCCTTCTCGTTAGAAAAAGCATAGAACAAACATTTAGTTTAAGATTTCAGGTTCACAACGCTACGAAGATGCTGACAGCAAGTGTCTTGAGTGCTTCAGTGCCAAGGCTTGCTTAAGTACAGCACAGAGATGTAGTAATGTTTATAAAATTTATTCCCAATACTGCAGAACCCTGAAGGCCAGAGCATGAAAAACCGTCTGGAAATAAAAGAAAGGAAGCAATATTGTGCTGAGAATGTAACAGGGCCCATTCTCTTTTTTTATAAAGTTGTTGAAGGAGTCACCACGTACTCAACAATAGACAATGCCTAAATAAATAAGTAAGGCCAGCTTCTTAATACTGATAATCAAGGTCAATATTTTTAAAAGTGCAAACCATTAGTCATGGAAATACGGGGCCTAATCTTACAATCTTTCTCACAAAGAAAGTTTTCTTGGCTACACTAACAGTGCTCACCAGAGTAAATGTACTGAGACCAAATTTTGCTCTTCCACTGACTTTGTGCACAGAAGTTTTATCACCACTGACTGGCTAACATTGGATTTTGCTTTAGCGGTAGTTGTGGAGGATGCTGGAATGCAGTCACATTGGTGTCTGCTTTTGAAAAAGAGAGCAGTGGGAGAAAGGGCGTCCTGTTGCCTAAAAAGCAGAAACATCTGCTGGAGTTATTAACAGTTTTTTGATGTGGTTGATAGATTCTTCCCCCAGCAATTCAAAACAATGTAGTTAAAGCAAATTTCTCATTTCCAGAGAAGCAACCTAATGAGGCAAAAACTACTTTTAAAAATGGGGTACCTATGCCACAACTTAGCAGTAGTAATAATCCTCAGACTTACTTGCAGCTGCGTGGCTAACCAGGATTTTTACAGCTCCAGTTACATTATTTATAATGTTCCCATAAGTGATCCATTCGTAGATGCTGACAAATCTTTCAAATGGCTCATTTCACCTTCTTCAGTCACCAGGGAGATACTTGGGCTTAGAAGCACAGTTTCTTGAGAAGCTCTGGGAGCAAGTTCAAAGCTGACCAGAACTTAGATGTTCCCCTTTTCAGTGATTGTTTAAGGTTTCCCTCCCGCAGAGTGATTTAAATTGAGTTGGCAAACTGTGTAGATGAAAACAGGCAGACTTTCATCTTATTTCCATTGTTTATGACAGATTGGGTGGTGCTTGGAGGAAAGTGCATGTATAAACAAGCTCTAAGGTAAAGTACTAGCAAGTCTGCAAGTGCTGAAAATTGGGCATGCATCATGCTGAAGTGCTTCCTCAACAGAGAAAAACAATCCCTGTAGATGCTCATCGCAGAGATGTTACACAAGATGGTAACATGAAGGTTTTTGAAAGGAGAAGTGATACAGGAGCCGGACATGTTATGCTTTTTCTAAAGATTAGCCTGTACCCAGTGAAAATGAAATAAAATGGGCTAACTTGCACTCTCAGTAGGCAAAATGTGTTCTTTAGGTTGAAACTGAAATTGAAACATGTTAGCTAAATTTAGCTGAAACCCACCCATTTCTCCTTCCCTAGAAGTTCTTCACCACTGCTGGGATGATTTTTTCCACAGTCCTCAGATTTACAAGAAGTTCTTTTTCTTGAAAAGTGAGAATTTGTTTAATGTACTGTTCAACCTCTTCTGTTGCAAACTTTCCTTATATAAAGTATATCCAACTTACAGTGTCTCACTGATCATGTGACATAGCATAACTCTGTGCTACACCTTGTTTTGTATGCTGAGCAGGTATTTCAATAACTTTTGCAAATGTTCAACCATAATATTAACTTTGTTCCATAGTAAAATTTCACTCACAGATTGGGATAAATACAACATTAACTAGCATTTTTGCCCTTTCCCTTTAATTTTCATAAAATAAGCAAGTATTGCCCTTGTTTTGCAGGTTGGCAGTCAGGACGGAATAGCTAAGTCTCTTAATGTGGAAGAGTTCAGGCACCTAGAAACTAAATGAAAGCATGCAATCCATGAGGGTAACAGAACCACAGTCACTGAGGTTGGTGGGCACTTCTAGCAGAGTCAAGTACAGCAGGTTGCTCAGGGCTGTGTCTGGTTGGTTTTGAATATCTCCAAGGACGGAGACTATGCATTGTCTCTGGACAACCTGTTCCAGTGTTTGATTACCCTCACAGTAAATTTTTTTTTTTCTCATGGTAAATGGAATGTCTTGTTTTGCCTCCTCTCCCTTCACTGGATATTACTGAGAAGAGTCTGACTCCATCTTCTTTATTCTTTCCCATTGGGTATATATGCACATTTATAAGACCCCCCTGAGCTTTCTCTTCTCCAGGCGGAACAGTCCCAGCTCTCTCAGCTGGGACTGTCTTTCTGTGAAAGGTGGTCTAGTCCCTTCATCACATTTGTGCCCTGTGGACGCACTCCAGGATGTTCATGGTGGCCTAGACCTGGACCCAGCATCTGCACGTGCATCACCAGTGCTGAGCAGAGAAGATGCAGGATCGCATCCCTTGACCTGTTGGCAATGCTGCTCTTAATGCAACCCAGAATACCATTGGCCTTTTTTTCCACAAGGGCACCTTGCTGGGTCATGGTCAACTTGCTGTCCACCAGGACCTCCAGCACCTTTTCTGACAAGCTGCTCTCTGGCTGTTCAGCCCCCTGTGTGTAGCTCCCCTGTGTGGTGGACTCATGTATGTCCAGTTTGTACATAGACCCATCCCAGAGTTTTCTTCATAAGGCACTCCAGGTACCTGTCCATGCCTAGGCTGCAGCTGGCTCGTCTGAGCACTCTGTTTTCCAGGTCATGCCTGATCCTGTTCAGAGGTTCTTCAATAAGTGATGTGGTGCCTACAACTCTAAAGGGATCCAGTGGTGTGACTGTATTATATTATGCACCTGAATGTGTACTGCTGTCAATGAATCATCCCAAAAGAGATGCAGCTGTGGTCATTTTCATTCTTAAACACAGCTGGCAGTCCAGGTAACATCCATCTTTTTTTTACAACAGGACTTGCCCAGCAAACAAGGAACTGTGCTGCTTGGTTTTCGGCAATTTCAGGAAGTTCAAAACCACAGCTTCCAGAGAACCCAAGTTCAAATTAACCAATTTTATTTTCAGGCCAGTGTATACATGCTGTTGAATAGCCCTGGCATGATAGTACTTTTAAGAGCTGAGCTAGGCTGGATGCTATTTGTAGGCCTGCAGCAACAAGCTGCCTTTACAGTGTTGCTCACATACCATGGCGACTGTCACTTTATAAATAGACAGATAGCAACCCAAGACCCTGAGCCATCCTGTTGCCCAGAGCTACCGAAGTTTTGCAAGTTCCAGTGAACATTAGGGGTTGCACTAAGCCTGATGTGAGCAACCGCAACTCCAGTGACTTCAAAGGAGTTTGTCCCATTGTCACCCTCACTGAAGTTACTATTTTGGTGTCGGTGAAATAATTCCCATCAAGTGCAAATTACTTAGAGAGAAGCTTTTGGGTAGGACTTAACTGGACAACTTAAACCTGTTTGTCATAGCTATGATAAGTGAACTGAAGACAGGAAATCAATCTAATTTTACTGTTCTATTAAGATGTGAAAGTTGGAAATGGCTCCACTACAGGTAAGTCCCTATAGAGAGCTTCCATTAGACGCAGAAGATCCTGTCCAGGAAAGGAGTACCAGGCCATATTAGAAAAATTAATTTCAAGCAATTTACCTCTGTTCACTGCAAAAGCAACTTGTCTTACAGTCACTACATGGAGAGACCAGAGGCATTTGTCTTTGTTTTGAAAATGTAACATGATAACAGTGGAAAGCACGGGACTGCTGAAGGGCGGACTGAAAGGACTCATGCATTTGCCAGGTAGGCCAGAGTTAGGATCATCTGCCAGTGGACTGTTACTCATTTAAAGCATTTGTACTGGGTCTGGCTGGGATGGAGATAATTTTCTCCATAGCAGCTCCTGTGGTGCTCATAACACACCAATGTTTTAGGTACTGCTGAACAGTGTTTGCAGTGTCAAAGCCGCCTCTGCTTACCTTGCCCCCCCAGTGAATAGATTAGGGTGCGCAAGAGGTTGGGAGGGGACACAACCAGGCAGATGACCCAAACTTACCAAAGAGATTTTCCATGCCATACAGCGTCATGTTCAGCAATAAAATGGAGGGATTTAGGCAGGTTAGCTATCTTTTGCTCAGGAGCTGGTGGGGCATTGGTCTAGCATGGGAGGTGGTTAGTGATTGTCTTTGCGTCGCTTGCTTTGTTTTCTTTATTTATTCCACATCTCCTTCACCTGTTAAACTATTTTTACCTTGACCCATGAGTTTTCTTGGGTTTACTCTTTCTTTTTATCTTTCCCCATTCCACTGGGGTTGGTGGTGGGAAAGTGAGCAAGCAGCTATGTGGTGCTTAGCTGCCTACTGGGGTTAACCCACAACAGTGTTTTAGTGTAACTCATGTAAATATCCATTTTCAGGACAGCACTTTAGGTGTGTGTGCAAATCCCATGAACTAATGGAATTGAAGCTTTTTGTGGATCAGAGTTTTACGCTATAAAGCCCATGGAAGGAGGGAGCATTGAACAGGCAGAGAAATCCCCATGTTGTCTGGAGAGCACAGTGTGGAGTGAGGCAGCACCACTGATTCCCTCCAGTCCTTGGCTTGTCTTCCTTGTCTTTCATTAGTCAATGGTGGTGACTGATGAGACAGCCTTTAAACTGCAGCCCCCTTGACAAGACATCTGTCAAGAGGGATGAGGACTGCTAAT
This sequence comes from Pygoscelis adeliae, assembly GCF_000699105.1. Taxonomy (NCBI): domain Eukaryota; kingdom Metazoa; phylum Chordata; class Aves; order Sphenisciformes; family Spheniscidae; genus Pygoscelis; species Pygoscelis adeliae. The sequence continues at coordinate 1,084,611 of NW_008825104.1, forward strand.
AGTACTTTGCTTGCTTGTTTCAAACCCATTGTGTTCTTTCCCACCTAAAAATAGTTTTACTGCCCATTTGTGGTTTTCATGTTTCTGTGTGCAACACAGGAAGAGTTGCATTCCTTTGTAAGAGAAAGCTGGAAATGTGGGGAAAACTGTAATAACCATCGTTTTGAATATCAAATACTCAAAATATTTGCTCTCTTTAGCTGGGGAAAAAATCATTTTCAGAGGGAAGTGCCATGCCCATGAAAGGGCATGGAAGTAGGAAATGTTATTTATATGATGTTCACACCCCAAGGATCTGATCCTGCAATAAGAAGCTGTTCTGGTGCACTTTCCTTGAAGCCAGTGCAGCTGCACTCTGCATGATCTGACTGCAGGGTCAGGTCCCATACTTGCTAAGGATTAAATATGGGAAGCACAGATACTAAGGTAAACATATTATACTGGGTCTGGCTGGGAGGGAGTTAATTTTCTGCAGGATGGTGCTGTGTTTTGGATTTGTGACTAAAGCAGTGGTGATGACACACCAGCGTTGTGGCTGTTGCTGAGCAGTGCTTGCATGGCATCGGGGCTTTCTCTTTTCCCAGCTCTGTCTCCCCAGCGAGTAGGTTGGGGGAGCATGAGAAGTTGGGAGAGGACGTAACCAGGACAGCTGACCCAAACTGACCAAAGGGATATCCCATGCCATATAATGTCTTGGTCAGCAATAAAAACAGAGGGGAGGGGTTTTTTTTCTTGAAGGAAGCCATTGCTTGGAGACTAGCTGGGTATCAGTCTGCTTGTGGGAGGTGAGTGACTGCCTTTGCATCACTTGGGGTTTTTGTTGTTTCATTTTTGTTTTCTTTCTTCTTTTTTCCTTCACTTATTAAACTATTTTTACCTCAACCCCTGAGTTTTCTTGCTTTTGTTCCTCCCATGCTGTCCCTCATCCCTCCATGGTGGGGGGAGTGATCAAATGGCTGTGTGGGGCTGAGCTGCTGACCAGGGTTAATCCACAACACATACCCTGCCTAAAGTACTAGTAATCTGTAGCACCCGCTAGACAGAACTCACACACGAGCCGATTTTCACTCACACGCATGAAGTTACTAATGGCAAAAGTGTTTGTTGAATAAGGCCTCAAAACAGAAAAGAGGCACTGAGCCTTCTGAGAGGGAAGATGGCACGAAGGAGTCCTATAATAGTCAGCGAAAACAATTCTGTGACAACTGCCAAATCTTAGTTTGTGTATCTATAGAACTACTTTTATACAGATGCTTTCTGATCCGTTTTTCATGTAGCCATCAGTACTGATTTCACTCTTTTCTCCCCAGAAAAGGGTCTTATTTGAAACCTTGCCTATTGAGTTGTGACCAGTATCTCTATAATGACAGCATTTTTTAACAACTATATGTCTAAAGGACTGATATCTTAAAAGGCACCAAGACATCTACATTGTTAAAGGCTTTCAAGATTTTCTTCCTCCTGGACAGAAGAATCATGTGTCAACAAAAATGGACAAAATTAACTTGTCTTTAAGGAAGAGATTTTCATTATAACTTATTAGAAAACTTAAATGCTGAACCTGAGCAAATACTGGAATTTAACTGCATTTTTCCAGTTCTGTAAATAAGCCAGCAATATCTACACTGCAATACTGATGTAGTATAGCACTGTATATGAAGCATTTCCCAGTAACTGCTTACATTAGTGTGTTACACAGCCATTAATACCTTACCTTGGGTACACTGTCACAGAAAATACTAAAATGTAAATATTTCCTACTTGGGAAAGCTGAGATATCACCTTACCTTTATTCTACTTGAATTAACTTGCTCTAGCCAACAGTCTGTCAAGCTGGCATTTGAATGCAGACAACACTGGCATATATATGTCAGTAAATAAATATTTCAATACTATGGAGAAGAGATAGGATATGAATAGTTTACCAAAGACTACAGGTACTAAGCATGGGAAATACCTCTTCGGAGTGGCAGACACAGATGTTAGTATCAGTGATTACTTTCATATGGTGAATTAGGGTTACTTGGGCATGGCTGCCACTTATCAGACAGTATTAGACATAATCTTGGGACAGTAGTGCAGTTAAATTATAGCATAAACTAGTGATGCTGCGTGAATTTTGTGATTGCATTCAAGATCAGAATATGCAAAAGCAATCGGGACCAAGCTGGGTGGTGTTCAGCAGATTAAGACCACCTGCACTGGTCTTAATCCGGTTCAGAATTGAACTTGGTTACGAACTTTTGATGAAGTTAGAGTTTTCTGTCTTGACTTACCAAGATAAAAATAATCCATGGTCTCTCACCTGAAAGATGTATCTCCTGTGCCTTCCTGTGTCAGCTGAGCTTGGCTGACAAACTTACGTTCAACCTGTCCCAGTTCATAAGAGGTGGAGATGCTGACAGAGTGTTTTCAACTTTGGCCTCATTTCCCTGCCAACTGTATATAGACCGTAAATCTATAAAAGCATATCTTCCTGCTTGCTTGCTTACTTACTTACTCTTTCTGTCCCCTCCCACTCAGTTGTGACATATGATGCTTTTACGAGTCACTCTTGATAAAACAGCTTGAGCTAGAAATCAATGCTGGTATAAAAACTCAGAAGAGCAGCTTCAAATCCTCTGTTGAAAGCAAATCTATTTTTTTCTAATGAAGACATACCTGCTTACAGAAGTGATGGATGTGGCACTGTGAAAAGACATAAGCATGTGTTTAACTGTAAGTATATGCTTAAATCCCCCAGCACTCAGTGAGATTTAAAGCATGTGCTCATTTGAGCTGAAGCTTCCATCGCTAATTCTAACAACTGTGAAGAAAGCTGCTAAACTGATGATGCAATAGAAGCTGAGATGGCAATAGCTTTAAGGATGTCATCTTACAAAATAGGTATTTTGCCCCTTGCTGTGCTTGTAAATGCCATGACAGAAGAGAACTTGCCTTTCCAGGCTAGTTACTTATTTGTTTGTTTGTTTATTGTTAGGATGCATGAAAGAGACGTGGAGAATCCCAATAGAAATGTTTTCCATGTTTTTTGGGTATTTCAGTAGATATTTATGGACAAGGTTAGCCTGTTGGCAGGTCTGGTAAGGGTATAAGGGAGTCCAATGGAAGAATTTGAATCACCGGGAAAGGGGATCAATGTCTGTCAGATTTCTTCAGGGCTTCCAAGCAGTGTTGTGTACTTGTGACCATTGCACCACCACAAAGAAGGTGCTTCCTCCTCCATGCAAGGTTAGAATTACTGAAAGAACAAGATGAAATACACTTGTTCTCATCATTGCTTCAGGTGTAACTGAAGAATAACTGGCTTCAGGCACTGAAAGCTGCCACTGAAAAGGGTGTAGCATCCTGCACTTTGAACTAAGGTATGTCCATGCTATGAATTAAGCACAGACTTCATTGTGCTTTTTGCCCAGGCATACTCAGCAAATGCGTATCATTTGTAAGGTAGTGCTAAGATGCCGATTTAGACTAACCTCCACAGTACTTGAAGGAAAAAGTGTGAGCCTGCACCATGCATTAGCCTAGGTGAGCTGATTCCTTTACAGCATCTGGAAGGACTGAACACGTTCGTACCACAGGGCAGTCCACATAAGGCTATACAAAGCTTTACTCTTTTAGACAACAGTGTGGATGTCTTGGAGTCTTCAGTTTTTGCCAGGCTGACCGACAGCATTGTTCCTGCAAAGAAAATGGGTGCTGGGAGCCAGCCTGCTCATGTCTGCTGCCCAGCCTGTGCTTCTCCCTCCAGGGCGGGCAAAGCGTGGGGGCTGGCTCATGGGCATGTCCCCTCCCATTCTCTCCATCTGCACATCCTCCTCCCATCTTCTGCATCTGAACATTACTTGGCCACTGCCTTGTGATTTTTGTTTTAATCACTGCTTCTTCCTCCTTAATCATTATTGCATCATGCATTGTAAAATGTCAAAATAGGATTCAAAGACACAGTATGAATAATAAGACACTTTTTATTTTTTATAGTAATAATACAAATCTTTTCTGAGTATATCCTTTCTATTACACATTACACAGGGTGACTCGTTGTTACTGTATACTCCTTCCATTTCAAAATGTAGTGTGTTGGATCAGACATGACTCTGAAGGAACTGTAAATACAGTTCCTTCTGTATTTACACCACCCACCAGGTGACACATTCTGCTAAATGAACTCTGCAATGCTAGATGTTCTAACAGCACACTTATGCTTGAGAATGTGCTGTACTTTTGCTTTAAGTACTACAGCAGTTCATGCAGAAAGTACTGGATTAACTTTATCATATCTGCAACAAGGAAGGAAAGTATATGCATGCTGAATATTATTACCAATATTTATATCAGCACATAGTAATTGTTTGTTGTTTCATGGGTTATTCCCAAAATACGTTACAGTACAGATAACAAATGAAAGCTCAAATTGTCTGAAGATAACAGTCTAGGTAGCACTGCATTCACCCACAAAGAACTGATGAAACACTAATACTTATTTTAAACAGCAGGATGAATCTTTTTTCCCCATTTAGGGAGTCTATGATAAGCTTTCTTGCCACTTCCATTCCAGCTTTATTTTCTGCAACCTGGATTGGCTCTGGCATCATTATATTTCAATTTTTCTCTACTGTTGTGTCCATGGCCTTACTAATCCATCATTTTATTTGGCCTGACATTTCAGATGTTAGATATAAGCTGTGATATTTGTCTTGGCTATCACAATAAATGGGTGTGGAAGAGTCACTCAGAATGCTTTGGCAATGGCAATGTCCACCTCTTGAAGAGCAACCTGATGGAACTACATTCTGTCTGATTTAATCATTCCCTTCATTCTCCCCTCCATCAACAGTTGTTACAGAAATTAGAAAAAGACATGCTTCACACACACACACACACACACACACACACAGAGCGCGCGCACTCCTCAGCTGCTGGACAAAGAACACTTTCCTCCCTTCAGATAAATTGTAATAAATCTGTGGCAACTCCTGTTAAAGAAGGTGAGTTACTACCCTGAAGTACACAATAGCGTACATGTGAAAAAATTGTGTCTTAATATTGAAAGCAGTGTTTTAGTCATGGAGGCATCACAGAACTGTTGAAATTGATCTGGATTATTTCCTTCAGCCTATAAAGGACTCGCAGCCAGAAATTATAAGTCCTACAGGCTGTTACTAAGCTGAGGACCATAGAATAAGAGAAAAAGCAATTATTTCATTACTGAAATTCACAGATATAATTGCCATTATTTTTTGCAGGCTGAACCAAGAGTTACGCTTGTATTGATTGCACTCTGTGATTCAAGAGGAGAAGGCCAATGTAGAACTAGGCTGTAACTTCCCATTAAGGAGAGACTAAAATTCTCTGGCCATTAATTGATACAAATTTTATTATAAAAGAAAATAAATACCCAGGTGATAGCTGCTCCATCTTTCTGCAAGGCAAGCTGATTCATACAAATCATTCACACAGGGATGGACTGAAATCAATTGTACAATGTGATTTTCATTGCCAAGGTCTTCTATGAAGCCTGTTACTGCCTGCCCCAGTCAAAGGAAATAGCGTAGGTCATTGAAGAACATTAAAATACATAGAAATAGTGTGACCAAGGTATAATGATTTTGCTAGACTTTGGAAAAACACAATTAACAATACTCAATGCATGCTCTAAGCTTACCACAGGGACTGACGGATGGACATGAGCTTGCATATGAAGAAGGAAGCTGAAATAACCATTCCAAATACAACCTAAACCATGAAAGTGGGGCTGGACATCTGGGCCAGACTACCTCTTAAGAATAAGGTATCTATCTCAAATGAACAATGCAGTCATAAATAAACTAACAACATTTGGGAGATGCAGAGTAGACAGGAAAATAAAATGTACAGTGATGACATTTTCATGGTCTCAAATTTTATGGACCTCCAACACTACTTCCTTGATTTACACTTTTTTTTTTAATGCAGAAGTATGGAACCTGATGGAAAATAATAAAGACAGTATTAGAATGCAGCTCCTTTTGTGTCAGCAAGGAGGAAGTATTAATCAGAGCTACACAATAACTGCAAACAGCTGAGAATACCCATAAATATAGTTGAGAAGCAGAGCTTTCCACGCAACATCAGAAGCATACTGAAATGACAAAATGGAGGAATAATTACCAAACTGGTGATGACCATCACTGTTCAGTATGCTTTGCATAGCAATAAGTATGCTGAGTGCCCTTGCATATCCCAGCTACCCAGGCGAGCTATCGAGATTTCGTAACATTGCAGGTAAATGAGAGTCAGATGGTAAAAATGTTTGGGTAAAGGCTTGTATTTCTTTCATCACTGGAAACAGCATGCACACTCACAATGACAGATAAGGACTTAATTCATAAAAAGCACTTTAGCAATTAATGCATTGGTGATTATTTGTTTCTTGTGGGAACAATGTGTGGACGAAGCCACTCAGGCCACCTTGCCTAGGTGTTAAAGGTGAAAGTGTTTTGAAAACATCTGCAAAGGAGCATGGAGTGTCCCTGGGAGCCCACACCATTTCAGGAGGAATGTGGCAGAGGGAATAACCTGCAGCCCAAGATGTGTTTCCTTCTGAATTTGAAATAAAAAGGCATGGAAGTTCCTATCATGAAAGGAACAAGAAAATTACATTCCTGATCTTTTTTTGATATTACTGTCACTTTTTCTTCAGGACCAATTTATACATGGCTTCAGTCAGATGTTTTTGAGGCCCTGACACTAAATCGCTCTCCACAGACAGACATCTGAAATGAACTTCTCCTCCTTCGGTTCTCCAGAGATACAGCTCACTTTCAGATGAGGAAGCTGAGCACGTTCCCTTTTTTTCACAAGGTCCATGTTGTTTGCTGTGGTCAGCTGCACAGTCCAAAGAGAGCTCCTGAAAGGACCGTGCTTCAAGTCTATTGGTTTGTTGGCAGGGCTTCTTGGGCATAGAAGGTGTATTTTAAGAGATCTTTGTCAGCATGACTCCAGTGAGAGCTTGTGACAAAATAGGAAGTGACAGTGCAAAATATCCTAAATGATGGATTCCCCCTCTATTTTAAAATTAACTTAGATTTCTGTTTAACTGGATCAGGGCTGTGGCATTGATTTGTATTTACATCATCTCAGTCCAATATATTTTTAATGTAGTTTTGGCTTTGTGGGGCTCTGAAAGAACACAAAAATCACATATCTGCATGGGGAATATGTTAATATACTCCTTAAATAATCTCTTTTTCAGACTATACTTATGCCATTGAGGTGATTTAACTCAAGGCTAAGGCCTGATATGTCTAGTAGGAATCAGCTAAAATGGTTGAGCTTGACTCTACTCAGCTTGGCCCAGCTCTTTGTGGTTTTCTTATCTTGATATAAAACCTTGTGATTAAATTCTGGCTGTTAGACACAGGAGTACCACACAGGAAAGGCAGCAGAAAACCTCACAAGCCCATTATTATGAGTAAGAACTTTCAACATAAGAACATTATATGACACATGATGTCACCAGAAAACGTGAAAAAATAGACTAAGCTGGGTCTTCCATTAACAATTAGAACATTAAGAAATTAATCTAAACTAGGCAGTCCAAAGCACACATGGGTGTGTGCTCATATACATATGGGAGCATATAATGTGGTTGAGAGTAGGAAGGATACATTGGAGGATTCAACTTGCTGACAAACGAAGAATCAGCTGATATCTTAGACAGAACCCTAATACTTTATAACTTTGAATAACGACTCTGGATTCATTTTTGATAGACAGTAAAATATTCATACAGTGAACCACTTGACATTCCTCTTCGTGTTGAAGGTGCCCATCGTCTGTTCATGCAAAAGTTATCTTGTTTATTCATTTATCCCTGACAGATAAAATTTCAGATAAGAGCTTCCATTCTACTTTTTTGGCAAGTCGTTCAAGGCAGACACTCCTCTAATGAAACATGAAATTATAAGTCATTATTTCCTTCCTGTTAGTCTACCATTGCCTTATAGAACACATACAGACTGCATGAAAAAAGATAGTGATACTGCTGTTCTGCTGTGGCAAACAGAGCAAACGGAGAGGAAGAGGCTGTTAATTTTGTCAATTCCCATTATAACTCTAGCAAGGTGTCAGAGTAAAGGGGATATGACTGTTATTCGTGGACACTCACACTAGCATAAGATTTTGCCTTTCTAACTAGGCAGTATACTGTGGGTTTTTAATCTTGAAGATTTACTGCTTTTGTAACGTTTAAGTTTTTAGAAGTAAACTCTCCTGATAAACCAGGCAAGTATGTTCTAATGCTACATTAACAAAGTTGATTTGCACATGAATATAAGGCCAGCCTTCAAAGCTGAAATAAACCAGGAGAAATCCAGGCTGCTGTGCCCAGGTAGAGGAGACAGACACTGAGGCAGGGTGGAAAAGCCAGAGGATTAACTTCCACGGTTAATTTGTCTTCTTTTCCCCACATTTACTCATAATATGCCCCAAATAAGATCTTAGGGA
>NW_008825104.1:1093137-1102336 GCF_000699105.1 Pygoscelis adeliae
AAAAGCAAAGAAAGAGCTTTAGAGTTCACAGACGAAGTTGTCATTGAAAGCAAAGAAATAGGCAGTTGAGGACATTACAGCATTCATGTTGGCTGAATTATAAATTCTTGAAAGCCCTTCTGCACTTGTAAGGAGATGCAGACATCAGTGTAGCAGGAAATGGAGATACACATTTTTAAAATGATAACTAGACTGAGGTCTGGATTCCCTAAAGCGTTAGGCTGACACCACTCCTCAGGACTGCCTGGACCACAGCCGTGCTTCACTTGGAGAATCTTTCTATTCATAAGGTTTTGTCAGGCCTCAAAAAGGCAGCGCTTATACTTAAAACTTAGTTTATTAAGCTGCTTCAACCCAAGTAGTTACCAGGCCATATGCTATGGCAAAGACATTCACATAGCAGTTGTACTGACCAAACTGTTTTTGTAGGAAAATCATAGTCCTAACTGAAACAAGGACACTGACAAGCAAAGTGTGTACGGGCTAAGGATGACTTGTGTAAGGAGAATTTATTGATGGGAGGGCTGATAAGATGACCTTTTTCAGCTAACCATCCCATTCCTTCCCCATGGACAGCTCAGCTGTGTGTAAAACAGCTCCTGAAGCACCAGCAGTTACAGTCCAGTTATTCTGAGGTAGAATGCTAACTGCTTCACAACCTTTTATTTCCAAGACAAATTGAACTGAAATATGGTGTTTCAGAAGTAGCCTAAGCCTCCGTGTGGCAAAGGTACGGTACGCTCAATACTTCCCCTAATATGCATCAAACAGCTCTTGGGTCACAGGTTAAAGCCTAGTGATGTCCTGATATCCAGAAGCAATCCCTTTTTCTCTGTGTTTCAGTACAACTGTTCAAGTAGAAACCCCAGTTTCAACTTCCTGGTATAATCAGTGCAGGTGACATTGCCAATTGCTCGCAAGGTGATACTGCAGTCCCCAGGAGAACTGATAAAGAGGATAATTCACATTCAAATAACCCCTTGCCTCTGACAGTCTGGTACTTGACAACGTTTTCCCAACATCATAGCAGGGCCACGTGTGAATCTTCCTCAAATTTGCCAGCTCTGTAGCTGCTAAAATCATACAAATACACCCATTCTGAAATGGGCTTTATCTCTTTCTTCCCCCCACTCCCAAGGTGTGACTAAGTATGCTAGAGGAGCTGGAGAAGTGGAGGTGAAATGAAGAGGCTTTTCACTAAGGCTGTCTTCAGCTCTGATGGAAGTAGGCCTCGCTGTGTGAAAGGCTTGGCTGCATTCAGGGTTGATGATTGAAGATTTTTCAGTGTGCTCTTGCCTCCTTAGGATACTGCTATTTATTGGTAGGAGTAGCTGAAAGAAGAGGTCCCTAACGTTTACTGCCAGGCTGTAAGTCTAAATGCTGGATGAACAGAGCTGTTGGGAAGTGATCAATCTGCCAACAGCCAAAGGTCAAAGCTGGGATATAAACTGCAAAAAATGAAATCAATCCACCATAACCCAAATCCTGCACAGAGACAGGCAAAATGCCAAGATAGGTTGCCCATAGTACCAGAGCATAGGTTGCAGTGGCCATCAGCCAAACTAAACAGCACATTAAGGGGCTCCAGTCTTGCAGACCAACCAGCCTACACAATGCAAGTGCCACATGTCTACTACAAAGACTCTCAAGTGGTATCACTGAATTCCCAAAAGATCATGGGTCATGTGAAATGGACAAGGTGGGAGCTAACCCATAATTGTCACCATGATACCTAGCTAATGCCCACACAGATGCCCATCAGACCTAGGTGCAGTGGATCTAGCTGAGTTCCCACTTTGGAGCTCAGCATCAATGCCAGCTCTTGGTACTCAGAATGAGCCTGTCATGAATCCTACTGCTTATGACCTTGAAAGAGAACCTGATAAGTTTACCTTTCCATGTCATCCCTACCTACGCAGCCTTGCCCTGCCTAGCCTTGCTCTACCTTGTCCCTCAGTTTGCACGCTGCTCTCAGTGGTTGACCTGCTCTGATCTTCAGCACATTTGGGACATAGAGGAACTGTACTCCAGATGTCTGCCTTCTGCACTGTCAGTGGTCTAGTGACATTTTTGTTAGCTAACTGGGCTAACTGGGTAAGCCAGAGCAAGTGAGGAGCATGACAGAGGGTAACAAGTGGCACTGCCCAGGAGAGAAGTGTCCTGGTCCCAGCCCTGTCCCAGATCTCACAGTGCTCTTGGGCAGGCTCTGCCCCAGCATCTCTGGGATTAATGCCTCCCCACTCTGATGGGGCAGAGGAAGGCTATACATGCACTGAGGGTGGACCTACATGTCAAGACACCAAATTAATTTAAAAGACGTTTTTAAAGGAGAGCCAAAGCACTGGACATTGTTGATAGATAAACCTGAGCAGGATCTTTCACTCAGGGATCAGTGTGAAAACATGTCTAAGTCAGAGGTTTTGACCAAATGGCCTTCTCTTTTTTAGGTATGGATGCACATAGGAGTTTTTATAAACCTCGTGAAAGGAATATCAGGGCAACACAAAGCTATTTTTTCCTACTTAGCAGCTGGAAGTAAGATGAATTTATCAGCCTCAGTGTGGTCCCTTCTGAACAACAGCAGCCCACAAAGACAAAAAGCAAACAAGTAATCCAGCACAGCATGGCACGATTAAAATGACCTCCATCTTGTCTTGTGTACCTGGAGGAACAAACTTTTTGTTACAAGGCAGATGTAATTCAGTCTTCATGCTGTCTCACTCTTGGGACTCAGCTGAGGAGAAAGTGTAAAATAAGATGAATTATTTATTATAGGGTTGGGATTTTATTTGTGTGTGTGTGTGTGTGTGTGTGTGTGTGTGTGTGTGTGTGAGAACAGCTGCAGTTCGGTGGGAACTGAGAAACTAATTTTGAACTAGGGTGGACTGCATTTAGAGCAAAAGTGAGTACTTCATGGCTAAGCCACCAATCCCTCTTTTTCTTCTCTTTCTCCCCCTTTCCACTCCTCCAAATACTCCCCATAGGGCATCTCCACCCATATCCAAGTGCTCAAATATAAACTAAACACATACTCCCCTCCGCCCATCTACAAAAGAATTTGTTCCATTGCAGTGGGAAGCCACAATGTTTATTACGTCTCTGTCTAAGACGAACCTCAAAGCAAGCATTTCATCCTCTCTCATGTAATCATCATAAGATAGAAAATGAAATTTCCAAAACGTAAAAGCATGCTGCAGAGAGCTTCAGGGCATCGCATGTCAGTTTTTACTTTGATGTATGCTATGTTTAAAAAAACACTTGGGGGGGGAGAGGAAAAAGATGCACTGAGTGTCTTCCTTGAGATTTCCTCTCTATTGCTTAACTCTTTAGATGATAGAAGGAAGGAAATAATCTCTCCTTGCTGCCTGGAGTGAGAATGGAAGTACTCTGAAGAGACATGGTAAGAACTTCATTTAGCAGCATGGATGGTTTCACATTCCCTCTTGTATCTTAATGAAGTAAGCATCACCTCAAGGATTGCAGTGAGGGTGTAATGATTTTTAAAGCATTGGTAGGATCAGCCAATAAATGCCAGCTACTTTGTTTCCTGAAATGATTTAGAAAAGTAAGAGCTTTATCTCAGACTAGTGAACTTTATCACCTGACCCAGAAATAAGGAGGTGTCCTGGAGGAGCTGGGATTTATTGTGTGTGTTTATCCAGGCGCTGTGTGTTAGTTTCTGAAATGCCTACTGCTGTTTATTTCCTAGGAGATCAGAGTGGCACTCCTAAGGGTCAAGTGCAGCTGAGTGTATTAATGTCTTTCTCTCTCTCTCTCCCCCTCTCTGTGTCCCTCTCTTGTCTGTTTAGTAAGACATTTAAGCACATGCTGTACTATGCTCAAGAAGCAGAGCTGGATGTTTTTCTCCCAGTGGCAATTGAATCCTCCCTACCTACTTTCATAATTTGGTTGCATCTTCAAAATAAGAGCTCCTTTTCTTACAGTGTTTTCCTAAGCCAACTCCGTATTTCCCCCCTCCTCTCTGCCACCTCCTATTTGCACTTAAAACTACTGTCACTGTCAGCTGTGCCTGCCATCTGCTTCCAGAATATTATGAAGCTGTAATCATAGGATATTTTGAAATTTATTCATACGAATCAAAGACGTTCAGTTGCTGTCAGGGGTGGATTTAGTGCTTAGGAAGGCGCAGGTCTCCCGGCAGACGCTTTCAGAGCCAGCAGCTGGCAGAGAGAGGCTGCAGGAGGTTTCCTTGCCCAGTTTGGCCACCTCACCTCGCTTCCGACCTCCAGCATTTCTGCGTTCTCAGGGCTGGCCTCAGCTGAGACAAGCTGACTAATTGTGCCAGATTATTTGCAGTTTAGTGGTGAGCTTGAATCTGGGTGAGGATGAAACCAAAGTAATTTTTCACTTGTGACCCCATTTATGCCTAGTCTGGAGAAGTATATAGCTACAGCAGTAACCTCTCTGCTTGCTCCCTTTACAAACAGACTGTAGCTCAGTATATTTTTTTCTATTACTGTTTTTTGGGATAGGGACTACTTTATTTAAAGTCTGAGCAGTGCCTATAATAGTGGCCTAATTCCTGTCAAGGGCCTCTAGGTGCTACTCTAATATATGGTAGTAGTAATGTTGGAATGCCAGTGGTGAGCTAGCTGTATCTTTCCACACGGATAGCAGATGCTAAGGGTTACTCCTGCACTGCTCAGTTTATACTCTCAGCTTTCCAGTTTAACTCTCAGCTTTCTCAGGTTAACAGAAGAGGTTGTGATAGGCTATGTTGGCATTATAAAGTGGTGTGGACTGCTTCTAATGCTCTAGGAGACATACTAAAATGTGAAACAGCTGGTGCCAAGGACCCACATATAAAATATGCACATTTCAGGGTGGTGGGTTTTTTTTTTTTGCTTTGGGCTTGCTCTACTCTGATTCCCCAGATTGAACATACATCTGGGGCAGGAGTGTATTAGGTGCACTCGTGGTGTGAAACTTCCAATTTGGCTTCATCCAAGGGCAGTCTGATCCATGCTCTGCAATGCAAACCAAAATGGGGTGGATGGAGAACTGCACACTTCTGATTCAAACGAAAGGGCTGACGTGGATTCAGCCAAAAAAACACTGGTCTCTGCAATGCAAAAAGTCCATTCTTGCTCTGTTGCTCTTTCATATTTCTGTTTGCAGTATGCTTCACTGACTTGGAAACTACTTAAAATCAGTTTAAAAAATTTTACTTTTTCAAAGTTCAATACATTTGGTGCATTGGTGTGCCTTTTAAACCATCTCTACTAGGTCTCCCAGTTTCCAAAAGCACCTTCAAGTATGCAAGTGTTTTTATAAATGTCCCTAAATGAAATCATCATTATGGGGGAAAGGCAACAGAAATGAAAAAAGAGCTGTTACATATTTCTGCAAAGAAAAAACAAACCCCAAACGGATTCCCTTTTCCCCCAAGACCTGTTGAGAGCTGGAGATCCAGCCTGAATGTAATGTGCCTATGGCCTCAGTGAACCAAATGCACACTGCCTGTGCTGCCCACGGCAGCTAAGCTGTTGCAGGCTCAGCTGGTAGCGGGATGCAAGCCAGCTCAGGATCCTGGAGGCTGTAGATGCAAGCCAAAGAGCTGTGGTCAAACGCTTGGCAGGTATTAGACCACAGAAACCAAATGAGTAGAAAAGTTTCACTTGGCTCCATTGTTGATGCTGAGTTGATGTGTGGGAATAAAGAAGTGTAACCTACTGATTTGCAGTGGCAGTACAGCAGCCGGAGGTCTGCAAAAGCAGAATGCTTTAATCCCAGAGGGTTTATTTTTTTAATTTAGGGGGACATCTTCAAAACACACACAAAGGAGCTAAATGTGACACAGTGCAAAGAGAAGCAGTGTTTCCAAGGGATCAGAGTTAGGATGCATTGCTTCTCCATAATTGTCTACCTAAGCCCCAGCTGGTGCCACAGCTCTTGCTAGTATCCCCTCAAAGGTGGGAAAGCTGATGAAGGTGTACTTAATTTGAATTTAAAATCCCTGACAAGGACAAAGAGTACGTCAGGAGAGGAAAGGTTAGAGTCAGCTGTCCACTGGCTTTGCGAGGGACTGCAGCTGGTACCGTGTCACCGAAGGCTGACGATGACGGAGATGAAAGCGCAGACATGGAAAGGATCAATGAAGGCTACAGTAATGAGAGGGAAATACCAGAGACTGGGGAGAGGCCATGGTATATTACTACCCTGGATTAAATGACTAAACCTTGGTCGCATGGTGACGGTTTGTCATCTTTGCTTGTCAGGTTGTGTAGAGCAGCAGCAGAGATCTAGAAATGCTGGAGGAGACGGAAATGATGATTGTGGGTTTGTAACTGGGGCAAGCAGGCAGGAAGGCACTGAGTCCTTGAGTCACGCTGCTGTGGGGAGGCTATCGTGGGCACACAGCGGTGAGGCAGGCAGTGGTACTTACCGAAAACCCACTCCAGTACTAGCGAGTGATTTAGACCCCAGGAAAGCACAGGCTTCTTTGTAACGCTGGTTCAAATAATCTCACAAAAGGACTGTGTCATTTAAATGAACTGCAGATTACTTCAGGTGTAGGTCAAAGAGGTATGAGCAGTTCTACTACATCCAAAACGCACCAGAACAACTGCAACTTATTGGGACAAGTTAAACCAACCTTCAGTTCCTTGCTCCATCCCATAGCTCCTGTGGGAACATGCTGATGTGCATGTCTTGGGATGGGATGTGGAGCCCCTTTACCTATTATGCTGCTTTCACCATCAGAAGCAGGAAAAATCTTAGTAACTCTGACAAGGAGCCTCATCATGTTCATCATGGAGCTTGCAAGTCCTTTTTCTGGGCCAGAACAGGCAGGTGTGACAATAGGGGTTGGAGCTAATGTGAACACCTGCACTACGTGGAGTCAGCATGCATTTGGTCTCTCTGGGCACATGTGCACTGGATGGTGGATACTGGGTACATACCTCAAAGAGCCTTGAAGGCCTGATCCTTCATTGTCCAGGTCTGAACGGACTGTTTCCTTTCAGGCCCTCTCATCTCAGTTTTTTTTCTGTGAAAACCATGGTGGTATGGGATGACAGCGTTCCCCAAGAAATAGACACCTCACCAGGACATGCATCTATGGTCTCAAAAGCTTTCCCAGTCCCTGCAGCTGCTTCCCTGTGCCTGAGTTCCCACCCTTGTGATGGGGACGTGGCACCCCCTGCCTGATAGTGCATTGCGGTCCTCAGCGAGGACAGGTTTCACAGCCCTGGGATGGGGAGGGTAGGTATGATTACAGTCAAGGACACTGGAAAGAAACTGATTCTTGGGAAGCAGAAATTCAAGGTTGGACAAAAGCATTTTCTTCTTCTTGCCTAAATTAGCCGTACATAGACTTGTCTAGGTTTGAATACAGGTGGTTTGTTTTTTTTTTTAGAAAATGCATTCAGCAAGACAATTTTAAAACAGCTTGGCTCCTGGCTAGTCAGAGCTTCACACCTGTAAATTGTGTTAGTTGTACATGCTTAGCTACAGACTCCGTCAGGTATAAACCAACATATATTAGGTCAATATTCTACAAACTCTGAACATCAGCCTGTTTCACACAGCTTCAGCCCTCAGTTATCTTACCTCATACCCATCTTTGAAATGAAAAAGTCTGCTGAAGTAATTATCGCTGTGTAATGGGAAATATAATTTCTCATTAAAATACCATAGAAATTATTTTTATGTGCAGCCTGCAGTGAAACATAGGTACAGAGCCATTGGTCATGCACAGGTTACACAAAAATCTGGCTTTGGTAGTAAACTATGCAGCTCTTAAAAGTTGTTTCTTCAAATCCAGCCCAGTATTCATAGTAGGACTGAAAACAGCACTGATTGCTGACTGTTCAGAGTAAATGATTCAGTGCTCCCAGGACAGTCCTTAAGGGGCATGTATTCAGAGGAACTAAACACCTAGCTTCCTAAATTCCTAGATCTGATTTTAAGTATGTAGTTAGTGAAATTAAAATAGCCCAGTCTTGTGCGTACTGTTGTGAAAGCTCAGAAAGGAACAGCACATGAAGTCATAAAATAGCAAACAGCAACATTAATTTGGAGGCAAATAAAAGTGAGCATTTTTAATTTGAATTTTCTTTGTTTTAAAGTCACAGAGTGACAAATAACATGATTATAACAAATAATGGTATTTTTCAAGGCACTTCTTATTAGGAGATTCAGATCGAGGGTTACTGTTTGCTCTCTATATGCAAATGTTAAATATTTTGCCGTTTACAAAATAATTCTTTTCTAACCCAAGGGCTGATACCTGCAGCTAAACTTGTGCTTCAACACACTCTTCTGACATGAAAAGCACTCATAAATTACAATCTAAACTGCAATTTCACGTCCTCTTAGAAACCACTCTAACAGAGGCATGGCAAGTCATTGAGCTAGTTGGCAGGGCAGAGCCTGTCAGTACACTAACACTGCAGGCATGTAACCTGTTTTCCCTTCCTCCATCTGCTGCATTAATTTGGGGTTGGATAGGCATTATGCAAAGCAATAGCTGCTACCATGTCAGAAATATGTATAATTCCCCTTCAGTTCACAGCCATTTCTATCCCATCCTATTGCATCAAGATTTTGACATCACACACGTAGTGCTTTAATGAATCCAAGGGAAAGGGAGCTAAAAACATAATGGGAGCCATGGTTTTGCCGGGAACATGGTAGACCATGAGAAGACCATAGACAGATGGTCCATTAAATGCTTGTCCTTTACAAGCGTGGGGAATATCACTCACACAGTAAAACCCATGGCCTCAGGCCACCCCCACAGCTAGGAACCATGCAGAGGAGAAGAGTGCTGAACATTTTCCAAGGTAAGACTCAGAGGGTTTCCAGTGACAGAGGCTGGGGACATGCAACCTGGAGGACTCTCCAGGACCGAACTCCCCTTGCCCTCTGTAGGTAGAGCAGAGCGGTGGAGCGAGGTGTTGAAACACCACCGAGGCCAGGCTTGGTGCCACCGAGGCTGCGGAGAACAGCAGAGCTTCAGGGGTGCTGTGCTGCACCGGGTTACTAAAGCACTGCTAAAGTTACCCGAGGTTACTGCCTCTGTGCCCTGGGTGTAAGGCACATCCACAAAATGTTTCAGTGCAACTGAAATCAGCACCTCTTATCCCCTGTTCTTTGGTGGTCTCCACGCGGGTGCATGATGCCTGCGTGCCTTTCTCATGGCAAATATCCCTCTGAGACCACTGTGGGTTTTGAG
>NW_008825104.1:1102378-1110595 GCF_000699105.1 Pygoscelis adeliae
TCCCACTGTACCCACGTGATGCACTCCGGATGCAGCTGCTTGTCGATAGAGAAAACATCAATAATCAAAGTGAAAAACCTCCAATAATGGGTGTGGGAGATGAGAAAGTAAGCGGCAACAGCAGAGAAAGGGTGAAGCTTTTTCGCAGTCAGAGAGTTTCCCTTTTTAGAAGTAAAATCACAACATGTAACAAACAGGGACAAACTGGAAGAAAAATTATCCCTTTGTGTCTTGTTTTGTATTTTCTCTTAGGCTCAGACTTGTACTGTATTGGCAGCCCAGACTCCTATTAGATACATCTGGTTTGAGTTTGGAGGGTTATTTGTTTGGTGTTTTTGTTTTTTTTTATTTTCATTTTTCTCCCTTTTACTTTTGATTCTTTCCCTCCTCTAAGTTTCCTCTAGTAATATTTTCTCAGCTTTTGTCTTCTCTTTTCCTCTTTTCTCTTTTCCTCTCCTGTCTCTCCAGGCATCTTTAGCTGCATCTGTCTGTGCACTATGTTGCAGAGTTAGTAGATCCTTCAGATGACCAAGCTTTAGAAAGACCTCTTCTTTCCTTTTTTTTTTCCCCCACCACCTTTTACTGGCTGCAAAACCAACTGCGGAGTGGGAGAGAGGCTCTCCCTCCTTCCAAGGACACAGTGCCACCTTACTTGGAAGTGGTTTTCCCTGACTTCTGCAGCTAATGGAATAATTTCCCTTCCTAGTTACTTTGATGTGTTTCTTTCTCTATCTCCCAGTACGTGAGGCACCTGTGTGTAGGTTATTGACAGCCAGGCACTTTATTGCACCCTCTCTCAGGTAATGGGTTTGATTTTCATGTTCATTAAGGCTGCTCAACACCTGGTAAAATGCTGCTTTTAGGACTCTCTAGTCTCCTGAGTTGGTGTAAAAGGGATTTTGGCACAAGTGAGAATAAAGACCAATACCGTCATTACCCGCTGTTCAAAATGACTTGTTACTTACTTTTCCTTTTGAAATTGGTGCTATCAGTGGTATGAGAGAGGAAGGATGTTCTTGCCACTAAAAACAATGCACAGTGACTTGGGGGATTTCAGACTTACTCGCATTTTTCCCTATTAGGTAGTGCATAATGCCCATTAGGTAATACAGCTTGAGCCCTGTTTTGGTCTCCAAAACATGAAAAAATACTTCCCTTTTTAAAGGTGCTGGAGGATTCATCTGCTTTAGGATTAGTTTTTATTTGTACAGCACAGATGCCCCCACCACCCTTGTCTTCACATGGAATTAACCCAAATGCCTCATCTGCAATAATTACTTTTTGCAGATGCACTCATTTTCTCCTCCTTGGATATGTTCGTTTGTAGGATGTTATTGAGAAGGACTTTTGCATGGGCTGAGCTTTGTCTGTTTCAGAGGTGGATAAAGCCCAGTCACCCCTAAGCACTTAGAAAAAGAGATGATTCCATATGCTGAGTTTGTGTGGAGCAATATTTTGCTTTAAAATCAATGGCTACCTTATTTTTCAGTGGTTTCCCTTGAACAAAAATTGGAGAGGAAAACTGTGTATTCCTTCTTGCATTTAGAAAACATTAATCCTCATCTGTGCTTAAAAATAAATAGGTCTTAGGAGTTTCAAAGACCTGACATGTTATGTTCCTTCCATAGTTCCTTTTTCAGTCAAAATTTTCCTTTTGAATGACTCATGCATGTCATTTCCACAACATTGGCACTTCTTGACCTCATACTTTCATAATAACTGTTATAATTTACTTCAATTATTTTCTTTGTTGGTGGGATGACGTCCCTCCATTAGATGACCTTTTAAGTCCCTTTTTGTTGTGAAAGAAACAAAACCAAATGTCAAGTCTGAGTAGGTTTTCTCTGTATTTTAAAGTAGAAAAGTATCTGGTGCATCATCTTGAAGGAGACAAGGAGTGTGAGTTTGCGACCATATGTGACCATACCTTCTCAAGGTCACAGTTTTCAATGAGTGTAACTACACCAGGGCACTACATTGCACAATGACAAAAATTGCCAACCTTTGTCTGATAAATAGCCAGGTCTCAATGTGCTCCACTTTCAACCAGTCCTATCTTCATAGAGGGTCTTCTGAAGTTTGCAAAACACTGTGGAAGATACAGAAATGCTTCAGTAGAGTAATTATGCATTCAGTAAATCTCATAATAATGGGGTATTAAATTTAATTTTGTATTGTCCTTAGTTTTAATAAGGTGCAGACTATTAACTTCGGATTTCAGAATTCAGGAAGTTTGTACCTTTTCAGTGTTTCTTCAGGCTGTCAGCAAACCTTGAAACACATTGTGATTCACATACTGTTAACCTTTTCATTTTCATCTCAGAAACAATGAGCACTAGAGACATCATTGTTAGTGAAGACAAGACAGACTTTGAAACAATTATGCAGAATTGTGGGTAAATCTGACAGGAATTTCTGCAATGGGGGTGAATCTCTCTCTCTCTCTCTCTCTCTCTCTCTCTCTCTCAATTTGCTGCAAAAGCTCCCTGATTCATTTAAAGTTATGGTATGATGTAATGCTTCCACCCTTTGTCCCTTTATTGAAACATTAATACATGTTTTGCACTAGGAGATGAAAGCAATATTTTACCACCTTCCACCTCTGTCTTTTAGTTTTCTCTAATTCTTTCTACACTGTCATTCCATTGGCTTCTATTTGCAAGTTCAATCTTTTAATTTGCCCCGTGTAATGTAATTCTTTTCAAATTACCTGCTCTTTCCATTTGCCAGTGTGGCTACCTCACTATTCTGCTGCTTTTCTTTCTCCCATGATCATCCCTCTTTTTTTCCATCCTGCCGTTATGTATGTAAAAGTAAAGATCCCTCCTTTGCTGCTGCAAAACTTTCAGGGAGTGAGAGTTTTGCCTGCTATTTCACCTTTGGCAACAAGGGTGAAAGCTTTTCCATGGATTCAAATGATAAAAAAGGTAATAGAACTAAAGAAGCCTGAGGTCAAGTAATAGTGCAGATGTGATTGTCTTCTCGGTCCTTCATGACTCTTATCCTTGCTGGACCTCCTTCTTCCTTTCACATGTGCACATCAATGATAAACATTATGCTACGCAGGTGGGGCCCACTGGTAGCAACCTAGGCTGCTGGTATTAGGGATAAAATTCCCATTGAATTCCGTGCCCTTCAGTTGTTTCCTGAGGACACTGGCTACTCGTTAACATAAAAAATCAGCACTATTTTTATTTGCGGAAAAGTACCTCTGTGGGCTTTTTTGTGGGGGAGCAGAAAGAGACAAATGAGAACCAATTGAATTGTCTTTCTATTTCCTTTGTACAGCACATCTGCCCAGTTGTGCCCTGCTTTGCTGCTGACTGCCCCTGGGGAAGAAGGTCCACGTAAGCCTGAAGGAGCCTGATGTTTGTGACAGGCAGTGTCCCTTCGGAAGCCGCAGCTGGAAAACACTGGCTGGCCCCGGCCGGGGGGCTCCTCCAGCACTCAGTTCAGGTAACATCCAGGCATGCCAGACCCGATGGCTCACATCAGCTTTTCTGTCAGCTGTGCAATTGCCTGTTAATTGTCAAACAGCTCCAGAGGTGGCATGAATTGCTCTGCCTCCTGGTATCTGGTCCACGTTGCATGGGTTTTGAGGGATGAGTAGCTTCTGAATTCAACACCAACAGTCAACACAGATTTTAAAGTTGCTGGAGAGGCTGTTATGATCCTCTTGTCTGACCTTCTGGCAAGTCTGGGCCTAAAAGCTGCACAACACGGTGCCTACATTTAGTCTACAGCTCCATTTAAGTGCAGCATTTTCCTCATCAAGGCAGAAGAAAGGGTTTTGGAGAAGAAAGAGGAGAGAGGATGACCATCTTCCTGCCCTTCTTTATTACAAATTCTCATCTGCATACAAATCAATTGCTGTCTATAGCTTGCATATAAGAGCAAAGATTAGGCACGTACTAACATTTGAAAATAGACTCCTCTTGACATGTACCAAGTTTGGGGCTCTTGGGGGATGTTATCACTATAAATGGTGCACCCAGAAAAATATGGTTCAGGCAAATGTGAAAACTTATATGACTTTTGTCATTTTAATGTTTTTTGACTAGAACTTCATACATGTGTTCTTATCAGCATCGTGCACCGGCTACTCCCACTTTCACTTAGAAGTGGCATTAGTGTTGTAAAGCTGATTACATTTGAAACAAAACTTTTCTATTGGTGCCGTAATGACTGACATAAAGGCCATTTCCCATCGCTTAATGAACTACTGCAGGAGCCGACAGCTTTTAGCACAGGTGGCCATTAGCTGCCAAGAAATACCTGACCCCAAGCTTATTATTTATTGGCTGTAAGTGTCCAACCAGTCAGTCATTACATCAAGTATGAAATAATGTAATTCCCTTTTTTATGCATTGAAAAGTTAGCAGCTGAAATGCCCATTGCCATGGATACGGCAGCCTGCTCGCTGGCGGTGCGGGGAGCATCCCGAGGCACTGACCGGAGGAGGGACAGTCCCACGCTCCGCTGCCAGCCCCGTCCTGCTTGCTCGGGAGGCAGCAAGTGCTGGAAAGGCGCTTCTCCTTCTGGCTTTCAAAGGTTTTCCTCCTTCAGATGCGAATGGTCCTTTTTAAGGAGCATGCTGCTGCTCTGCAGTTGCAGCTTCAGACCATGAAAGTGTGAACACTTGCACTTTTCCTGACCTTGGGTGAAACAATTCTGATTTGAACCACATTTGGGGTTAAGTTTAGGAAAAAATCCAAAACACCTTCCACAACCAGAAATGTCACCAATAAATTCGGGTAGATTCTGGCTTTTGTGGGGAGTGATAGAGGATCCTTGCTATCAGCTATTATCATGACAGTTTTTGGCTTTTGCATTTCCTGTTCTTTAAAGCAGGCTAGTTTCCTTTGAAGGGATAACTTCCAAGGCTTCAGGGTACATTCCCCTTGAAACTCTATAGTAAAGATGCTCTTTGTCCTGATTCAGCATGATTCCCAGGTAGGAGAAAGCCATATTTCAATATTCCTGTCTAAGCAAGAGGGCTCTTCAAAGGAGAGGCTGAAGAAATCAGGCTGCCTGCACTGGGATGCGCACAGAGCTTGTCCTGTGCACAGTGCTGATGGCTGGGACATAGATAGAGGCCCAGAATCACACACAGGTAAGAGTGAAGTGTTTCATACATTTTCTGCACATAACAGCTAAGCAGGAACTAATAGCTTTTTTAAGTGGTTCAAGCAGGCTACAACTGAAGCTTGCAGTAAAATTAAACACTACCGCATCACCTGAATGTGTGCCCATTACACAGAATCAGGGTTATCATTAACAGCCCTGTCAACAAAGCCTCAATGATACCCATTTGAAAATGGATCATGTTTCAGTGTAGAGACTTTTATGATTATGCAGGCTTCTGATTAAGTAAGTTACATTACATTAAATTTTTCTGAGCTTCTTTTTTCTAAGAAATAACAGATTATAAAGTTTTACTTGCACATAGCTAAGGCAAAAAAACCAAAAAACCTTGCATTTCTTCTTAAAGCTTATAAAGTTTCTGACATTTTCTCCAGGTCAGACACACTGCATGCAAAAACCTGTTCTGCCATTCAGTCAGTGAGGCAAAAGCTAAAATCAATCCCTTCCCTGGAATAATTGCTCAGCAAACAGCATGCATGTAGTCCATTTTCATTATTAATACTTCAGTTAAGATTCAGGTACCGTATTTTACTTCTTGTAATGAACACAGTTTTACAATGGCTGCGTGGAGTTTGCAGTACATAACATCACTGACAGCTGCAGAATTCCTGTCATGTGCACCAGAGCTGGATTAAATATTAGTACATTTCTCTGGGCAGTAACAGAGTGTAGAGAGATAAATTTGCAACATATGCCTACTTTACTGCATATGTGCAAACCTCATTTTCCCTGTTAATTCATCGCATGGACATATTTGTTACCATTTTACTTATCCATGAAGCTATGTTCTTGCTGTTATATTGCATCTCAGTCAGGTACAGAAAGATTATTAATCTGTGAGATCTACTGTGGTGACCGCTCTTGTATGTCTCCAGATCCCAATGATTTGGCAATATCATTTCTAATACCCTCATACAATTTGGGGTGAAGACCCTAGATTATGCACTTCACCCCCTAATTTGTTTGCACCACAGGGACAGGAGATTTTAATTTCTGTAATAGCAGTGACGTGGCTGATCCGTGGATTCATGATTTTCTTTGGTGCTAGCTATATCCTGAGAAAAGCAAACAGGAACAGAGAGGTCATTAAAATAAATCTCTCCACCTACTGCCTAGTTTACATTCAGGTTTTGATGCGTTGGTGGAAAATATTTTCCTGTTTCAAACAAAGATTAATTCCTAATTGCCACAGTCCTCATGAGGATGCTTTTGCGGCTGATTAAGAACTGTCTTAACAACTATTTTTTAAATTAAGCTTTTAATTTGCAGACCTGCTATCTTCCATGAGTGATCCTCCTCACTGGCTGTCGGATACTGCCGGGTCTGGTTTGAGCCTGGCTTTACAGCACCGGTGCCTGTTTAACTCGGATCAAACAGCAGCAGTGTGTTTGTGCGTGAGGACAGCCCAGGGAGGGGGGCATGAAGGGAGCTTCCGGGGCTTCTGCGGGACAGGCCTTCACCTCACACTGACGATTGCTGCTCCTGTGGTGTTCAACAGCATGCTCCGTTAACAGCACGCAGGCTGAAGAGGCAGAAAGGCTCTGCCACCTTTCTTGTCCCAGGAGTGGTCCTCTGAGAGCGGAAGGCGCCTTATGTGGTACGTTGGAGGGAGGGTGCACTGCGGAGGCAGTGCTGAATGTGGATCAGTGGAAATAACTCTGCCTCTGAGGGGTTTCCAATGGCCATTTTTTTCACATGCACAAAACTGTAGGTGGAAAAGCAAAATGAGGGGGACAAACAAAATTTCATTGTCAGCCACCGCAAGAGTGGGAGTGGTAAATCTTGTCAAGACGAAGGGATTCATTTTTCCATCCTTTGTTTTACGGCTTCCTATCATTTCTGGGGGAGGTTTGCTACCTCTCAGTCCCGCAAGCCTCATTCTTACATCTATCCTAGTGAAATCTACAGGGTGGGCTCTTAGGTCCCATGTGTAAACACCTAATGGCTACCACCTAAGTACAGGAAGGCAAGAAGATGAAGCATTAGGCCAATGCTTGTGTCTGAGAGATTTCTTCCCCGAGCTTGGATGCTGGGTTTCATGTTACAGTGCCATGTTTCTGCACAGTATATGCAGTGAATCTCTTTATTTCCATCTTCACAAGTGGACCTCTTGCTGTGACAGAAAGCTGCACAAAACCAGAAGCATGTTTTGAGCTTTATGGATCTCTGTTTGCTTAAGATACATGTAACTCTAGTAGCATGTAACTGCTCAGGACAAAAAAAAACCCAAAACAACCAACCACTGAATGATCACAAGATTATTGTTCTCTTACTGTAGGGAGATCTGTTTAATCTCCCATAACAGACTATTCACTAACTAAACGCCCTGGTCCAGTCACTGTGGAGCAGCGGACTGTGCACAGCCAGAAATAGCAGTGGGAAAGAATGCACATCGGGGAGCACATTCCTCCCCCCGCCCTGGAGATACTGAAGAAACAGAAAGGGAAATTCTCCTTCAAACTGGAACCAAGCCACCCACAGCAAAACTTTCATCAGAAAGGGGCTATTAGCAATGCCCAGTGTAGGAGCCCAGCTTCTAATCTATGCCAGGCTGTTTATTAGAATTCACTCACAAACAAGACAGGTAGTAAGACTATAATATCAAGGAAATAGTGAATTTAGTGTCTCATACAGAAAATGCTCAATTTTTAAAGTATTAGACTTGACTCCCAACAGTGGGCACAGCGCAGATCCCAAAACGATGCTCAGACACCATCTGCCCTGCGGAGGGTGCAGCCTGTCCTTGCTACCACCCAGAGAGAGGAGAAAGAACTGACCCTGAGCCATGAGAGTTAGCTCTTGCAAAGGAGAGACATCCTCTTCTGCACTGGAGTTTGTGGTCATGGCCACAAGATCAAAAGGCAGTATGGTCTTTAATATGGGAAGAAGAGTGTGTAACTCATGATGAACTTTATCCAACAAAAGGCTCTTTTCCCTAGCAGCCATCAATGCTGGTCCTCCCTCTCCTGTCACAATTTTTTTTTTTCAGAAACCCATTCAGGACTCAGACAGCAGAAGTAAACAACAAAATGTTATTTCCCTCCGCTACCCCCTAACCCTCCACTCCCCCCA
>NW_008825104.1:1110631-1130541 GCF_000699105.1 Pygoscelis adeliae
TCTAAATAGTGTTCAGTGCAGTGCAAATCATACTTTGCATGCAAATGCAAAGACAGTGTTACCACAGGAATTAAGCTTGTTGAGGTATGGGGTGAGGAGTAGCTGGCTGCTCTCTTCTGAACAGACCCAAGTGGTGCAGTGAGAGGTTCACAGATGGAGGGAGAGCAGGAAGAGGATCACTCCTGCTTTTGCCAAACTCTTAGCTTTGACTTTACTGCCCAGTAGGAGACATTTTCAGATTCAGGAAGCCAACAGGGAGTTAGCAGCAGGGAGATTTGTCCTCTACCCAGACAGTCAAGCAGTTCAGACCAGCCTCGTACCTTTTATATGAAAGCAGAAACATTTGTGTACTCTCCAGCTGGTATTGGGTCTCTATTTACCATCACTCCTCAGCTTCAGAGAAGCAGTAAATGACTCCTTGCTCATACAAAGACCAGGGCTTCATGGGACGACAGGTTCAGCCTGCTGCCTTACCTTGGCCCTTTGGATTCAGACTGCTGAAAACACTCAACAGCTTGTTTCCATGGATTTTATACTATGCCCCAAAGTCACATCATGATCATCTAGCCAGCACTGCTGATACCTTCATATACCTATGCTGGAGGCAAGAGCATCCAAATGCACTAATATACTACACAGCACTGATCACCATTTCCCAGCAGTGTGCAGCTGACACGGGTGACAGAGGTATTCTGTCCTGACACTTCTCCCGTTCCCACGAGAGCATCACAGCATGCTGTCAAAAGAGCTCACTTGTCAACTGGCAGCCATCCATGCTAAATAACTGGGTGCAGCTCTATAAAACACTTTTATTATATGCTCCTCTGCCTATGTTTGAAATCCCCCATCTTGTTTTTATCGCTAATTGTTAATAACCCTTCAGTGGTTGCTGAAAGCTGGCGGTATGCAGCAAACACACTTGTCCAGCTGTGTTTGTGAAACACAAGGATATCAATTTGATCTAAGTATTGTTCTCATCTTGGCTGTCCATGCTTTGTGCACCCTTATCTAAGCTGCTTCAACACTTCGTACCTTCTGTTTCTCCTGCTGCTCCATGTCAACATTGTCTGTTTACTCTGCAGAGAACATACAGGCTTTATTTGCACAACAGTGAGTACAACAGGGCCCCAAACTTGGCTGGGTCTTTTGGTGGAGAGGCTTCCTCCTGCCGATAAGGCTTGAATTTTAGTGTTATTCTGGACTCAGGCTGAAAGATGCATACACTCATTCAGACTGGGATTCAAAGGCAACAAATAGTAAGGTGACAGATAGCTACTTCTGCCTTCTGGTATGTAAGCAAAGGAATTAGCAGGCTGTAACCACACTGGCATACAGAGCCTGGAACAGCCTCTGAAATTGACAGGCACTGATGTTTGTGTCAGCTGAAAAAGAAAGCAGCACCAAAAAAATGTAGAACAAAGGACAGTAATACTTCAGAAAGTTTCCCGTTGAAAACAAAGAAATCTCAACTACTGGCAGAACACAACATCGGCTGAAATTTCCAAAGAGCAGAAGGATCAATTTTAAAGTGCTCAGCATGCCCAGTCAGGGCCAGGTTTTCAATTTAGCTCAGTTCCCATGGAGGCAGCTAAAGAAGAGCCAGATTTTTAAAATCACTCAGTATCCAGCTGTTTCCATTGCAATAATTCTGGCCCAGTTTTTAAACAGAGCTCAGGTCCACCCAACTGGCTGCGTCATTTCAAAAGCTTAAGTGACTTCGCACCTGAGGTCATTGCTTCACTGGCTACCTGTCAGAGGCTCAGGTCACCTGTATTTCTGTCTTCTTGCTCCCTTTCTGAGCCCTGATGTGGTCTGAATAATATGAACTATCAAATAACTGTTCTGGGTGTATGTAGAGAGGAAATATCAAGAGATGCACCACATAGACTGTGGCACGGTGAGCTTCACAGCTCTGCCAATTTACCATGCACTTTTGAGCTGCAAGAGCCAGCATTATGCTTTGACCTGCCAATCATGCTGACTCATGTCAAATTATGTCATCTTCCAAATGTCTGAGTTGGGAGGTCTCAACCTATTTTCACATGCAGACGAAGCCAAGAGTTTCTTTCTCCTGAAGCCTGCAAGAAAGCTGGAAAGACAGCAGACGCCATGATTCAGGGAAGGCTGTGTGTCAGGTGATGTAAGACATTATCTGGATATCAACACGGTCATAGAAACTGCAGTCTTCCTTCATCAGCATGTCAGTGTGAAGCTTTTCAAGGGCTGGAAAAAGCAGAGTCGTCCCCTTTTGTTTGGGTTGGTTTTGTTGTTTTGGGGTTTGGCAGTATTTTTTTGTTGTTTTTATTTTATGTGAAGATCCAGGAGACACAGAGGAAGGGCAGAAAACAGAGTTGATCAAAAAGGCAGCCCACCACACAGCCAGCCTCAGGCTGCGCGTACTGAGGCATGCTTAGCTGAAGACACATTTCTGCTTTCAAAGCTAGTTTAAAATGTCTCTTGCTCAAACCAAACTCCCTGAAACAAGAGAGGGCTTGAAATGCAGGTGAATTTCAATCTCTTTAGAAAAAGATGCTGTTGTTCATTTCCCTGTTGGAGAGGGATGTATCTTCCCATTTGAAGCTTCCTCCTCTGTCATTCCTTCCTCTCATTTCCTCGAGCCCCCTTGCTGCGTGACCGTGTGACACACAGCCGTTCAGTGAGAATAAAGAGAGATATTGGCAGTTTGGGAGCTGTTGTTCCTGCTTATGTATGCAAAGAACGTAATTGCTAAGTGCATCATCTGTTGTAATTTACACATCCACACACAGCATAGACCAGGGCAGTCTCCACATAAGGATGCAGTGCCTTATTTTCTTCTTTTCTGTTTTCCTGAGCAGGAAAGTATTAGGTCTCCTAGACCTCATTGTGCTAGGTGCTGCACAAATGCCCTAAAAGGTGATCCCTGCCCCAAATAGCTTACATTCTCAAAATAGCTGGAGAGAACCAGGACCGGAGACAGTATTTCTTTAACTCTGCCACTTCACACACAGGCAGTGCAACTGTTTGAAATTACTTTACTAAAATCATATATGGAGGTCTGCAGCAGGTTTGAGAAGTTAGCAATACCAAACACAGCATTACAAAACCACCCTGCACTCACAGACCCAACGAAGCAAGAGTTGTGTTGCCCCCAAACGTTATCTAAGCAGGAGGCAACCAAGGAGCAGGCAGTGAATACTGGTCTGCAAGATAAAAATAGCAGCTCTGTAATAATAAGAGGACAAAATTAAAAAAAAAAAAAAAAAGAGAGAGAATGTGAGAGGGGTTTCCAGTTGGCTTCCCTGTCAGTTGTTTTGACTCTCCCTGTCACAGCAATTTGACTTCTGATCTTCTGCAGCACAAGCCAAGCCAAGATGCTCTTCTCCTTTAAAAACCTTCAGATGCAGGTCAGACAGAGCCCCTACCTGAAAGTGGAGACTGCACAGCCATATCAGAGACCTCAGAAACCAGCACTGTGCTCCATGATGGCAGGGAAGGCGGGTTGTCATTCCCTTCCCACTCCCTTAAGCAAATCTGCAGCTCTCAGTGTGCCTTGAATTCCTTCACCAGGTTGCACCTCTTGCACAAGACCCCCCAGTTACCCTTTAGGACCTTCAGCAATAGACCCTCACTGTCCAAAGACTCTCTTGAATCTGTGGTGGACCCCACAGATGTTTATGTTAGGATCCTTTACTCATCGGCCTCTGACCATGTTGTCTCAGGGGATGACATGGAGCCTCATCTCCTTCCCTGGTGCCTGGAGTGCTACATCTCCATTTAAGCAGAGATTCAGAAGAGGAAATTTCCCCTCAGACAGCATTCTTTAAAACAACACTGCATCTTGTGCAAACACAAGGAGGGCCCGCTGAGTGTCCACCACCATTGGCATACCAGTGCCCTCCCAACCTGGCTCTTCTGCTTGGCGAAGCAGAAAGCTGCGCTGTTGGATGCTACCTCATGTACAGCACCACCAGAAGTGGGGGAGCTGGGGGCTTTCATCGAGCACCGGGCATTTTCCACACATGTGCTTTCAGGTGATGCTCTGCCTGTTCTTGCAAAGCGCTTCATTTGCTCCAGCTGTGCCATGGGGACATGGCCCCCAGGCAGAGCCACAGCCACTAGAGGGCATTTGAAGGGCATACCAGATCAACGGGTAGCCAGCAGCTGGCCACCAGATGAGCCAGCCCTGCCTGTGTGACCCACTGTGCCAAGCTATAGCATACAGCAAGCAGTCTTATCCCAGTACCTTTCTCATTTTGTCTTTCTGCAGTTGCCCCAGGTGCTCTGGGTTAGTGGTTTGCAGCAGACATGGAATAGGTTGTTCCCATGCAATATCTGGATCTGCTGCTGCAAACGGGCAGTAGCTGAGGTGGAGCAATGCTGCTAAATAGACCACTGAATAACAACACCTCTTTTAATTGCACCCTTCAAAATAGCTACGGATGTAAATATCATACATAGCTTTGTTCATCAGTTTTAATCAGCTGCCCATGACCCCCTCATTTAGTTTTCCTTGACATTGTCAGAAGTCCATGATTTTCATACCTTTTTCCATCTACTCTCTCTCAGTGGAGAGATCTGTTCTCAAAGGGCAATCTTTAGCTAGAGCATACACCTACACTTTCCATACCAACCTCTTTCAAGTCCAGTTCAGTAGATGGAGGAATTGAACGTGGCCTCCTGTATTCTAGATGAAGGCCATGGCCTTCAAAACACAAAATATTTGCAGGGACTTCATCACCATGTTAACTGTCTGCCATCCAAAGAGAATGTCTGACACAAACCATATGAATCCTTTCAGCCAAGCTTAAACAGCTCCCCCAGTGGTCCTCTTTTCTTCCTCCTTTTTTTTTTTTTTGAAAGGAGACCAACGTTACAGAAGTAGCAATGGGAATACAAGCACTTGCAGAGTCAAGTTTCTGTGCAGATGAGTCCCCATGAGAGAAGTTTGCACTAAGCAGTTCCAGGTTTGTACGGCTGGCAGCCACTCTGTATGTGTCAAAGAAAAGGGAAAGGCAGGACGAGAGTGAGCTTCCACATGCTGTGGGACAAGAAATATCAGAACGCAAATGCCTGGCTTGGTACTTGCCTGTTATCAGGCTTTTTTGGAGTCTGAGAATGACCAAGTGTCACCTCAGTTATTTTCAGATCGAATTGCCCGGCAAAACTTCAGATTCCCAAGAGTGTCCTTCTGAAGAGGAGCAGGAGTCTTGCAGGGCTGGTGCCAGGAAACCTAATGCTTTCCATAGACATGAGAGACAGGACACCAAGCCAGCATTGACTAAGACAGGTCAGACCCTACAAAAGCAAAAAGGGAAACAGCATGTCTATCCCTTAGACATCCTCAGGTTGGGTCAGTTGGACTCGTAGTGGGGACTGGGAGCACAATCCATGGGCACAAATCCAGAGTGATACTCAACCCCTATGCGTGGCGTGGCAGCACACCACCATGACTCATCACTACGTGCCAGGATGCAGCTGGTGTGCTGTGGGAGTGGTAGGCTGGCTTTAGCTCAGGGGACACACATTTGTGGTGGTGTGAGCACCTGTCTCTGCTCTGGGGGACAATCCTGCTGGACATGTGATGTAGTAATAACGGTGCACTTGTGCTTCTCGATGTGGTTGCTGCACCACCCTTCAGCTTTCAGGAGCGTGGGTCAAACTTTATGGTCAAGAGAGGCACTTTTATAGAAATTTACTCCTCAAATCTTGACAACACCTCAGGAGTCAGTACTGGGATTATTATGTCAGAGGTAGGGACAAGAGATGTTTCCTGGACACAGCAGCAGACCTGTGGATAGAGCCCGAGAACCTTGATACGTGATTCTGAGTCCAGCATCCAGCTTTTTATGTAACAAATCAGCTTTTACAGGCGCTGAGCTACCTGTCTCCACTCATGGATTAAGACCTGGCAAACCACAAACTGAGCTAATTGGTATATTTTTTCCTTAAAAAGAGATTAAGAACACACTTGTACTGGGAAGTGTGAGTGATACATTCTGCCTGGAGGAAAACAAATTATCTCTCCAGCAGGCAAACTCAGATCCCCAGGGCTCTGAAAGCAACTCATGTTCACACTTTCTTGTTTTAGACAGTTGGGGATTTGAGAGGGCTGATTTGAGGCAGGAGCAACGGGGAAAATTCTCTCCTTGCTTTTTCTTTCTCTTCTCTTCTCTTACATGACTGTCACACAACAGCTGCTGAACAGGCTTCCTCAAAGTCATTATGGCAATTGCAGATTACATATCACACGCAACAGGCAGTTCCTGCAAATCTTGACAGGTCTGTCCATTAATGATATACCGGTTTCAGGGAGGCCATAGATGCCATTGCTGATCAATAAGCTATAGCTTCCCCTCCCCCCCCCCCCCCGAATGGGGTGCTGCTTGGAAGGAGGACTGAATTAAATAAAGTATTTTTTTCCTAAAGTGAACAGAAGCCACTTGAGTTACCCAGTTAAAACTCCCTACTGCTGCTGGTTTCAGGGTAGCTATGTCAGTTTAGGCGACTACGGTGACATGCAGGTGGGAGAAGAGTAGTGTGGTACCATAATCCTGCATATCGCAAGAACTTGGTATATCCCTTGGACTGCTACGCAAATTCTAGACTGGAAGGTGCCTTTGGATGTCATCTGGTCCAGACCCTGCTCAAAGCAGGGCTATTGCAAAAATACTCCAATCTGAAATAACAGGTTGGCTGAGGTGGCAGTTCATACACATCAGGTCTCAGCCACCAAGAGAGGATGTGAGCTTCACAAATCAGGTTTCATCAGTTACTTTACCAGTAGTCAAGGCTGCACAGGTACTGGATTTTAAGGTGAGTTGAAATCAGGTGTGGGAACCCTAAGACACCACGTTTGTGGAATCTTCTTGGCTTCTGGCGTGTGAGTCTTACCCTTGTGATGTGATGGGGACACATGGCTGCCATGCCCCGGTGAAGTCAGCATGAAAAGGCTAATTTTGCAACATCAGAGAGGAATAGGACAAAGGTGGAAATAGACTTTCAGCATAGCCTCAGAAAAGTCCTGTATTTGAAAGGTTTATTTGCTCTCCTATAGTGGTACATGTGTGGGAAGTGCTGGGATACAGAACCTTCGAACAAAAACAGTGGAACAGGTTCTGCAAGAATGGACTTTATATATAAAATTTTGGTGTTCTGCAGAAATGGAGTAAGTTATCACTATTGTAGTGGAGCTATGGGAAAACATAACATATTACACAAAACAACATTTTTAGCTGGGTAGTGGGACGAGGTCTCAATTACACTTTGGCCACAACATTTTTTCAATATTGTAATCACAAGGATCTTTCTGGGAAGAGTAAATTGCAGGCAAAGTAGCTTACTGAGAAGAGCACTGTTTTTCTGTATCTCATCCATAGAAACAAATAATAGCTAATAACGTGAATTGAGCAGATTTCTAGTGTAGCTGGCCGAGGCAAGTATTTGTCTTCTGCTGAACACCTTCTGTTGCACTCTGCAAACACAAGCTGCTAGAATGACCTCAGCACTTCCTTAGCTTTTATTCAAAGTCACCGAGATGTTTATGATTCAGTTTCCTCCCCCATCTCAGCAATAAATACCTACACAGCAAAGGCCTGTAAATCTGCCATTCAAGCAGCAAAAACAACAACATGCCAATCCAATAAATGACTCCCTCACATTGTTTTTATTATACAAAGAGGACTTTTTCTGTGCTCCATCCAAGAACGCCATCCTGCAGGGTTTACTTTATAATAAACCAGGGAGGTCCAGCAGAGGTGGGCAGCAGATCAGAGGAAAGATAGTGTCATGTACACTAAAGCAGGGTGAAAAAGAAGAGAAGGCATAATTATTCATGTGCATTTTCTTAAATCTTGAATTACCCAATGATTCTGCCAAATTCACTTTCCTACACAGCTTATGGTTTTTTTGGAAGTGGCCTTTCATAGCTGTATTCATGAATACCTGGATATTTAAGCAGTGCTGTGCATGGTTTGCTATTCTTTCTTGCTTTCTGAGTAAGAAAACAAATTTTGTCTGCACTTCTTGCTGCTGACCCACTAGTAAGGGATGATCAACCTACAGACAGTTGAAGCAAACTGTTTGCACGCAAATCATGAACTTACATATGTCTACAAAGCGTATTTCAAACTCCTATGAACAAAACAATCTGTCAGAATGTAAGCCAGTGCATACCTCATTTGCAAACTGAAGAAAAGACTGTGTTCACTGGGTAGTTTGCTCATTACAATTTGTTCAGCACCAAAGCGTGTGATAAAGCAGACAGGAAAACAATCTTGTAATGCCTTTCTCTAGCTGCAGAAGCAGAAATATTGCTCTGATTTATAAATGCAGCAGAAAGTGGGGTTAAAAAATAATCTTGTTCCACTGTTGCTACTTTGCTTTTGAGAGCTAGGGTAGATGTGATCTATCAGCATTTTTGTTTCCTTATAAAGATAAGATAGATTTTCAACATTTCTTTACCACTTAGGAATAAGGATAAAACACCTGCAGACAATTAAAAAAAAAAAAGGCACAGAAATCAAAAGCTACAATCAGATTGGCTCAAAGGTTTATGTCCTTAAGGACTTGATTGTCTTCCATATCTCTGGGCTCAGCCTGTGGCACAGGCATCCACACATTTTCCTCCTTCAGAAAAAAAGCCAGGTTCCATTGTGGCACAAAGTTATATACATAGGTTTTTACCTGCCCCAGGGAAAACAGGAGGAGGAGTAAACAACGAGGATGATTTTATTTGTTTGTTGGATTTCTCTGCATAGATGGCTAGATTTAAAAAAAACAAGGCACTTGTTTCAGTAGGTATGTTTTAAACCTGATGCCAGGAAGAAAACAAAAGTGGTGGGACTGAGAAATGGAGAGGAGGCCAGAGCCACTCCTCTTTGATGGAAGGATGCTGAAAGACAATAAAGAGGGAAGGATGAGCAGAGAAGGGAGATGTGATCCTCGGGACAAGAGGGAATGGCGGCAGTCTTGAAAACAAGACGATCAGAATTCAACCTTATTCAATCTTATTCAAAGATAATGTTAAAAGGAACGATCAGCTGAGGAAGCTGAAACCAGGAGATCCTGAAACAGGGTGCAGTGTTGGAAGCATAAAAAGAGGGAAAAGGAAGAGGGCAAAAGTCTTGAAAAGAAGGAAAGCCAAAGTGCTGCAGAAAGACAGAAGGAAGAGAAGAGGTCAGCGCTGCCTCTGCATGGCGGCAGTGAGGGCTTGACGTACGTGTGTATCTGCACAAGAAGGGCACAGCAGTGCAGAGCGTGACTGTGCTGCAGCTCACTAGAAAGAGCAGTTTCCACAAGAAAGAGAGAAGGATGCACACCAGAGTGGTTTAGCACCAGCTGTGCTTATTATTTTTTTAATGGGGTTTTTCCTTGCGTTGTACAAACAAACCTAATTTTGAACAGGATATTGTCCTTTCACTGCTTTCCCCTGCAGCTGATGCTCTGTCAGTATCTCCTACCCTAAAATAGAGACCACATTGTAACGATGCTGCAGTGCACTAAGTGTCAGAGACAGCAGCAAGAACTTCACTTCAATAACTGTGCTGCCGCTACAACAGTAGGAATAAAAGCCCTTCAAAAAGAGATGGTCTGGCTGCTCCTTATTAAGGTGTTTAGTAAATTTTGTCAAGAAACACTGAAAAATCATGAAGTAACCCGTCGGGCAAAGCACAAGGCCCGAGGAACAATGGGAAGCCAGGGGTCACTGGTTTTTCCCAGCTTCAAAGTGCCTTGTTGATTGCAGCATTGTAATAATAGTGCTTCGCAGGCAGCTGTGTTCCTCCATAACACTCTGTGTGGGAACAAGGGAAAAT
Organism: Pygoscelis adeliae; assembly: GCF_000699105.1. NCBI lineage: Eukaryota > Metazoa > Chordata > Aves > Sphenisciformes > Spheniscidae > Pygoscelis > Pygoscelis adeliae. The sequence continues at coordinate 1,120,426 of NW_008825104.1, forward strand.
TAAGGGATGCAGAGCTGGCGCCCAGCTTCCCCTCCAGCAGGACCCAGCCCCAGAGAGAGGCAGTGCTGCCCAAGGCAGGAATAAGGACCATCTCCATTTTCCTTATTGCAGGCTGAAACATCAATTCTAAGAACAAAAAATGGTAGCTCTTAAAAAGCCGGCATCCCAGCTGTTTGAAAATATCCTAACAACGACAAGGTAACAGCTTGCTCCTGTCTCTTTAGTCTCTACCTAGTATAAACTCCAGCACCCTGCTATGACACAGGACTTAGAAAACTATTTCTGCAGGCCTGATTTAAGAGCTATCTGTGGAAAGATTATCTAAGATGTCTATCTCAGGTACTTGGGAAACCTTAAGACATCTTTATGGCAGAGAGCTGGAGTTATCCAACACACTAGGAATACAATCCAATTACACATCTACTGCAGAAGTGGAGCCAAAAAACCACAACAAAACTGTGCAAGTTTTTGCATTTCTTTAACTGCAGAAGACTGGGGAGTCCGGTAACCCTACCAATGTGTTAGCCTTAAGGAACTGTATTCAGCATGCTACGTGTCTATTCCTCACAGCCTTGCACTGCGAAGGAGCTCAGGACAGAGGTTCCTTCAGGCACGGTGGTGGAACTGTGTGCATCAAGGGCAATATTGAAAATGTGGCTTGAAGGAAGAGTAAAATATGGTATCTTTAGAGCAGTGTTATTTCACAGAAATACCACGTTGCTTAACTGCCCTTGCCAAATAGCCAACCCACCATAAAATAGGAGAGGCTGGGTAGGGCTAGCACAGGACAAGCGTGCAATACGCCCTCTGAGGCTACACTGGCAGGTCAGGCTGTGGGAGCACAGCACCGCAGGCAGAGGACTTGACAGCAGCCTAAGTCAGGTGGGCAGCCTGAGCCACGTCAGCTGAGTTTTGTGGAGACCCTGGTGCTCTTTCTGGAGCCATTAGTCAGCAGCCCAGGAATGCACTTTTTCAGGAAATGCTAAGAGCATATGTATGTGTTCCCCGAGGACCTTGAGAAGAGGACCTAAATTCTGGTGCCAGTGCCATTTGTTTAGCTGCCTGTCCCAGACCAAGGTAGGCAAGACTTTTTTCAGATATGATGATCCTCAACATTGCTTTATTGAAACTGGGGTAAAATCCTACTGTCCCAATACCCCTTTTTTACTTAGCCTTTCCTCAGGCAGATTACCAAACAGTAAACAAAAAGAACTTCAGGATCTAACTCAGGGAATTTATTTTCTCCCATAAAACCAGGAGAGACTAAGTTTCTTTCTGCTCTAAGCATTTGAAAAAGATTTGTAAAGCACGTCCACAGAAATTTCCTCTGCAACCCTCATTTCCTGGTTACAGTAGGCCTGTTACATTTCCACTGATCTGCTGTTCAGCTTCACGAAACAAAACAGCTCTCAGTCCCTCTGCTGAAGTCTGCTCCATTCGTATCATAACCGGTCATATAATCCTAACTGCATTGTCTTGGATTTTCACTGCATCCTTGTTAAACAGGGGGGAAATGCTTGATGCATAAATCTGCCTGTGCTTAATTTTGCGTGCCACATTATTCCTAGAGCATTTAGAAATGATGCACTTAGCCAGCATTTATCCTCACTGCTGGGGCAGTTTCAGTGACTTGCTTGTTCAAGACAGGACACTGAATTTTCATTGTGAGCAATACCCACACCGTCTGTGTGATAACAGAGCAGAACAGCTTAAGGCATAAACTCTCCCACCGAGCAACGTTCACGTTTCTGAAGAGGACAGGCCTATGCATCAAGTTCTGCTTGAATCCCTGCACTGATCATAAGCCCTGTGAACAGACTCCAGCCCTCTTTTCCAGGGCTCTGCAACCACAAGCAAAGCTTAGGAGTACAACAGTCACCCGCTTGCCCATCAGTCACACAGCCTGCTGTTTCCAAGCGTGCCTTTCCCTTTACCTTGACCTCACCTGGTATTTGCAGGGTCCCAAAACAATGCACCAGAAGAGGGAATCCTTACCAGACCTGCCTGTGACAGTGGGCTGTGCCTCCAACACCAACTGGCGCACCAGTCCTACCAGTGTATTGAACTGGAGTAGGCTGCAGCAGGAAGTAACAGGGCTGAGCCCTGGTGAATTTTAGATCAGCTGCAAGATTGCAGGAAGTCCTGCCCACTGAAAAAAGTACAACCCTCCCCTCAGGCCAGGATAGGAAGCCTTCACCTCACCTTTGCTAACCTTGACAAATGCTCACAGTAATGTATTCTCATATAAATTCCGGCTGGAGGCAGGCTGTTGACTTCAGTTCCTGAAACAAAATTAATCAGATAGAGCCATACTTGAAAGGAATTTAAAAAAAAAAAAAAAAAAAAATCTTGTTCTGTTTTCCGCAAGCAGCACAAACTTCTGCATTAGCTGAAGGACATCACAGTAAACAGAGAACAGATGTTGGAAATAAACCCTCTTTTTCTTAGATATACTAACACAAAGCAGTAGCCCCATGGTTCCCCTAGCATTTGTGTTTTATGTCATACTGTGAAACAATCCACTTACAGATTTTACTCCTCATCTGTCAGTAGTTAAAGTGCTTGTAATAAGGTCTTGAACCACACATTCAAGATTTGATGATTAAAGATGGCCCAAAACCTGCTCAAAACAAAACAGAACAAAACAAATCTCTTTAGGGAAGAGAAAGTTCTACGAGCATGCAGGTGCCATGTGTAAACAAAATTCTCCTCTCAAGAAAACATAATGATCATCATGACAGATTTACATTCTTAAATGGACAACAAGGCTTGGTCAGGACATGTGAGTTTAAGGGAAAAGGAGTGAGGCAGATGCTGCAGAGCTCTGCTGTTTGCTTCCAGTCACGAGACAACTCTCCTCTCATCCTCATTTTCCTCCTTTTCCGAGATCAAGGTCAGGACTCCAGTTTTAGTTGCCACTCAAATTTTTCTCTTGTGAAGAACTCCAGGAAAAGGGTTGTGCTTGAAAATGACTGTTTCATTACTTGTGGATTGAAGCTGCTGGGGAATGCTTTGAGAAAGGACATCCCAAGGTTAAAATGAAGGAAGTGGTCCGTCCCTGAGTCTCTTCACCTGCTGTCAACCCTTACGTCTTTCCCACGATTAAACTTGTGCACCCAGAAATGTCATCTCTCTGTGACTGCTTCCATCTGTGCAATTGTGTTGGGGTCACTACTCTAAAATCTGCGGCTGTCCTCAACCTTTCCCTTACATATTCATTTGGCATACCTACAGTTTTCTACCCGATGGGTCCATTGGCGGCAGGAGAGTCTTTTGAGAGCAGGTATTTGAACACCTGCCCTAAAATAGCCATTTCTGAATCTAGCTGGGGAAAAGGCACTAACTGATAATTCCTCCCCTCTATTAACCAGGGATGGGGACTTCCCGTACAATGCCCCAGCACATTCCCTAAAACACCGTTTTGCATCTAACATGGTGAGCGTCTAAATCAAAATCCTGGACTGAGCAGCCCTTGAGAAAAAGCTCCATCATGGGAGTCTTCTCTCAAGACTGAGGTGCACGAGCTCCCACAGCATGGATAGCCCCGCAGCTATTAACCTCTGCTTCAGCCTGCTTTGGAAGAGCCGATCTACCACCGTACAAGTTACAGAAGTGTCAGCCAAGGGGACTGACATCCCTGAGGTTGAGATCTTAGCAGTGGTGACTCCTCAGCCTCCTTTGAACTGGGAGCCTATTAAAGGTGTTGAGTCATTTTATTCAAAATGGCAGACAAAGAAAGAACACACTCCTACAGTCATGAAAAGGATATAGTTACACAAGAAAATAGGACAGGGAAAAAGATAAATCTGTTGTTTTTACCTGAAAGAAATAGCCCATCTCTTGGGCTATGGTCTGGTACACTAACTGTGTAGAATTGTTGGGAGATCTTGTGCTTATATTGTCTTCTTCAGTTTAACGTGAGCTGAGTTAAGTGAAAATCCCATCACAAATTTCTTCATATGCCTTACCACTAGGAAATTTTGACATTTCCTTTCTTCTTTCTCTGCTATCTACGATTTCATGGCACATGGCCGGCCTTCAGCAATTTGCCCTTGCATTTGAACCCTTGAATATTTTCCAGAGATTGTACCTCTGAGAAATATTATCGCAGCACCAAACCCACATGCCAGCTGGGTTCCTCACTGTGCAACATGCTGTGGAGGGGGAGAGCAGGGCTGTGAATGGCTCAGGCAGCCAGACTCTGTCTACCATGCCTCCCTTGTGCCTCCCTTGTGCCTCCCTGCAGCCACGGGTGTACCCCACCACCGGTGGAGTCCTCAGGATAGTTCTGGAGCTCTTCCACATGCAGAAGAGTTATAGCACTGAACTCCAGCCTTTTATTCACAAGCTTTCCATGAAATGTGACATAGACAGTAAAGTTTGTTTTAAAGCCCTATTAGGCGCATATGCTTGTTGTGTGTCCTTTCACAGCTGAGGAAATGTGCATGAAGAAACATCCCATCATCTCCTCCTTGTGAGGATAGAATCAGTGGCTAATGTGCATAGCAGGGTCTTAAAGATTTCTGGAACTGAAAAAAATAACAAAACACAGTAAAAATTTACACAGCAAACTCAAGTGAAAACAAATAAATTTTCCTTCATCCTTAAAAAACAGTTGGATTTTTAAGTCTGCTACTTTTATAGCCATACAGGTTTTTTAGAGCTATGGGCTGAAAATTCAGGTAACACCAACTAAAAGAATATTAACTATTTTGTGTGTCACATTTGAATTAATGACTGAGACATTTTTCATTCTCAGAAAAGTGTTCAATATGGAAATGTGCCTTCTGGGAACGCAAATAGCCCACACAATATATTTGGCAATGACAACCAAGATTTGCACAGGTGTAATTAAGAACAGAAGAGACAAACCTGTGTGCAGAACTGATTTACAGTCAAATTCACCTGCCTTGAAAGCCCAGATTAGATTGCATGTTGCTGGATTATCACACTGGTGTTTCAGTGCCTTGGATTACCAGGTCTGCAGAATGGTGTAAATTAGCTGATAACTGTGGAGTCAACCTTTTAAGGTGGAATTGGTTTAAACTTTAACAGTGTCAATGGGGGGGCAGGACAGGGTGGGGGGAGGAGTGGCTTATTGCAAGAACTGGAAACGCATCTTCCCAAGCACAAACATACAGAACTGCAAGCCATATAAACTATTGAAGTAGAAAGTAGTGTCTACCTTCATGGCAGTGTGGCTTTTCCAAACAGTGCACCAATAGATAAAGAAGAATTCTTTACTTTGAAGAATTTGCACTTGCAATGCAGCAGTAAAGGCAAAAGACTATTTGGGACATACATAAGATGTTAGGAAATGTCGCGTACGATGTGGGAGTCATCATAAACTTCTAAATGAACCCAACTCTGCTATTGCTAATGTCAAGAGCTCAATCACTAAAATCAGAGCTATAGCTCAAACTAGATTTCCTGCAGCTCAAAAAGCTTACTAAATCTCATCAGAGAAACAGACGAGTTCAGTTCTTTACTCCTCCCATGCAACAATCAGACAAATCTGAGTTCAGCAAATTTCAGTAAACAAAGATAGATATGAAAGAATCTAACTGTGATTTGAGGAATTTTCTGTCTTCCTTATAATGAATTAATACTCAAAATGTGTAACAAACAGCAGATGTCTCTGCTGCCACCTGATCGGTGATACACACATGAGGAAAAGGAGGGAGGGAGAATTTAATGAGTGGGAATTTGTCTTAAAGATTTACTTCCAGAACTGTCAAACCTACACAGAAAATTCTGAAAGAGCAGTCAGAGACTGACAGCATTACAGTAGCACTCCCTCAGAAAGAAACAGCCTTTTACTTGGTTTTACAAATAGTAACATGAACGCCTAAGAACTCTCTGCTATCAGATTGGTTAATCAAGAACAGTAAGTTTCTAGATTTGGTGTCTTTGCCTGTGTTTTTCAAGCTATTTTTGTTATGAAAAGGGCAAGCTTGTCTCTGCCATCCTGGGAGCTGACCTGTGCCTGTGGGGTGAGCTCCCACAGGCAGGGACAACTGTCACAAACATCCCCCACTCTGCTCCAATGCAAGGCATGCAGCTTCGGGCTTTCCTTTGCTAATATATACACAGCAAAATGTGAAAAAATAGTATTTATCCTAGCAAAGCAAGACTCTCTGCTATACATTGAATTCCCTCTGTGGGGACAGGCTGAGCTGGAAAATGAGCCAGATGATAGTTCTGAGTCATACTATTTAATGCGCTGTGGTAAGGCACTTTTAAATGTTATGGCTGTGAGAGCAATAGAAGAAGCTATCTGATAACAAAGCACATATTTTCTACTGCTGTGAACTGATTTGTAAACCCAGTGAGTTGCTGACTTGCAGCCTAGGGTCTCCTGATAGTGTCATTTTTGTTGAATCCTGCTGATATTCAAGAATGCCTGGCAGGTAGATTTGGGAGGTGTTTGTGCCTTGTACAGAGGCAGTCCCTCTTGCCACAAGGTTATGCCTGGACGGTTGGCTTCTGACTTGGGACAACTGAGGAAAACACTTCAGGGAGCGCAGAAGGAAGACCGAAACACTTTGAAGCCCTTTTTACTCTTCCTGAATCCTGGATGGACCAAGAACAAGTGTAACTTGCAATTGATTTCGATGCAGCCTGCTTATAGACTGGTGTAAAAGGAGCACCTCTTCCCTTCTCTCGCAGATGACATGAAACGAACATTGGAGATGTAGAGAGACTGTTGGGTGTGAGTGCAGGTGTTGCATCTCTCCCATGCTGTGTCAATGCTGTGGGTGGTGAGGAGCACAGGTTGGGATTGCACGCTGAGAAAAGAGACCCTGCTCTGCCTGTTGTATGCCCTGACCTGTCAGACCATGTGCAAGGTACTGCCCTTGCTTTAGCAACGGAGTGTCTGGCAGCAATACCTACGTGCATATACATGCCACTTTATGGGAGGAAAATATTAGCATGTAAATCACTGCTTTTGATTCAGTTCTCAGAATATAGTGTATGTATAGGGCCACAGTTTATCAACCGTCTTCTCCTGATCTTCTAATTATTAAAATTCAAGAACCCCATTTCATTTAGGTAACGCAATAGGAAAATCCTACTGGCCTTTTGGTTCTTGGCTGAAGGCACATAACAAATGTGATCCTTCTTCTCCTTCGCCTTCCACGTAAGGAGGTGGGTCATTCAATTTGCAGGGGAAAAAGGCCAGACGGCGGTAGACATCTTTATTATATGACGTATGTTTGTATAAAAGGTTTTTATTTTCCCCTTTCTTTAATTTCCATGAATTGCATTTTATTGCCTACCTTTGTTTTAACTAAGTAGCAAAATTTGTATATATGTTTTACCACTATTTTATGAAAAGTCTGTAGTTCATACCTGTGATACATGATATATGATGCTGCCACAGGAAAAGTAGCTAGTGTTGTTACAGACCTTCATCTTAATTATGAACATTTTTAATTTAAATGTAAGGCTGAGCATACAAAGTACAGTACTAGGCCATCTGTTAGTTTTCCATCTGGGCTTATTTGCAAAATACTCTCTGTTTCCCCCCTAAACACTATTTATAATCTTCCTTGGAAAACAAATATGACTAATCTATGGCACACTAAAGATAGCTATTTGCATGCAGCTTTTAATAGAAGTGGCTATATGGTTCGAGGTAGTAACAAAATACATTTATTTTGTTTTGCATGCAGGTGTAAAATCTCACATGGCTTCTAAACAAGCACCAAAAAAATCTTCCTATCACACAGCTTTTAACTAGCAAAAAGTGAAAATCCTCAAGATGTCTGATTTCAAGGGAAATTTACAAATGAGGATGAACAGTTAGCATTTTGAAGTCTCTGACCAGGATTTTTGCAGTGATTCTGAAGTGGCTTGTTTTTCTGGCTTGCTCAGTCTGAAATGTCCCCAGAGGCCTGATTTCTGAAGATAAGCACTCAGGTCATTATAAAGTATCTTGAGCTGAATATCCTAAAATTAGTGTAATCACTAGTCGTTTGGTCCAAACCCATATCCCCCAGACAAGCAGAAGTGTGGATAATGGGTCTGACCGTACCTTGAAGCAGCACTTGCAGGGAGCCCACTGGAGGCCCCCTGGGAGATGCATGCGTGGGACTGATTCCACGCCACCATTCAAAACCTTCTGTGGGTCACTACCAGCGTAATCGAGAGCATGGACAATGGGCTGCTGTGACTTACGTCCTATTTTCTCTCTCCACTCAGCACTGCAGAGAGGTGAAGGCCTCATTCCCTGCTGGCTAATTACTCTTCTACACCTTTGAGTCAGGTATCATGAAGTACTTTCTCAGATCCTCCTTGCTAGCCCTAGCACATCATCTTTGGCCAAACTCTAAGAGTTTCCAGAGTGGAAAGCAAGGAGGGGCTTATTTCAAGGGTTTCATGATTCATTAGTATCTTACTCTCCTCTTCCCCTTCTCGTCATTTTTCGGTGGACGGAAAAATGCCTTCAGACTCCCTTGCTTTGTTTTAATTCTTCATTAAAAGTCAAAGGCTGATTTCTCCTGACTAACTTGCATGCAGAGTCCTGAACAAGTTCTTTGCAGCATCATGTGGAGTCTTTTTTTGTGAGCAAAACTAGAACAATTGTGTTCTAGAAAACACATAAAAAAGTCTGGAATAAGTTGTCAGGCTCCCTGACATTGCTCCTTCAGGCTGTCTCATCATATCTCATTGCTCTTGCCTGTCTGTCTTCCTGCCATCCCTTTCTGATACATTTTAAGTTCTCTGCAACAAAGACTCTTTTTTTTTCTCTCTCTCGTTTTCAGTAGTATCTGGCATAATAGCATTGTTGCAAGCTGAAGCTTCCAGGTGCCATTACAATACAGCCCTCCCCTCTACCCCAAATCTGACAAAAATGTGGTCCCTGACTACTGACTGTGAAATGGACCACACTTGAAAAGGTGCAACATCCCATATGCAGAATCCTTACCGTAGCACCTGCAAGACCTGAAAACTCTATACAGCAAACCAGTTTTTATTTTATGCTAATAGCAACAAAATGACACCCCGAAATACCAACTATCTTTTTAATTTCTCCCTGTCAAAGATGAACAAGCTGCCTTATCTTAGAGTGTTGTATACATTTACAATGAAACAGAAAATCAGAAGAGATGCAGGAGATACAGAAGATAACATACTGAGTTTAAATTACTATAATGCAAACATTAGTGGCTATTTATTACTAATTTAATTAACCCCCCCCCCCCTCACGCCACCTCAATTTCAGTTCTTTCAATAGCATATGGCAACTGTAGAATGCATTTCGAAAACATTCCCCCCCCCAAATGGTTGCATACTTAGGGCTAGAGGTGGCTCAGGAGCTGAAGAATGCTCTGTGGCACGTATTAGGCAAAGGTGCCTGGCTCCACAGGTGAGGCTGAGCAATGTGACACTGAAACGGACCTCCGTCAAACTTTGGGCTATGTGGTGTCCCCCTTCAAAGGGCTTCAGACCCCTTTTTTTACAGGGAGGCTTTGGTTCCTGTTGGCTGGTGTGTTGCTGGTGATTGCCCTGCCCTTTGCTCAGTCACCCTTTTCTGCTTGTGTGACAGCTGCAGTTAGACTCATCACTTCATACCAGGACCATCCAAAGGCGTTACATTGCTGCAACTTGTCAGAACCAGTCGTGCAGGCTGCCTCATGGAGACACCCATGTTGCTCAGTGGGACTCGGCCAGCACAGGGAGTTGCACGGGTAGTTAATCCTTTTCCTGAAGCCTCTCCTCTTAGTTTCCAAGGAGAAAATAGAAAAACGTGCAATAAGACTCTTTAGCAGCTCACTGGTAGTGAAGCTTACTCTTGAGCCTTCAAAGATCCCTCTTCCTGAGCCAGCACGAGCACTTACCCTTCCCTGCTACATCAACGGAGCTATCTGAAGTTCAGTCACTGTTTTCTGCTGCACATGGTTTCTGCATCTGGGATGCAGGCAGGAGAAAGGCACCTACCTACCCTAACAGCAGCCTCAGGGGTGGTATGTGTGATGCTTGTAAAAAAACCCCAAAACACAGTGGCAGCAGAGAGGGGAAGGGAAGGGAAGGGAAGGGAAGGGAAGGAGAGAAGAGAAGAGAAGAGAAGAGAAGAGAAGAGAAGAGAAGAGAAGAGAAGAGAAGAGAAGA
>NW_008825104.1:1130757-1134587 GCF_000699105.1 Pygoscelis adeliae
GAGAGGAGAGGAGAGAGAGGAAAAAGAAAAGATACTAGCTATGGTAGAAACCTCTGTTTTCCATTTGTTGCCCAGGAGGAAAATTTTCCCCACAAGGAAGTCTTGGGTCTAATTTAACACTCTAAATGTGTGCACTTCCAGCCTCTGGCATAGTATGTCAAAGGCATGAATGGCATAACTTACATTTCTCAGTAGGCCAAGACTGGTCCAAGCAGTTACTCTATTTGTATGGGTTCAAAGGAAGTGATTTTGAACTCTAAACTAAAGTTACAAGATGCAATTCTGTTTCACAGAGATGTAATAAAATTTACATACTGTGAACATGCTGGTCAGTCTGCAATAGACATGAGTTTCAGGGTTTAACGTGGCCTGTAGGAGCTAAGGGTAAAGCTTCGACAATGGTTATGGTTAAGCAGAAATGACCCAGTTTTCAGAAATACTAAACACTCACATTTTTCGTCAGTTCCCATGAGATTTGCAGATGCTCCAGACTTGAAAATTGTGTTACTTTTAGTCAGACAACTGTGGCATCAGATACCTGCAAGTTAATTCTTTGGCAAATGATCTGTTGAGAGATCTGTCTTCAAGGTTATTGTTATTTTAGCCTCTGTGCTGGTTACTGTCATGCAGATGGTTACTCCTTCTAACAAGATTTTGCAGAATCTATTCTGGAAATTTCTTCATGTTTTAAGTCAAACTCTTAAAGGTATTTAAAGAGCTTTAGAAAACTGCACTTTTTTTAAAAAAAGAATAAAAAAGTCAGGTGGCAGATTCACGGAATACTTTTTTCCTTTTATCTTGCCAGATTAAAGGAAAATCTTCCATGGCAAAAAGCCCTGATTTATTTTTTCATTGTAGCAGGTTTAATTTCATTTCATTTATCAATATATCTATTTCACATACTTTACTACTCAACACTTTTTTATTTTCAGTCATTTGGGTTGCTTCTAAATAAACATTTGTTAATGCCAAGTGAATCAGCAGCCCATTATTAAATTTACATAGCCTGAAATGCCAGTCTCTCACTTTCTGGGATGTGTGCATATTCAGCAATCCCCATCTAGAGAATTAAAAACTAGCTTTTATTTTTCACTTTTGCTAAATAGAAGTACTTTGTAAATGGGAAGAGTCATTTCTGGAAGAACATTATGCTAGTGGGAATCATACATTTTAATGCTGCTCCATTTGGAATTTAATCTTGAAATAATTTGAATAGTTGTTTAAATAATTACTCCCTGAACCTATTACAGGTGATCTGGTGGCATCCAAGCTTAGTGGTAAAGACCACATGCACTTCATGGTGAATTTTATTTGAAATTAAAGACAGCAGATATTTGACAAGGACTTTTTTAAAAAACACCACAGTGGTATGTGTGTCTGAAATTTTTCACAGATATGGTGTCCAGCAATGGTCAATCCTGTTCAGACAGGTAAGAACTTGTAAGAACAGGCTTGCATATATAGGTCGTAAGTTTTCATGTCAAAATTAGGACCCAGTCTTTAAGAGGCTTTCTTGCATTCTCTTCTAGGATTTTTCCACATTCATCTTAGCCACTTCATAGTATTTCAATATACAAAGCCAATGGCAGGTTTGAGCACACATGTAAACCTGGCAGATGTTTCAGTTGCAGATCTGGCATTTATGGAGGTGCATTAATGGGCAGCAAAGCAGAATAATTTTTATCCTTCAGAGTGCAAGGAAGAATTGTGAGGTCTGTCTATATCCGTTGTCCATATCCTTATTAATTAAAAAGTATCCCACAATAGTCATTACCACTGAATAGCATCTCTCCATCATAATGAGGCAGTACCAAAGAAAACACCACATGGTACAATCTAGGATTGCCGTGCAGTTTTCCTTCTTAGGAATCACAAAAGCTATCAGAAATGACTTGATTTTTCTTGGAGAAAGGCAGAGTAAAGGTAAAATTACATAGTGGCATCCTCTTCACTCTGATGCCTTTAGGCATGGTCTCTGCCATTTGATCAGTGGCATGTGTGTAGCAGGGTATGGGATCAAGTGGGACAGTTCATCTCTGGGTCAAAGAACAAGAAGATAGGTGTTCTCCCCCGATGTGTACCCAGCTAAACCTCATCAAAGATAACTATGTGTATAGATCCTAGCTAGTAGAAGAACCACACAGAGAGATGATTCCCAAGGAGATGGGTTAACGATTAGGAAGGCAGAAGCATGTAGGTTGTGTTCATCAGTACCGTAAAAATCAGAACATCCTATGAGGAGGTTCACTGCAATTGAATTCTGCTCCCTCCAACACTGTGAATCATTTCCTCTTTTATTACAGCCAACACCCTGAAGTTTCAGCTAGGCTCCTTTCTAAACAGTCCTCAGAGAGTGGCGGACCCAAATGCATGAAGCCGTGGACCATTTGGAGAAAAGAATGAAAACAATCTCAATGTTGTTAAGACATTTCCCCCTGCTTTTCCCCGCAGTCTGATCATGATAGGTGCCAAGTCAGGTTCCCCACCATGCTTTGCTATGCACTTCAGTTTCCCACCCTGGCTTTTTGTTGGACTGGCACTTGCCTCCCATATGTGTTTCTGGGTGGGCAGTGGGCAGAGCAGACTGGCATGACTGGTTTAGTGCTGTATTTCTGAGTGGCTACCTAAGGACACAAAGAGGTGCCATCTCACCACCTCCTTTGTCAGCAGAGGAGCTCATTCTCATGGAAAGATGGAACCCAGGACACCTCATGGTAGGAGCTAAAAGGGCTTACTGTCCTTCAGGTTGTGCCTGCATAGACATATTGCAGACCTGCATGCCCCTGGGCATGAATCTTCTGAAAACCTTGGTTAGCATTTTCTCTCCAGGACAATTTAGCTACAGACTGTCACCTGTTTTGTTAAGACATTTCATTTAAAAGGTCCCCCTCATGTGTTGCCTATCATGAACAGTCAAAATGTTGCAGCTGTTGGAAAGTCTCATGTGCAAGACAGGATAGTGAACCCAAGGCAATCACCACAACTGATAGGAATGAACAATTAAATGCTGCTCCTGGATCTCAGAGTAACAGTGAGCAGATACTAGGTCATGTTGCCATCAAGGAAAAAAAACTTCCCATTTTCAATTACTGCCATGTCACCTCAGAAGCAGAGAAGGTGACAGAAGTTTGTTTTGCAACCTCAAGATTTTGTGGGTACAAGGCAAAAAATAACCATAGTTTCTACTAGCACAAGAAAAAAGTCATGTTAACATGGCTCAGAGGACCCAAAGATTCATTGCAGTCCTGCAGAGTTACACCTATGAAGCTCCATTCAATGCTATGGATTTGCAGCTTAACACCAATGGGGTTAACACAGTGGTCAGTCAGTCCCCATGTGCTTGATGGCATCCAGAAACAAACACAATTTACACTTCCAAGTCATCAGTACAGTTTTAAGAGATTCTGTGGCCCCGAAGGTTCATTTCCCAGGAGAGGGAGAATCAGCACCAAACAGCATGGGTTTGATTTTTTAAAAAAGCATGACTCATTTGTTTGCGTGGCCTGGAAGGGAAGGAGTGCATTCTGTACTGGCCATTCCCAAAAGGGACAACTATGCCATGCCCTGCCCTCCCTCCCGGTAAATCCAATGCAGATACATGTTACTGCTTGAACAGAAGCCCTCACAAGCATTGCACAAGTGTACCTCTCCAGGAACAGCCACACAGCACTCCTGCCTTGCTCCCCAAAAGCTGTGCTTTTCCAAGAACCACCTGGTTAGAAAGACTAAACCAGGAAAGTCACACTTCACACTCTGTTGTTTATTCAGCCAGATTGCTGCTCAGCACAAACAGCTTTGAGCTCCGTAGCGTGCGGTGGGTTTTGTTTTCG
>NW_008825104.1:1135322-1154537 GCF_000699105.1 Pygoscelis adeliae
CTATCTGGAGCTGTGCCAGTGCAGGGAAACCAGAGACAGACCACATCTACCCTAGTGAACTCGGCCAGTTTGAGGAAGGGACGGGGATGGCTTGCATACAGCTGGATGCAAGGATAGTGAGTATGTCTCAGATAATGATGTTTTAATTGCCACAGAAAGCTATCTTCCTCCCTAATCTGAGTATGCTTATGTTTTTTATTATATATTCCTTCTCCTCACCATCGTTATTGGACAGAACTGTGCACCCAAAGCCCCAGATAACTCTAACAGGACTTGTAGAGCCTGTTGAGTGACAGCATTTTTGAGAACACAAAAAGCATCGTGGGAAGAGAAATCTGCATTGGTGGGAAGTCACTTTCCCAGTGTGCAATCCCAATGAAGCAAGGGGGTGGCATTAAGTCACCTCCTAGGCTGCCATTCCTGAACCCACTCGTCATCCCAAGCCCTCACAGTCCCATGGTTGAGGCAGAAACAGAAAAAAGTGCAGATCTTACTGTGGGAGAAGATACGCTTTCAAACCGCTGTTAATGCTGCTTTCAGCTTTGCAAACTTCTTCACCAAGACTCTTCTCTGCTTTGAAAAGATCATTGCTCCGAGGCTGACATCAGAGACCACAGGGGCAGTTGCATTGAGAGGACTCCAAGCAGCATGACTGATGTCGGCTGTAAACCAGAAGCAGAGAAGACCTGCTCCAGAGTTATTGCTGAGCCACAGGGTCTGCTTAAAGGGCTCAGGGTCAGGCCCTTGCTCACTCAGTGAGGCAAGTAGCTGCAAACTCTTGAGAGAAGTAAAGGGAAGGGATTTATCTCAGAGATTTGCAGTTTAGTCATTGTGGCGGGTTTTTTTAGATGGAGACTGCCCTCACCTCCCCTCTGGTGCAAAACTGCGCGAATAAGATTCAAAGTCAGGATGGTTCCTGGCTTTTGAGGGCATAAGACAGGGCAGTAAATGGCTAGAGGAGCATAGCAGGAGAGGTTGGGACCTTACTGGTCCTTATTCCCCTCTGCAGAAGATGCAGGGCTGAGGCACCAACCAGCCCTCTCCTGATGCTGCAACACTCACCCCACCCCTCTTGACAAGACACTGGGGAGGAAACTGAACAGTGGCACATCTCCCCACCCCATCACCTCTCTGGGAGTTTTATCTCCAACTGGAAGGGTCTGTCCTTTCTTTCCCCTTCACTCCTTGTTTAGCAAGAAATTTTTT
Organism: Pygoscelis adeliae; assembly: GCF_000699105.1. NCBI lineage: Eukaryota > Metazoa > Chordata > Aves > Sphenisciformes > Spheniscidae > Pygoscelis > Pygoscelis adeliae. Next base: position 1,136,529 of record NW_008825104.1, read on the forward strand.
TCCCTTTAATCTCTCACAGCTTCCCTCGGCTATAGTTCTGAAAATTACTCCTCTCCCAGTCAGAACCTGAGCTTATATTTAAGAGCTGCTTTACATTAACACGCTTGTATTAAAATGTTTTCTGTTGCAACATTCTGATTTATCTATAGCTCTTTATTTTTGGATACCATTGTTTTTTATAGCTTTCTAATTTATATAGCCATTTGTTTTGGCTGTTAAAACATTTTTAATTTTAATTACTGTGTATCACGCTTCTGGGTATAAAAATGTCAGATAAATCTGAGTATCTGCATAAATATGTGGGGAACTGCATGTGTTATCACTCAACAATTGCTGGTGGGCAGCTAGCAAGCCCTTGTCTGGGATCTGTGTTCAGCAGCTGCAGAACAGCACCGGTAGGATGAACTGCTGATCAGTTGTTGAACCATGTGCAGTTATGTCCTTGACTCTGCATAACACAGCAGACTATTCAGACTGCACGGCCCCTCAGCAAAGTAGTGTGCACAGCCAACTTTACTCCAGTCAGTCAAATCCAAAGTGCCCATTTGGCAGGACACCCCAGACAAGATTTGTTCTGTTTTTAAGAGAAAAAGTGGCATAATTTGCTGTATTGGGTGGCCTGCAGACAGGTGACTCCTTGTCAGTCCCTAGGAGCAGAAAACTGTGTTTGTGTTTGGCCTTTTCAACAAGGATAAAACGATTTCTGTGTGCAGTGTCTGGAGTCCCTCCTCTTCTGCCAGGGAGCAGAAGAGGAGCTCTGCAGTGCCAGCGGCTCTGTGCTGCTGACCCCACGCCGTAACAGGGCACCATGAGTGGTCACTTACGCCTGTGCAAAGTAGCCTTTCCTCCCTGACTGAGGTCTGGACCAAGTTAGGCAGAGGACCCATAGCACTGAGGTGCAGCGTAGCCCGGACTCTGAGCTCCTGGAGGCATGAGGCTCTCCGAGCTGGCAGTGGCGCTGCTGGCAGACAGGCTGCAGCCACGTGGCTCCCTGTGAGCACAATCATGGTGTTTTGCTGACACACAGCACCAGATAATGTGTCCTGCCAGCATGCCTCTGGCGCTCCTGCAGCCCAGCTCGACAGAGGTTGCTTGGGTCTGCAAGGGCAGCAGTTCCTCTGAGGAGGTCAGGACAACCTCATTCCCTACCAGCATCCTGACATGCTTGTTCAGCTGGACCATGCAGACACGTGAGAAGCTGCATCCACAGTGGGCTCAGAAGAAGAATCGTGTTTTTCCTGCTGTTTTCTGTCTGGGAAGCTGCCCCTCTATCAGCTGGTTAGAGCAGACTCGGGGTTGTGCAGTAATGGAACTCCACCACATGAGACAGGACTTTCCAGAGCTCCCTGGACCTTTGGACCTAAGACCTAGGTTGGTTACAACCTATAAGAAGTTTTCTCCTCATCTTTTTCCAGTACCACACAATAACTTTCTGTTCGTATGAATAGTTAGCAGTACTTGGTGCTCCTGTCAAACAGCTCACTGCTTGGGAGACACAGGGAAAAAGTCCTTAGGTATTTCACACACTGCCTGCTGACCTTGTCTTTGTTTGCTGTCCCTGTTTCTACTGTCTCCTCTGGTGTTTGTAGTTGAAGCTCCACAGAGGTGGGACTGCACGTCTATGTACACAGCGCCTGGCACAGTTGAGGAAGCCAGCTCTGCACTCCTGCACTACAGATAAAACATGCTTTCAACCTACCAAGCATAGATAGGGAAAAATGTAAGGGGCAAAAAGACAGCAGATGCGCCGATGTCAGTGGCCGCTATCACCCAGCACAGCCAAGGATCTGCTGCAACGTTCCTGTGACTGTTCTTTCAATTAATCCTGCTGCAAGTTAGACACGAAGTAAAGCAGATCTTTTCGCACGCTTCTCTTCCATTTACTCCTCACTTGTATCATGTCATGCTTGTGACTATTTTGCTATTTTTGCTATTAAAGATGCATTGTTTCACTTTTTAATGAACAGCCTCTCTGAGGCAAAGAGAGAATTGCAGTGATCTTTTGATATATCCATCTTTGCTTTTTCATTTTGTGCCTCAGGTGCTCAAATTGAATGAACTTTACTGCCATCTGGAGATGTAGTATTTTCATTTCTGTTTGTCGTTCTACCTTTGAATTTCATTAAAGAGCCTCATTCTGGGGTTTAAGGAATAAAATCATTTTAGTGTTTTTACTTACTGTAATGTTGTACTCCTCTCCATAGCAATTAGGTGCTGAAATGAAAGTCAGCTCTGGAATCTCATGAGAGTGTTTAAGATTGAACCAAACAAGCTAATCCACCTAAGGGCAGGCCTCTACCTGGTAGATGTGCACTGCTTTCAGTGTCAGGGGAGGATGATGCCAATGCACTGCAGTCCCACTCATGGTCGGTCCCGGACCCAGGGGAACGAATGGATAAGCCATGCCCTCCATCTGAAACCTATCAGTAGCTGGAACTGGTGGAGTGCTAGATGGACCAAGTGTCGCAGGTAGAGTTTTTGGGTTTGCTTTATTTTCTGCCGCCCTGCTGTAAGCTTTTGTACCAGGCGTAGCAGTGCCGTGCATGTGTAACAGGCCACCAGCTAGGACATATGCTATGGGTGCGAATGTCTGCAGAAAAGGGATACATGATCTTGTACAAGAGCTAGGAAATGCCATGTCAAACCCTTGCAAAACACATTACTAGACTCCCTTGGAACTAAGGACAACATTATTTCAGTACAGAAACCACAGACTGTCAAAGGAATCAAGTTTAAAACAAATGAAAGGAGGTGTTTTATCTCTCAGTAGGCAGATCTGTGAAGTTCCTTCCCAAAGGAAGCTGTGGATACAAACCCTTTGTATCCCATCAGAGGAAGATTGGATTGATGTTTAGAAGACAGTAGGTTACTCAGCAAATCATATCAGGGTCAGGAAATCACCTGTGCAGAAAATAGGTGAAAGATGGGAGAGTCCTGGGGACATGGCAGGGGGATATGCTTGGGCAGGGGCATATGCTTATATTGTTCTTATGCTTTCCTGGACATCTGCTAATGGCAAATGCTGGAGATGGGCTGCTGGGCTCAATGCACCCTTCTTTGAGACAGCACAGCCCTTCTTATGTTGTCCTTTTATTATGACAAACCTAATGGCAGGAGGGAAAGGGATTGATGCAAAATAGGTGGAGTATTGAAATTATGGATTATTTAAAATTACTATCATTTTCAGTTGACACTTAAATGTTAATTTATTTATGAAAGCTGCTGCTCAAAGAAAGTGGGAAAGTAGGACAGCAGTTCTGGTATAATTCCACGTAAACTTTTTTCCTACGTGGCATAATGAAAAGCACGTTTCATCAAAGCACAATAACCTTAACTCAGACCCTTGCTCAATACTGCTTTTCACCTGCAGTCGTTCTTACCAGTAATCTTACAGTATTTACATCATTAGTTGGAACATCTGTGAAGTTATGTCTTTTTTTCAGAGAGCCGCACTTGTAATTTGATGAGGGAACAGTATTAAATACAGGGCAGAGTGAAGGTTATTGCGATAAAAATGTTTTGCTTTGCACTTGCTGAAAAGGAGTATTGCTACTGTCAAATAAATTATAATCCTGGTTATGCTCTTAGATGCTTTAAAGGGCTTGAATCTGAAAAAAAAAAAAAGAAAGGCAACAAGAAGAACTTTCTGCTCTTGAAATACCATCAAGGCCAAGACTTTGATTAAATTGACACGAGCTGTTTTATGGCTAAGTTGCACTTGCAAAGAAGAGAACAGCACACTGAGCAGGATGGCAAGTTCTTTGAAACCCATCCCTCCTTCCCCCACCAATCCCACCTGCTATTTCATGCCCCAGCCGGTAGCTGGAATTGCAGCACCTGTGGTGTTTCAGATGTTGTGCACTGAGTCGCAACAAATTGTGTACGTTAAGGCACTGTCTGCACCAGGCACGTTTTTCAGTTGATTCCCACTGGTTCAGTTTCACTAGCATGTGACTTCAACATTCATTCTGCACTCCTCACATAACCCACTTGTGGCCAGTTATTGGGCAACAAACTCTGTGTCAACAGGGATTCGGTGAGACTAGCTGTTAGCTTCCAATTACTAGTTGTTCAAGGTTTATCGAGCATTGTGTCTTTAATTAGGGAACTAAGATGTAAACTGCAGTGTCCTTTACAAAGTCAGTCCTGTGGGAATAATTTCAAGACCCAATTGCTCTTGCTGGATAGTAATTGGGAACCCAAAGGGATTCACATATGAATAGTAAATTAAGATGAACAGTAGTAGCAGGAATTTATACCTGAAATGTTAGAGTTCTTAATGACCCCATTAAGAGGAATAAGGTCATGTGTTATTTAAAGGATCAGGAGATACTGCATATCCTAAGGATACAAAGCATGCACAAGGTTAAGAAGCACAAGGGTGAGACACAAGGGTTTTTCTGTTGTCCATTGGTAAGTGCTGCAAAGCAGAGTTAGCCTTCTGGGACAGAACATTTCTTACATTTTTTTAGTGACACAGTGTCTTAAAGTCCCAGGTGTTGACTGCCTAGAAAGAAAGAGTGAAGTAAAAGCAAGGTTATTTCATATGTCTCATTTTTTTAATGTTTTACATGCCTGAGTTTCACAGGGCAGAGCTGGTGAGTGGGTGGGATTTACAGCAAAGAGACTAAGGGAATTTGAGTGCTTCAGGTGTTCTGGCTGAAGAACCAGATGTGACAGCACTTTCTAAAATCGGTAGGACAGACTCAGTTTTCTGTGGCAGAAACACTGAAGACTGAAAGCTCAGTTTTGTGAATCATGCTATGAAAGTAAATATAAAAGGCTGGAATTATCACTGACGACAGGTGAATATACTGTATGGACACACTTCCAGATTACAGATCACAACAACATTTTCAAAGGCCTGATTTGAACACAAGACTTAGTCCTGAGTTTCCTCACATCTCAGCTGAGCACTGACATCACCATTTCTATTCTGGAAGCCATCTCCTTAAAAATTATGAAAACCATTGGTATTTAATCCCAAGATAAAGGAGGAAATGTATTGGTGTAGCTTTGGTAAATTTCACTGAATCTGAACGCCACTTTCCACTTGTTTCTAGTCACTCTTAAGACACAGTTTAGGATTAGCCTCAAAACTCAAATACAAGCCTCCTTCAAATCCAAATCCATGTGCTTGACCACCTAGCTCAGCCCAGACAAGATGTAGCTGAAAGAAAAAATCTTACAAGCATGAGTAAAAGCAATTGGATATTTCATGACAAGAGCACCATAAAACTGACAAAAATAAAGAACATCTAGATCTGAGCAGCTCTTTGCTGCCAGGTTCTCCAGCTAGGAGTATTAAGTGTTAGCCACAGCTCTGGTGCCCAAGCAAAGTAGCCCACTTACACATACAGAAGCTTGTCTGTGTGTTGGAAGTGGTCAAGCCATTTTAAAATCCTGTAAAATTAACAGTAAAGAATGCCAGGATATTCAAATCTTATGCAGAGTTCTTGGCAATAAGAGGGTCAGTCCCTTCACAAGAAGGAGGCAGAGCATGTGAAATTTTTGGGAGAAACAGGAGTTTAAGCCTCCAAGCTTCCCTCCTCAATAATTCATGCAACAGGCTGCTCACATTGTTTCAGAAGGCTGTTTACGCTGCAGGTCTTCCCTGAGAGCAAGGGCAGTCAGCAGTGACTACAGGCTGCAGCTGGGTCCTTTCTCCAAAGATCTGGGAGGCTGGATCTCCAGCTCCCAGTCCTCTGAGGAAAGCAGAACACCATTGCCACAAGAGGTATCTTGTCTTCAATCACCTATATTCAAGGTTAACTATGCTCTTCAGCTGAATAAGTGTAATGAAATACATATTTTTTTTTTTTCTTAAAGACACATGACCAGCTTTCAGTAGCATTTTGTCTTCCCTAAAATTGCATTTCCTCATCTCTGAAAGGTTAGCGCTTGGCAGCATAACATCACGAAATAGTAATGCAACTTCTGCTCACACATAGCAACGTGAGAAAAACCTGCACTAGTAAAGTCTAAAAGCTACAGAGCTTGCAAGTTAAATATATATATATAGTGCCTTACAAATGGAGCACAATCTGATGAACTGTTATTTTGCTTTTGATACCTATTATTTTGCTTTTAAAAGAAGGTCCATAAAACAAGGAAATAAGCTTAATTTTGTATGGGCTTGTGTCCTATACCTCTGCAGTCACATCTCCACAGTAGTTAGCTTTCCTTCCCTCTACCCTTTGCCCAGCACTGCCTTCAGATTCCTTCTGCATTCCTGGAACACCTCCTTCACTCCCCGTACTATCAAAATGAGTTGACATGGTTCCAGGTTATTTACATGATGACAGTGGATGGCCGGCCAGCCAAAAAGGTAGTGGTTGAACTTCACTTTTTCTCTGCTGTTGGTGGAGAAACCAGTTGAAAATGTCTTCTACAGCCAACTTTCAAGTTCCCACAAGACTTCTATACACTCAGTTACTTTTGAGAAATCTGTCCCTCTCAGATTTTCTTGAGTCCATTCTCAAGGTATCAGAGTGAAGGTGACTGAAAAAGTGCTCGTTTAAGCTCCTACTCCTTCAGAAGTCAGGGCTAATAATTTTCATTAATCTGCTTTTTTTTTTTTTTTGAGTAAAATAGCTCAGTCAGCTTACTGGTCATTTTCAAAGCATCATACTGTGAAGGTAGTCAATATTTTAATAGCTATGCTTGTAGCCAGTGTATGTAAGTACATTTATTGGTGTAAATAATGCTTTTTGTCAATAAAGCACCAGTTACTATGTTACCAAAGTGTGCCATTACTGATTCTGCAACTGCAGTAAAATGGTCCTGGTAATTTACAGTATTTTGGTGACCAAATCAAAGGAGCCCCTATGTCATGATGTTAACTTTTATGCTACTCATTGCCAGCCTTCTAAATAGATAATCAGCTGAGGCTGACTGCTTATGCTAAAAGCTTGTTAATTTCTCTGGCAGAGAAGAGGCAACCTAAATGGTTGAGCCTGGGTATGAGTGCAAGTTGTGTATTTGCGTGCCTGCACCCAAGAGTTCACAGTTTCTTTTAGCTGACAGGACACTTTCCTGGTCTGCTGTTTTCCAAGAAGGAATGTTTCCAAATCATTTTACCAGTCATCCTGCAAATAAAATATGACAGCCATGCTGAACATATCTTCCAGTGTTGGTCTTGCCTTCTGCTTGCTGATTCTTCCATTTGTATTTCATGCGGGCAGGGCAGGAAATAATCAGATGAGGTACTGGCCTTGTTCCCATTGTTGTCAGCATGCTTTTATCTCACTTTTATCTCAGGAAGCATGCATTTGAACTTAACTCTTCAAATATTTCTAGAGGCCACTGTCAGCTTCCTTGACTGTGACAGAGCTCTGTGTGGAGATAGGTGACAACCCAGCAAACTGATATTAGAGTAAATAGTGCTCTGACATGCATCTACCTGCATGAAGAGGTCTAAGAAAATATGACTGAAAGGTCAAATTCCAGTTTCCTTTCATGAAATTCTGTTTTGCCTAACACTCCCACAGTGTTTTGACTGCAGTTCTCCCTGCAAGCTCATCAACTTCCCAATGATCAACTTTGATCCAAGTCAACTACTCTTTTTGACACTCAGTGTTCATTAACTACACATTTCTCCTGCACTCATCCGAACAAATTTAAAAATGCATTACACTATACCTTCTCCTGGAAACAGCAAGGTTACCTGGGGATGGCATTGCCAGAAGTGAAGAAGAACAAGACGGATGAGAGGGATGAAGGCTGGTGGTAGTCAAGGAGGTCAGCTGTGGAAAGATTGCAGACGTGAGCCGGTTGCTGTGGGCTGTGGAAGGGGACTCTCTGGTTGTAGCAGAGGAAAAACGTAAGTTGCAGTACCTTCACGTCTTCAGCTCCAAACCATGCGGCCTTGTTTTCTCTCCTTCATTCTTAGGAGGAGACAGCAGTGGAAGGTCATTTTTCTGTGCCTATTCCCTGTCCTTTAGGCTGAGTTCAAGGGGATTTTCCAATCCATACCAGCTGCCACGGTCCTGGGAGAGACCACGTTCACCATCAGGATAACTGCAGCTTCTAGGGAGATTTGTCCAGAAAAGTGAGAGTCATAAGTGGAAATCCAGTCACCCCTATGGGAGAAATGAGGGACCAAACTGACTGTCCTCAGGAGTCCAGGTGATGTATCCTTGGGGTCACAGTCAACTTTAAGTTACATTATCCAGAGCAAGCAAGCCACAGGTCAGAGCAGGACCCTGGCCTCTGTGGGCCCTTGTTCATGAAGCTACATCACATTTTCTATGCATGTGTAAGATTATAAAACCTGTGAATCTTAAAACTCTTTACTAAGACAAAAATAGATAGTATTAGGCACAAAAAGATGTCCTTTTAGTCCTATGCTTTAATTCCCAAATTCTCCTTACCTTGGAGAAGTTAATTCTCAAAACTTAAACTTTGCAAATAGACGGACAGAAACCCTCTTTGTTGATCAGGATTCCTCTCTCTAGTTTCTAAATGCTGCTTCCTCAGGGCTACAGCTGAAATGCTCCACCTGGATCTTTACAGTGTTTTCATTTTTTAGATTTTCTTCTCAAGAAGGGCACATTTTCATTATGTCCTAACAAGTGGTGGTAGAAAAAAAAATAAAGAGAGGAAGCAATCTACCTCCTTTCCCAAAACTCATGAGCACTTTAAGTGGGGACTAGAATGATTGTATAGGATTCATTAGGGAAAAACAAAGCGTATTTCCTTTGCTTCACTCTACAGGAGTCCAACTGAACTTATAAGACAACTGGCATCAGCACAAAGACAGCAAGCAAGTTTTCATACTCTTGTCAAAGTGAATCATTTATACAGCTTCTGATCCAGCTTGGAAAAAAAACCCCAACAACATTAAAACAGATTATTCCACAGCCTCTAGCCTGGCTGAGAAAACTGCAGTATGATCAGTACTAAGGACTGCCTCACAGCCGTCGTTACCTACACGTTAATTCCTTCACATTTCCTTCTCCACTCTTTTCTCAGTCAAATAGTTACCAACAATAATTAAAAAAAAGCAGAAGGGACCAAATGGCGTGCACTGTTTTTTTTTTCTGTGCTGACAATGCAACCCAGTTCTTCAAGTATTCATGAGACACTTGTAGTCACAGCCAAAAGGCAATATTACACAGTTACTCGCCAGCAACAACAGCCTTAATGTTCAGATGAGCCTTGATCATTCTCATTATGCACACATTTTTCTGGTTGCTGTGATCTGCAAGCAAACATCAAAAGGGCCAGTAGCATATCCCTTAGGGATTTTCATGAAGCATCAAAAAGTAGAGCAGCAGAACATGACTTTCATTTGTCTTGAAGTGCAGACTACCAGAGTTGTCTTTCTTTTTCTTCCTCTGTTCCTTATGGGGTTGCTTGTGGTATCAGAGGTAACTTAATCTGCTTGGCCTGAGAAAGATGCAGAAGGTAATTATCTCCTCTGTGAAATTTCTGCAGCCTTCACCTGAGCAGTAATGTAACTGAGGACAAACATGGGTAAAAGGTGTTTGCCTTCCTTTAATTAGGACAATACAGAGTTTATTCACTGATCAGTGCCTAGCCTGGACTATCAGGTGAATTTTATTCACTTTGATACATGTGCTTCTCTGCTCAGTGGATGTGCTAACAGGAGGAAACAGGAACAATAGAGGGAACAATAGCCAGAGAGGAGCCTTTCTCTCACAGCAGATAGAAATGATACAGGAAAAAAAAATACTGACTTCTGTTTTTCTATGACATCTGCAACTATCTCAGAAACACTTTAAAGATCTTGCTAGCTCCGTGGTTTTTCTAGACAACCTATAAAGGATAAGCAAGTTGATTATGTCACCCCATAACAAAGGCTGTTGAAGTTACAGGAAACATAAAATCATGAGCATTCTGTAAGGATAATAACAAAATATCCCTACATTTAAAGATACCCCACTACCACAACGTTTGTAGGCAAAGTGGCCAGGCCTTGGAGGCTGCTTATTTACCACTGTCCTTGAATGTGTGTATAGCAGGAGGGAATCAAGCTGAAACAAAACTGAGAGATGTTTGTGTATATCCTTTTTTATATAAATCTCAGATTTTACAAATTAATTCTTCCTACATTCGTTGCCAATAGATTATTAATTGTAAGCAAAAAGACATGGACAGCAGTTAATAATAATTATTTGATGAGGTATTTAAGAACGTTAAGTATACCAGCACTGTATTCAACACCAAGCTTTTTTTATAGCAGAAGGTAATTTCAGTAATAATGTAATGCTGGATCTGATGTACACCATTATGTTCTCTTTTATTAATGAAATAGTAACTTTTTAGTTTAAGAGATCTGCTGCCATTTCTGTGGTTGTCTTTTGAGTGAAGAAAAGACTTTAACAAATGATGCCACAGAGCATCAGTCAGTCAGCTGGGTTTTACTTTAGGACTTTTTCAATTAATGGCCTAAGCATCATGGTGTTTTATTATAACAGCATTAATCAGGAAGAACACATTTGCCACGAGTAGAAGATGTCATAGCACTTCTCCAGGATTTTCACTGTAATTCAGCCTTCATTACCTGGATCATTATGGTAAAGTGCATTTTCAGACACTGTGGTGCCATTACCAGAAGTGCTATAGCACTTTCCAAAGAAGAGACTTTCAGAAGATCTATTAGGAATGGAGGGACTTGGCAGCTGGTGAACATGTATTTACGCTTATGTCATCCAAGACACACATGGAATACACTGTTGTAGGTAGGGCGCCAAACTTGATTGTGAGAACAAGTACCTTTACCTCTGAGGGTGTGGCCAAATATAAAATTAATCTTGTGATCAAGTATTTTCTTTCATTATACTTGCTTCCACTGCTTTCTTCACTGAGCTTTCTTTTCACTGAGGGTTGTCTGAGGGTACAAAAATGAAGCATCCATGCAGAATATACTGAAAAGAAAGGACATGTAACTGGTCTGCTGCTTTGAGAGGTAATCTGTGTGATCTTTTCCTGTTAGCTGTGCCCTCCAAGTGAGGTGTCCAGCACAGTAAGTCACAGTGCAACGAGGTCTTCTCTTCTTTTTTAGTTCATCACTGAAGGATGATATTCTGTACCTCTTGTTTGCATTACTCATGCACATGCAGAGTAACCAGATTCACTGGCCAGCCAGCATCTGCTCAGGACAGGACCAAACACTCTGACCCATTTAAGGCATCCCTAGTTGCTCCATGAATACATTAAAAATAAAATTTCTGTAAAACACTTTTTAAAAAGTTCCAGAAGATCTTGCAAAGGCCAACAACTTCCTACAGAATTTACTTTTAGATAAAAACTCCTGTGTACACCCACACACAATTTTTCAGTAACACCAAAACTCTTTTTCTTATAAAACACTGGCCAGTACTCTTCAGGAGTAAAATGGCCACTGCAAAGATAAATCAAGGAAAATCTTTTTCCCAAAACAACACTATCATGTACTCCCCAAGGAAAGGATCTATTTCTACATACTTAAATCTATCCCCAAAATGGCAGCAGTCCAACAAGGAGAGATTTTCATTGATCTTCCTGTTTAATTATATCTGTGTGAGAATTATCATGCACTGTAATTAGGCACCTGTTCTCTCTCCACTTACAAGGAAAAAAGTTTCAATTAGAGTAAAAAAATCAAATTACTAAAGCACTATCCTTTTCACCTTTTTTTTTTCCCTGCATAATTAGAGGAAAATTGGCTTGAGTGTTCAGACATTCATCCAGGACTCCAGTCAGTTTTTATATAATAAAATAACAAGGCTAAATTCTGTCCTCAGTTAAATTATGTAAATGCAGTGCTGTATTAAGCCCATTAGCAGATCTGATGTTCACCAGTTTCAGTACTGGGAACCTCTCTTTGGTCCTTTTACACTCATAGATCTGCAGAAGTAATGCTATTCCTTCCTGTCCCCAAATACCTCAATACAAATTTGCAAGGGGAAAAAGACACTTTTCAGAAGCTGGTATTTGTAAGCAACACTGACTGCTGCAAGCAGTCTAGGAGTAGAATTGCTAAGTTATGAGCTGCAGCTCTTGTGCCCAAGGCAACATATTTTCCCCATTTTACCAACAGTTAACCCCCACCAATGGAATTCATGGATGCAGGTAGTTATTGGGTTGAATAATTTCATGTGATGTGTGGAAAAGTTTGTGGTGCTGGGTCCACATAGGTTTTGTGTGGCTAAAGATCAGAAGCCTGCAGGCTGAATTCCTATCCCCTTATTGTGACTCTGAGAGCTGACTACCTTGCAAGGGAAGGCAAAAAAATTCAAAATTAGAATTACAGGCTAAATTTTGGCCATTTATCTTATGTGTGGGATGTATATTGTTGAATTACCTAAATAAGGCTTAGGAAAGCAGGCAGTTGGGTTTTATTCCTTTTTTTCCAGCATGTGGTCCTGACAAACACATACACACGTCTGGAGCCACATGTCTGTTCCCCAACTAGCACCACAGTACCACCCTGATGCTAGGCAAGGACAGGCTGCCAACCCAAACATCTGCTGAGCTGTTGCTTCTCCTTGTTTGCTCCTCACTTGCTGTGTGCACAGAGGGGCGAACCCAAAGAGCTGCTTCTCCTCTCCTCCCCTCTCCTGCCAAAGGCTGATGCAAGAGCGTTACGAAATGCACTCCCCAGTTGTCCTGCTCAGACACATCACCCACACCGGGATTCAGCCCTGGCGCAGGTAAACGTACCCGGGGGGTTATTCCCTGGCACCTTTTCCTGGCAGCAGGGGAAGGCTGACAGCCCCAGCAGGAGCCTGTTGCCTCTACTTTGGCAGCGGGCACACTTCCAACTCTTGACACAGCCCCAGGTCTCATTCCTTTCCCTGCACCCGCTGCTGACATGCAGGTTATCCGGGGATGGAGGAGAGAGGAGCAAATCAAGGAAAGAAAAGTGATCCCTAAAACCTGGGTGAGCTGCAGAGCGCCTCTAGGAGGAGCTTGCTTATTGTTTTCCGTCTCTCCTGGCCCCTTCTACTGTCCCTGAGCTGGGGCAAGCCTGGGCCTGCTGTTTAAACAGATTTTGTTAGAATGTAACACTAGCTTTCTAACACCTGTTTGCATTTTCATAGAGACTAACATAGGAAGGAAATGTTATTCTAAATCAGCACGCACATAGTCCTATCTCAGGTTGCATCCTTCCTGGGGGTAGGGAAGCACTCAGATGTTTCTCATCTGCTTTCTTTTGCACAGTGTGGGCTACCCTACCTTTCCCATCCATTACTGTCACCATCCCCTTTGGGGCCATAAGAGAAAGGCTGTCCTAAGTACCTCATAACTAATATTTCCATGTCAGAACATGCAAGATATTATTATTGGTATTAGAGCTACCATAGCAGCCCTTTAAATAATACTGGTGTTATATTGTCTGTGACTGCATTCAATAATATTGTAAGAGACTTACTTTGCTATGAGGAACTTGTACTCTAGACAGACCTGAATGGATAAACATGCTTCGGGAAACTGAGGCACAAAGCAGCACTTTCATGTGTCCCTAGTCCTACACAAAAAAGCAGATATGAAATTCTGCCAGCAGTAAAATAGATCCTTTCAGGACTAATTTTATGTTCAAGGAGACACTAGAATATGGTAGACAGAGGCAAAAATGTATGTATACATGTTCTCGAACCAGCATCAAGTTTCAGTCAGTATTAAGTTCTAGCACGGGTGCAAAATTAGCCCTGGACTGTAGAGGGACAACAGTGTGCACTGCTGAAAGACTGGAAGTGTGTTAGGTTTCACCCGTGGCTGAGGCTGGGGGGCAGGCAGTGTGGATTCCCCCATGGCCACTGAGGCCAGTGGCACCTGGGAGCGGTGTGCTGCTGGGGCGAGGAGCTGAGACGGTGGGCTGCGAGTGCAGCGGCACCTCCTTCCCAATTCAGACTGGGCAGTGCAAAGTGCAGGTTGCTCCCTCCTATCTCAGGAGGTTCAGCTGCCTGCAGCCATCTCAGCAGGCAAAGGAGCTGTTGGGTTTCTCTCCGAGTAAGAGAAGAAGCAAGTACTGCTGTATGACAAAATCCTGTTACTCACACACAGAGCAAACAGTGATAGCACTCGAAGCATGCCGTAAGTCTCATTGGTCACATATACCTGGGTTTTTTTCCCCCCCAAGGCACACATCCTCAATGAGAAGGGCAATAATCTTTCTCCAAAGCAAAACCCTGCCTCTTTGTATTCAGGCTAGAGGTGAAGACAGGGTGAACCACTTTGGGTGGAATGGGCTCTGACCTGAACCTTTGCCCAAAATGGAAATTAACTTTCTCTTCAAATGTTCTTTTTTCCAGCCTTGCATGTCTGTGCACCTTCTAGATTATATCTGGAACAACGAACCAAAGGCTTTGCTCATCTGAGATCTCAGAGCTTCTTTCTAGACCTAAGGAGGTTTGAATACATTTGCATAAGCAAGCCAGGTTGGCTTGTCACTGAGTGGTGATTTGGTATTTAACTGACAGGATTATAAAATCATTAACTGGTGGAGCAAAAGAAAAAAAGAATCAATCTGTGACAACACTAAATGCTGATCTGATTGAAAGTTTCCTAATTGTTTTGTCAATTGTTTTGATAATGTAGTAAAGTTCTTTCATAAAACACCTACATGGAGGAATGTAATAGCAGAGGACTCATCTAAATTATATCCCAGTCCATGTAGCCATCTTGCAAATCACTTAAAACATGGCAGTGTCCCACATTATCTACATTCTATTTTAAATCAGTAAAGGCTGCAAAAAGTCAATCTAGATGCAGAGATCCACTCTGCTTCATCAATTAAACCAGTACAGCAAGTAATAAATTGTAGAGAAAATTTATTCTTTCATTATACTGACAAATTATTTAGAGTGCTAGAAAAGGTCAGGGAGGTCATCTGATAATAAATATGAAGTTGAAAACACTTCCAGAAAAGTAAACAAGGACTTTTTTTGCCTCAGAGAGCAGATGGTACAGTGCAGTGTCAGATAATGTATTAACATCAAAACAGAAAAGCCCCATTAGATTTCCAAAGTAGACAAAAAGTAGATTGTCTAAAGTAAAAAAAACCAGCACAAAACCAGAAATAGTTTGAAGTAGCACTGGTTTGGTATCAAATCAATGGAAGTTGAACAGACGTGAGTATGAAGCATTTTTATTTGACTTGGAAATTAGGCAAATTCAAAATTAGTGTTTTGTTTGCTAATAAATTAAAGGTGAACCATGAATAGTGCATTTTACTCAGTTATACTGATAAAGATACAAAGTGGTCGCTTTTTTTGACTCTTAGGGCAAAGTATCCAGACTGCTGCTGAAAAATACCAAAAATTGAAGTCCAGATAAAGTAATTTGTCTTTTGTTGGTGAACCTGTAGGATACTATACCACCTTATGAAACAACATCAGAAATGTAATTCTGATCATTTCTGACATTCAGACTTATTAATCAAGTATATGTATAAATACAGAATTAGGAAATTTTTACAGCCAAGTTTAAAAATTTCAGGTGGCAGATACTAGCCTAGATATTGTCACTCAGCCCCACCTAAAAATTATGACCCAAACCACTCCTCCACTGGTCATTTTGCTAGCATTAACCATGCAGTTTGTACTTACAGTTTTTATCTAAACCCACTGATGTTCAATATTGAGTCTTAGGAAACTTCTTCCACATGTGGTTTCAGCTGAAGAGAACACTGCAACACCACATCTTGATTTGCTGTGAAATCACCTGCTTCTAGAGTAAGATTTTCCCGAAGAAATGTGTCTATTTGCTAATTTTACAGACAAGCCATGGGCTATAGACCTCTGTAAAACCAGCCTTAATCAATGTAGTCCCTTTTGTAGGCATGCTACAGCCACATCTTTTGATGCAATGTGGAGCGTCATGCCACAAAAGACCTGGACTTGTCACCTAACTTCAGGCACCTATGGCCCCTGTTGTGTGTTTTGCAGTCCGCTGTAACAGGCATAAGACAAGTAGCTCCACAGTCAAGTAGCTCAGCTGAGACCTAGATCCCTTCCAGGGACCACTGTCCTTTATACAGTGAGTACTGAGTGGCTACGTCCCTGCTTTTGGTAACACAGGTGCTTAAAGCAGCTGGGATAAAGTCGAGTGCCACAAGGACGGCTCCTGACCAGGAGACAGTTTGTTCAGTGGCATAAATCCTTTCCTTTCCCAGAGAATTGAAAGGACATAACCCACAGAGTTGTTTAACTTTGGCTGTGCTGCCAGGACTGGGGCAGCGAGTGCTGAAGGAGAAGAAAATAATCTCAGGGAAGAAAATAAATTATGAACCTGCACACTGCTGTAAGGGTTGGCAGATGAATAGAAAGCAGCAAGACATGAGGTATACACTTGTGTTTGCTACTCATCAAGCCTCTGCTGTAATCACTTCAGAAATACAATCCTGAACTGGGACATACAGGAGTCGCACCCTCCCCTGCAGACTTTTGGGGTCAGAGAGAGCAGAACTGGAGACAGAGTCACAGCTGGCTGGAGGTTGGGAGCCTGAGGCTATGGACCACAGCTGGAGCAGGAAGGCATACTCGAAGTTGTTGGGAACCTCTTCTGATGTGTGCCTGAGAGAGACCTCTCCACCTTGGTAGCACCATTTGTGAGGATGCAAGGAGCTGAGCCTGTCATATTGGCTCCTGGTGAACCATGTGCTCCTCCCATGGCCAGAGACATTAGATTGAGCTTTTGGCAAGGAACAGATAGCCCATCCTCTGCAGAAGCACAGTCTCAGCGGACATGAGGAGTCTGGGCAGGACTGCAGTTATTACAGGATTGAAGGCTGTAGAATAGCAGACGGCATCAGCCTTTGCCTTTCTGTCTGAGGACATCCTTTGGGTTTCCCTGGAGGCTTTGGATTGCTGCAAGTTTCCAAGGACATGTACTCTCCTTCTCCTGCTACTTAGAAACTTTCTGGAGTGTTGCATGAAATGAGGCAACCTTGAGACCATGCAGTCCCATTCAACTTTTCTATCCACTCCTACTTTGAAGGAGCCCATTAGTAGTACTGGCACCAATCACAGTTAAGTAATGACTTGTCCTTCCCACTGAAGTTCTTTGGGACCCTTTGGGTCACAATAGTCATGATTTGAGAATCCTGGTGGTGCCATTCAGCTGGCAGGATGAGCAATTCATTCTCTGTTAA
Source organism: Pygoscelis adeliae (assembly GCF_000699105.1). Lineage (NCBI taxonomy): Eukaryota > Metazoa > Chordata > Aves > Sphenisciformes > Spheniscidae > Pygoscelis > Pygoscelis adeliae. The sequence goes on from NW_008825104.1 coordinate 1,153,630, forward strand.
TAACTTTCTAGGCACATCTAATTGCAGAAGAAAACAATTAGGCAGGGACAAAACTCACACTATTTTTTTCTCAAGCTACCCGGTCCCTGGAACTTGACATCTTTCACTGGGGTGGTTCCAGTGGAGCAAGTCTTAGGTGACATTATCCACATCGCAGGTGGTCCAGACCCACAAAATGCAGAACAACCCTCTCCAGTACATGCAGGGCAGTGTTGCAGCATCTGAGGCGACACGATGAGAAATTTGCTTCATGGTGTAAAATTGTACAAGACAGGCAGAAGAAAAAATTACTGTAATATGCTACTAGAAATGCCTCCAGAAATGGTCTAATGTCTTGTGGGCAGATGAAGATATCTGCCGCCCTTTGTCACTGCCAGGGGATGACACAGCATCACTGCTGGAATTTGCTCAGTACACATTCATGATTTCTTGTCTTTTCCTTGGGTAGCAACATCTCCTTCCCCTGGCTGGGGATGGGGGCCAAACTGCCAGTCATGGCATTCTCCTGGAGAAACTGGGTGCTCATGGCTTGGATGGGCGTACTCTTTGCTGGGTGAAAAAACTGGCTGGATGGCCAGACCCAAAGAGCTGTGGTGAATGGACTTAAATCCAGTTGGCGGCCGGTGTGTGGTGGCCACTCACCAGCCCCAGGTGTTCCCCAGGGCTCAGTATTGGGGCCAGTTCTGTTTAATATCTTTATCAATGATCTGGATGAGGGGATCGAGTGCTCCCTCAGTAAGTTTGCAGACGACACCAAGCTGGGTGGGAGTGTGGTTCACTTGAGCGTAGGAAGGCTCTAGAGGGGGATCTGGACAGGCTGGATCGATGGGCCAAGGCCAATTGTATGAGGTTCTACAAGGCCAACTGCCGGGTCCTGCACTTTGGCCACAACAACCCCATGCAACACT
>NW_008825104.1:1154863-1168590 GCF_000699105.1 Pygoscelis adeliae
TTGTTTAGCCTGGAGAAAAGGAAGCTGAGGGGAGACCTCATCACTCTCTACAACTACCTGAAAGGAGGTTGTAGCGAGGTGGGTGTTGGTCTCTTCTCCCAAGTAACTGGCGAAAGGACGAGAGGAAATGGCCTCAAGTTGCGCCAGGGGAGGTTTAGATTGGACGTGAGGAAAAATTTCTTCACCAAAGGGGTTGTCAAGCATTAGAACAGGCTGCCCAGGGAAGTGATTGAGTTACCATCCCTGGAAGTATTAAAAGATGTGTAGACGTGGTGCTTAGGGACATGGTTTAATGGTGGACTTGGCAGTGCTAGGTTAACAGTTGGACTTGATGATCTTAAAGGTCTTTTCCAACCTAAATGATTCTATGATTCTATGTTTGGCCGTGGTCCTGGCAGGGACTTCTTCAAAGAGGTGTCTTCTAGGAGTCCGCACTTGTAATGCATTGCTCCCAGTGGCTTAAAAAATAGTATTCAGACATCTGATATTTGAGTTAAGGGAGAATGAGGGGGAATCCATAGAAATTAGCAACAAATTGGTAATACCAACCAGCCATTTTGACTCTTGATAATAATACTAACACATAATAATGTATTGCCAGCTAAAGCAAAAAGGATTGGGAGTAAGGCAAACACAGCTCAGTGCACACAGCAAACACTGGCCTGCTGTGCTTACAGAGGCTGTCAAGCAGTAGCTCCTGAGCTCTTAAGATACAGTTCTCTGTTTCATCCCAAAGATCCAGCTGAGCTCAAAGGCTAGACATAGTTTGATGCTCCTTTGAAAGGCTGAGTAGCAATAATCAACCATGGCATTTACACAGTGCTTCTCTCTTTGGTGTTTTACAGACATTAATCAATCAATTCTTGTGTTTCTCCAGGGAAGGAGGAACTAAAACATCCCTTCCAGGAATGAGGAAATTGAGAAAGAGGAGCTAAACGCCTTTGCATGGCTTATAGAGATTCAGTCTCAGCAGAGGCTGCTGAATTCAGGAGGCTTCATCACCCCCAGCTGCACCCACACCGCTAGCCCACACCTTTGCCTGTTGGTGCAACTGCAGTACGAATGCTTCCTCCTCTGTGTGTGCTTGCTGAGACCTGGGGCAGCAGCGTCATATTCTCAAGTATGCCAGTGGATGTGGTCATACAACTACCAAGATTATTTATAATAGGTACAAATGCTTATTCTTAGGGTGTTGATAATATATATGGACATAGTAAAGGCTTATTAAAGACTAAGCCACACAAATAAAATGCAAAGGTTGTCATTTAGAATGGAAAATCCTATGATTTAAAGGCAGTGGCCAAATATTGGATCATCTTATATATTGTTAATAAATCAGAACAAGCAAGGCACAGAATATCTGTTGTAAAAGTTAAAGCTCTTATCTAAGTCCCCCAGGTAGGGACTCTGGGCTTTCTGTGCTAGGTAAACCCCAGCACCCGTGTGAGAACCTCCTCCATGTACACTGGTGGCTTCACATATGGTCTGCCAGTGCTGAAATGGCAGGTGGAGCAGGTCCTGCTGTCACCCCTCTTTTGGGTCCATTTGTTCAGGTGTCTGCAGTCAGGTGCAAAGAGGCTCTGCAAACAGGATATGCACAACTTTGCAAGTACACAGCAAGTATTTACTGACTGGCACACACAAAAGCTAGCTATGATTTTATGAACTACAAGACAGAGCTATGTTTGCCACCTCTCGTAAGGCATCCAAGGAGCCTTTGTTGGCCCAGGGGGCAACATCCGACACAGAGCACCCACCGCTGTGGCTCCCTGGAGCAAACCCTTGGCACTACAAACCCAACATCTTCCACCAGGTCCATCAATACCGAGGACACCCAATAACCCAGCATACCAGCTCCCCATTTCTTTCCATTAGAAGTTTATTCCTCATCATATCAGTATTTTTCCTCTCCAATTTGTGAGCTACCTTGATCCCCTGACTGTAATTTTACCTTTGTTATTCTTATTTCTTATTTTCTACAGACATTTGCAGAGCTCTTTGTCACAGGTCAGCAGCTTCACCAGCAGTCTGAGCAGAGGTTATACAGCCAGGTGGGAGCAGAGTTGAGCCTCAAATCCCTGCAGCATGAGCAGCCAAGCCCTGGAGGGGGGAAAGGTAACAGAGAGGGGGTGCGGTACCCTCTATGGCACTATCACACTTACCGATCTATTCCATACCTTGCTGGAAAACATTTAGCCTCAGGCATTAGCCTCTCTTAAACACTTTATGTTAGATTTACTCTCCAGCAACCCAACTGAAGTCCGAGATTGTGATAGGGGTAAAAAGCAGAAAATTTAATAGAAAATTATAGCACCTGAGCAACTGAACAAAGTATTCCTGTATAGGCTGTAATACTCTGCAAACTCAAGGGAAGGAGGAAATAAAAAGGGGATTTGTGCCTTAAGAACACAGGGCATTCCTCAGCACACGTATCCATGCTTATCAATGCCTTCTCTGCATAGTACTGCTGAATGCGGTGTGACTGTTCATGTGAGCAGATTACAGCTTATGCGATTGCGACCTTTGGTGTCTCACCTGTCACAGTCTGGTTCCTGATTAAATGTTGACATTTAATCCATGATCTTCAATCACGTCATCATCTGGTCATCAGCATAAAAAGCTCCTTATGCAGAAACCCTGCCATTCCCACCTCCAACTAGGTGCACCCTTTGGCCTTTGGATAGCTAGGGTATACTGGTGACTATGACAATGGTCTCCAACTGGGGTTTGTAAGACATCCATCCCCCTGGGAATAGCATGCCTTGTGTCTGATCATTCTTTCAGCCCTAATGCTATTTAAGTTTTGCAAATAAGAGAACACTTAAAAGCTGTAGATTCACAATAACAGAAGAAATTTACTAAAAGATCAAATAGCAAATGCATTGTTAAGATTATATTAAGATAAAGATTTTCCTTGGCTACTGCAGTGCTGCCAGTTGCCTGTGATTCTGACTAATCGGTCCCTGTAGTGTCCTTTAAGGCTGGCATGTCCTGGAGAGTTTTAGATCTGTGTCTTTTCTGCTTTTATGGCTAATGATGACTACAGGAGCCAACACTGACAATTGCTTCGGGCAATCTGATTTTTTCCCCCCAGTGTATGCAGAAATACCTCCTCCTTGTCCCCCCCATCTTCTGGTTTAACAGCCCCTTACCTCCAAAGACCAGCTGTACGGGTGTTATGTGCTAAAAAGGAGCTTGAGTCATTTTCTATCCTCTTTCCATTAAGGTCTCTTAATTAATATTTCTATTGCACACCTGAATTAGAGCATTGCTAGCTTCAAGCTTAAACGGTATTTTCAACTTACCAAGTCTTTTAAGACACAGCAGTACAGCTTTAGAAGTCATATATTCAAGAAGTTATTAACCAGATAATAATCATGTTTTACTAACCACAGAAAATTTAATCACAATCTCTCAGCATCATAGAAAGTCTCACCATGATCTCTTGATCTAAATGAATGACAAAACTGGAAAGTGAATTATCCTGATTGGGTAAAGCTTCTTTACCCTTCTGTAGTTTCAGATCCCCACAGGAGCATAGTCACACCAATACTGCCAAATATTCATTAATTCAAATGCTGTGCTATTAGTTTTCACCATTTCCAACTAAAGTGCAGCTGTCTGCATGACCTGACATGTTCCCCTAAAGCAGCATTTCAACAGCAGTTACAGAAGCTAGTGCATCCCCTGGAGTTCCCATTTAATGCCTTCAAACCACAGGCTAAGCTGTTCAAGTTTTCTAGTTTAAGATTTATTTTACTCAGTTACAAAACTCCCAGATGCCCTCCAGCCAGTTCATAAATGACAGAACATGCTTGTCTCCTTCCAGCCAAATTAAGCCGTGAAGATTATAGAGCAGCCAACCAAAGAACACAGAGTGTGAGCAACCAACCAACAGTAACAGACGCAGTGCAGGGGACATTAATTATTTTACATCTATGAGAAGTTCTCACTAGGTTCATTAAAATTTTTTGCATATATAACGTTGGTGGTGTACAAAGCTTACGAGTTTGTGTGAGAGACAAAGCAAACCAAACTGAGCTAAGGAACCAGGAAGGCGTTTGGCTATTGCAGCATGGCGAGCAATGGCAACCCTTCAAAAGACAGGGAGTGCAGTGGGGAGTGGTGGGTATTAATACCAACTCTTGCTGTGTGACACTCCTTTGCCTCCCAGGATCTCAAAGTGCTTCACCAATGTGAGCATAATTATTTCCATTCCTAGCAGAATGAGATCATGCTTTATCTGTGGCGAAGGGAAAAAACACCCTGGCACACAAGCTTGCCTCTCTCTTGACAAGCTGTTGTGCCATCAACCTAAAAGTCTCAAAACAAAAAGTTTTGTTTTCCAGTCACCTGTCTGACCTGCTTTTCTCCCAAGGAATGAGCCTCATTTCAGACACAGGCATTTTACAAAATCTCATCTGAGGTGCGTTTACACCAGTGTAAGGCTCTGTCCCCTCTAGTGGTTGGACGATGTATAGAGGTGTGTACGTGGATCTGAGCTAATGGAGCTGTTCAAGCAAAAATATCTGCAGGGCTGCTGGTACGAGTTCCAATCCCAGCTGGCAAAAGGTAGGGGGTAGTAGTTAAAATGAAGGCCAGAGCAGATTTCTGCAACCCCTACAAGGTGAAGATGAAAACCTAATGCTGGATGTGAAGACTGGAAAGTGAGGAAAGTAAGTCAGGCAGAGCAGCACAGTGGTAAGGAGATGGCTTTCGCAGTGTTGCTTTGAACAGACTGTGGGGAATTAAACATTTACAATATCTTCAGTTACATCCTTTTAGATCTGCAGCCTAGACAGATGATGAAGGAGAGCCTCATCACACACAATGTGTGAGAGCCTCAATGTGTGAGTGCCACTTCTGCTAAGCTTTTCAACTTTAAAATAGCTAAGACTGCATGCTTGACAAATTCTGAGTTACAGTACAATAAAATTCTATTTTTACTAAAAATAAGGACTCTTTCACCTCCTGCCACTTCATCTACCTCCTCTCTGTCATGACAGCCCAGATCTTCCAGTAGGTCCTTACTCCTGTGGAGAGCTGCCTCTTGACAGATGACCAGGCTGTAGCTCTGGCAGAGATCCGTAAGCACAGGAGCTGTTAACAGTTGTGGATGACACAGATTGACAAGGTGGCAAATAACTATGAGGACTTGGTGGGTATAGTAACGCATATATATAAAACAAATAACACATAGTATCTATAAAATATATAAATTCATAATACATATATGTAATATTTATGAGGTTTATATATACACACACACAAATATGTATGCATGTTGGATTATACAACCTGGATTGCTTGGAAAATTGGAACTACTCATGCAAAATATGCTTTAATGTGACCACTTAGTACATGGTCACAGTCATAAAAGGAAGGCCTGCAAGTCGTGCCAACAAACGCATGGGCTGCATTGTGGATTGCAGTGTGAGAAGTAGGAGACTCAGCTCAACAGGAGTTCATCTGTCGGTGCAGAAGCAAAGTAGATTATTACGGTTCTTGGAAGGATAAGGAAGAAGAGCGGGTAGAAGCCGAAAGTATGTTTTTTCTTCTGAGTGTGACATTGATGAGCTGGATACTGGGCATCTGTACTGTTTTGAAGTTCACGCAGAGACATGCACACACACACACAAACATCAGACATTGAGAGGGTACAGAAAAGAGCCATAAAATGATCTGATGGGGTGGAGGAAGTGTCTTACAGCAAGGATTTAGAGACCCCTTCTTAAAGTCTTTAATCATTTTAAGTTATAGAGAAAAACAAAAATTGAGATATAACTTAATTACAGTGTACAAATACCTCCATGGACATAAATCACTGGGTATTCAAAAGCTCTTTAATTCAGCAGAGAAAGACAAAGCAAGAACCAGTGGCTGGTTAAAGGATAAAGCCAAAAATGTTAAAATGAGAAAGAAGACTCAGAGTTTTTTGTGATTTTTAGCTGCTGGAGAAAACTATCAAAGCAAGTGGTGGGTTCTCCACCCACAAGATGCCTTCCTAGAAGATACCCTGCAATCAAATGACACTGTTTTATACTGGCCTCAGTGTATGGAGTGGAAGTGGTCAGATGAAATAAACTTCTCTGATCTTAGACTTTGTGAAGTTAAAGAAATTAAGAAATGCCCTAATTCCCCAACTCTTCGTCTGTAAAGTGTGGATTACAGATAATTTTCTGGTTCGGGTTTTTGTTGTTGTTGTTGTTTGGTTGGTTGGTTTTTTAAATGTTTCACTAGCCAGCATGATTATGATTTAGTCAGATAGTTTATATTTATTTTGCCTTCTGCAGCATTTTTCCCAGTGGCAAGCTGGCTAATTTTGGCACTGAGGCCCATCTCATTCCTGCAGCAACATGATGGGTTAACAACTGGCTTAAGCTTGTCAAAGGCGAAACTTGGGATCTTACAGATGGCCTTTTACAAACAGTATACTGAACATCACTGGTCATATTTGACATTACAATTTCTGCTAGCTTTCTTTCAAAGGAAATGGTAAGTTCTCTAATACTCTTCTCATTTTTAATTTTTTTTTCACTGTTGTGTTGCTGACTGTCTGATGACTCCAGACAGCAATAGCCAGTGCTGGTGAAGATGTCAGAAGACTAGCAAAACTAAGGGTAATGCAGCATGTTTGCCTGAAGGGAACATTATGCAATGAATTGAAAGTAGGAGTGGGTGCCTTTTTGTGATTATACTTCAGGACACACTGTTTTCTGGAATATTATTTACAGTTGCATTGAAGATAGTAATTACAAATACACAGAAAGTTATCTGCAGTGGCATTACCTCCGCACAGCCTAGGAATTTAATAAAATATCGGGCTGATTCTCTGCAGACATGCACACATGGGAGTCCTGTCTTACAGTGTTGTTGATGGCATGCTACCGAGCTCTTGAAGATACACGGAGCCAAACTGTGGTTCCAGTGCCTTAGGCAGCTTGTTTGGCTCTGTACTGGGTCTGGTGGGATGGAGTTCATTATCTTCACAGCAGCTGGTAAGGTGACGTGTTTTGGATTTGTGACCAAAACATTGTTGATAACACAGTGGCATTTTAGGTATTGCTGAGCGGCGCCTGCACAGCGTGAAGGCTTTCTCTGTTTCTTTCTCTGTCCCCGCAGTGAGTAGGCTAAGGGTGGGCAAGTGGTTGGGAGGGGACACAGCCAGGACAGCTGACCTGAATTGACCAAAGAGATATTTCATGCCATATAACATCATGCTCAGCAATAAAACTGGGGTGGTGAGTTTTTCCAAAGTGGCTGTTGCTCGGAAACTGGCTGGGCATCAGTGTGCTGGTGGGAGGTGGTGAGTGATTGCCTTTGCTTTAGTTGGTGTTGTTTTGGTTTTTTTCTTCACTTATTAAACTGTCTTTATTTTAATCTATCATGAGTTTTTCTTGGTTTTGTCCTTCCAATTCTCTCCTTCACCCGCTGGAGGGAATTGAGCAAGCAACTGGGTGAGGGTTTGGCTGCTGAAGTCAACTCACCACAGGCTCTCACATAAGCTGATAGCATGTGGCTGTCTGACTCCCTGGAAAGAGAAGAATCAAGTTGTGAGGAGGTGCTAAGACCATCATGGCAACTTGTCCCAAGTCTGGACTCCAGCTCCAGGTCAGGTCCACCCTGTAGAGGACAAGTGAACTGGGGAGTCCCTGTCATCTCCCACCTCTAAACAAGGTATCCATCTCCTTAACCAGTAAAATACATAGAGCTTGTAAACATCAGCTATGTTCCTACAGCCCACTTGGAACAACAAAAGAATAGCTGTGGCTAATCCTGATTCTATCAGAAATGTGGATAGAGCTGTTAAGAAGTTTGGATAACTTCTCTTTAAGCTATGTAGTGAACTGGCACAGATACACCGTTTTTAAAAATTTTATTTTCTGGTAGTAAAGCCTGAGCAAGTTAACTTCCTGAAGGACAGCCCTCACCCAGATGGAGTCTGGTGAGGGCATAGTCCTTTCTTCCCAGCCAAGTCCACCTTGGGCACTCAATGATAGCAAACAACAGGAGGGCAGACCCTTTCCAGTGGTGCCTGGTGACAGGACCAGAGGCAATAGGCACAAACTGAAACACAGGAGGTTCCCTCTCAACATCAGGAAACATTTTTTTTACTGTGAGGGTGACCAAGCACTGGCACAGGTTGCCCAGGGAGCTTGTGGAGTCTCCCTCCTTGGAGATATTCAAAAGCCATCTGGACACAGTCCTGAGCAACCGGCTCTGGGTGGACCTGCTGGAGCAGAGGCGTTGGACCGGGTGACCTGCAGAGGTCCCTGCCAACCTCAGCCATTCTGTGATCTTCAACAGCAACCAGTGCCCAGAGGGATTTATGAATGTCCCAGTTATGTCTATAGCTGCTAATTCTCCACACCCTACCTGGGGTGCCCTTAGGGTGATGGCAGCTGGAGCTGTAACCTGGGAAGTGAAATTATACATGGTCAACTTTGCTGGGCTTTGGCTTTATTGGCAACCAAATAACCATAACAGGATTGGTCATACCCCGCCTTTTCCTGTATTCAGGGGTCTCCTCCTCCCTTTAACCCTACTGTAGGTCTCCTGTCTGCAGGAAAAACGCCATACCAGTTGTAGAGTGACTGCCTACCAGCACTTGCTAGCAATTCCATTTGACACCATGTAAGCACAAGATACCTGAAAACAGAGTAACACAGGGGAGGAATACTGCATCTCAGTGCAGGCTCCCAGACTCTGCCCTCGCCACTCTCAAACAGTCCTGTTGTGAAAAGAGTGTCGTTTGGGATGGGGTCTTTAGAGACGCTTGTTAAACAGCACAGATTAAAGCAGGTATTACTCTTTCTCCAACTTTTATTATGTTTACACAATACTAAGTCACGAGTGCTTGTTAATCACTTTCAACAGCATGAACTTTTCGAACATTGCACTTGTGTTGATACACAAAATAAAATAATTTATTGATATAAAAGGTCAGCTGAAAAATCATTGTCTCTTCCAAGCCTTCTGTATTTGAGTTACGGGGTTGTTCTCTTTACTGTAGGAATAATAAGGATTATATTCCACTGAAGGCTACAGCATATTATCCATCTCTTTCTTTTATACCCCAGGAGAGGTTATTTCAGGTTTTGTGGATTCCTAAGGTAGGAGAAGAGAACTGTATTGTCAAGCCCAAATGTTCTGCATGTGCAAGCATGCTCTAAATGAAATAAGACAAACGTAGACCAGCCTGATATCTAAGAGAGGAAATTCTGTGAACTGGGATGGCATCTTGCTGATTCTCTCTTGGAGTGGATCCCCAAACCCATAAATACAGAAGCAAATCAGATTTGCATATTTGTGATTTCCTTTGAACCTTAAATTTGTTAAATATGTGCCACCTTCATTTACACTGTCACTTCTGCTCTGTCTTGGATCTCCTTGAGCTTTCTGCTCCTGAAACAGGGCTAGGACACTTTAGAAGCCATGTATGGGTTGAATATTTGGTGAATGCTGGCAGGGCTAAGCCTTCATGAGCCTCCTGATCTTTACCATACACGGGGTGCTCATCCTGCTGCTGCTGGGGACACAGAGGGAGAGAAGTCACGCTACTGCTGCATGTGCCACAGGACTGAGGAGACACTGAATGCCTGCAGTGCCATGGCCATTTTGTGTCTTGGAATTTTGTATGTTACAGCTCTCATTTCCCAAAAGTTTTGGCCAGTATTTTACAGCAGACACAAAGGGCAGACGATGTGATTTTTTTTCAGTGCCTCATGCATAGATACACACTCACACAGGCAGAGAGCCAAGTAAGGAATCCAGGTGTTTTCCTGACTGGCCTTGGCTTCTTGCACTACGAAATGCACCAAGACTTAGAAGTGACAGGGTAATTCAGGCTGGAAAGGACTTCAGGAGGTCATCTGGTTCAATCTCCTGCTCCAAGCAGGACTGCATTCCTTTAAAACATGCAGGACACCAAAGCCAGTGTTCAAATGACATGCTTCACAGAGGACGGGGGCAGTGATTAAACTCATCAGTCCTATGTTAGAAACAGATGAAGGTGACTGAATTTACCAGCTTACAGGCAAGAGCTGCCCACACGTTCTCTTGGCATCAGCTGCAGCTGCCAAGAAGAACCAGCCATGAAGAAGTAGATCGGATTTTGGCTTGGCCCAAGGTCCTCATGCACTGCAGTGGGTGAAGTCACTCATGACCTGGCTGTCCCTCTCTTTTGTCCCCAGTCTAAGGGCTATGATATATGATATGCTCCTTCCCAGCATAGTTTCAGAGCTGAAGCTAATCTAAATGAGCTTAAAACTTGATACGGAAAGCTAGTTTCAGGGTTACTCAGAAAAATGGCATGGGTGGAGGATCAAACTAATCTGTCGACTTGCTTTTTTTGGAAGCATCTCTTTTGTCCAATAAAAGTTAAATGGCATTTTGTTAAGAAATCTCACACTGTTCCCTATGATTCTTAAGCACTCAGTGAGGGTACAGTAAGTAGTGAGAATAGTCAGATCCAGAATAACAGAATATGTGAGTTTCAAAGTATCTCTACAATACATCAATTTCTATTTCTAGCCTCAGGGCCTTGAATTATTATTACCAAATACCTTCTTAGCAGGTTGAAAAGTGCTTTGCTATTGATGAAGATAGCATATCCCCAAATAAAAATATTTATATCAATATCTGAAATTCCAGGTGGTTATTCAGAATTCTTGGGCCTGTTTCTTTTTTCTTACTTACCAGTATAAGTTTATTTACGCTTCTAATTCACCCAAGAGAGATACGCAAAACAGTCTTTACATTTCAGCGGCCAATCTTGCAACAAAAGCATTTTCCAAGAGATACTGAGAAATTCCTGCTCTCAAATGGTCTAGTAACAACAATTACAGAGGCATGTGGAAAACTGAAAAGGCGTGAGTTAAAAAGCTACAGTAAATGTAAAAGCTCATATTCTTGAAAGGATCTTATTCAAACTCATCATGAGGGGGCTAATCTTTTGGGGAGGAGGATAACAGTAGCCATTATTTCAGTGAAGAGTTTCTAAATATGTTGATAAACCAAAAGATACTGTAAGAAAAACAACCTGCTCAGAAGAAAGCGGGTGTGTTTGGCTTGTTCTACACTCACCCTTTCTTTCTTTGATGCTTCTCCTGTCCTCTTGATGTTATCTGTAAAAGCAACCCTTTGGTGTTGTTTCTGACCACCTGCTCTTGGCAGCTTGGAGTTTAAATTTTGCATCATTCTCAGTGAAGTTTGTACCACACTTTGATGTCCCTCAGCACATATATGGGAGCCCGTAAACGTTGAGGAGTGAAAACCTAGCTGTCCAGTGCTTGGCAGGACATGGCAAGGATGTCCAGCCATTTTAAGTAGCCAGGAAGAGGCACTGCACCATCACACAGTTTTCCTTCCCTCCCAAAGATCTCAGAGTTTCCCCAGCCTGATCTGGACAGGAGAAAGGAGAAATCCCGGAGATATTTTTAAAGCCAAGTCTCCAGCATGTTCAGCCAGGTTTGGTTTCTTTAAAATGAGTGGGTGGAGACAGGGGAAAGGGAATTGAAACTGTTTTGAAGTAATAGCAACCTCGGCTGCCGCAATGGGATGCAGAGATATGTGATATACTGTGATTATTGCAGTTTAGAGGCTTCCTCGTCAGACCATGACATTTTTCACTCTTTTCGGAAACAGTATTACATTACAGGTGTTATAACTTTTCTGCAGAATCAGACTGGCCAGGGAACTGTAAATCTAAATCATGCCTGCCCTCAGGAAACCTGCCAGCCTGTGAACACAATGAAATGAGTGAGATGAAAGCATCTGAGTGAGAAAATGAATTTTAGGCATTCCACTGAAGTCTATTTAGTTTTTACAGTCTGGCCCAGCATCTAGAAGCAACAGCTGGGGAGGACATACTAATTCTCAGTGACTAATGCTTGCAAGATTACCTTAAGCTTGAAATCTTTGCATAGGGGTCCAAGAGGGAAGAAAAAGCTTATTCCCTCAATATTTCTCATATTTTTTCCATGCTGCAAAGGCATGGTATGCTGCCTTAAATAGCAAGCTTTCCCATTTCTGAAAGTTTATTTGATCAAACTGACAAAGTTTGCAATGAGGAATTTATGTTGAAAGGTAGCTGAAAGTGCAGGCTGACCACAAGAGTAACTCTTCAGGACATTGCTTGTTTTGCAGCATATTTCCTTCCTTGGCATATTTGCCTGCTTTTAGAGGGCTTTCCCATTTTTAAAGGGGTCTCTCTTCTCAGAGACTTTTGCTCACAGCTCCAGCCTAGCAGGGGCAGGTGAACCTAAGCCAACAATGTGGGAACAATTCAAGGTATTTTTTTCATGTTCCTGCATCTGAACCTGAGCAAAGGTTCTTTTTAAGGTACAAAAACCTTCTAAGATACAAAATGCTGTCATTCATTAACCTGTTTATCCCCACCTCTGCTCCATCATTTTTCATTTTCACACATTCCTGCGTGTCATCTGGGCGCAATGAATGATCCTGAAACACTTCAAGAACATTTCCTGTCCAGACTGTAACAGACTATGAGTCTCATGTTAGCTCATTCTCACAAGATTTCCAGAGCACTTGCACAGATTTCAGAGTGGAAGAGCATCCAAGAAACACCCATTACTACCTATGCCAAATGTTCCTGGCAGTGTAGTGACCTGAAGAGTGACCTGGATTCCTCTAACATCTTTCAGACAATATTCATATCTCTGATATTAACTCCCCCCCCCCCCCCCCCCCCCCCCCCCCCCCCCCCGACTCACCGCCCTTATTCCTTTCCATCTCCCTTGTAAAGCTCCCTGTGAAGAAGGCCATTTGCAAATAAGGAGATACTGGGCAACTGCAAAAGGACAGGACAATGACTTCACCACTGTGATTCCTTATCCCCAACTACCAGGACCTTTCCTTCATTGCCAAAATGTCATTAACATTCCTACTGATTTTTTATACAGTTGCCATCAGTTAAAGCAAACTTTCACTGCCCAGCAGAAATGAGACTAACAAGTTTTCCATCAGCCCATTCTCTCTTCCACAACTGGAAGGAATAAGCTGCTTCTTCATTTAGCTCTATCAAGCTCATTTTGCCACAAAGGTGCTCAAGCAGCATTAAGAGCTGCCTTAGGCATGAATGTGATGAAGAAACTCAGAATGGTCATTGATTGCCCTAGAAAACAGACTTCCCAAGTATAGGGCCAAATTTTGATTTCTGGATGGGTGTTGTTTGGTGCTGGTAAACCAGATAGATGAGGCAGCAGATCCTTCTGCTGCCTTCTAGGAATATGCCCTGGATAGAAGACTGTGGCTGAACTAGGTGTGGAGATGAGCTGATCCTACAGCGATGGTTCAGACTGTCTACACGTTGGCTGCTAGAAGGCAGTGCTGTGCAGCACTGTTTTTCAGGCAGTCATCAGTCTCAGGGAGCAGGCGACCTGCTCTTCAGCTCAGCAGGTCATGGAAACAGAAAGGCTGCAGTCACCTCATCACTTCTCAATTAAATTGGGCAGTCGATGGAGACTTTAGATGGAAGGGCTCCCAGAATCACTGCCTGGATTACTGAAGTCGGTGGGCCTGTCCTGAGCATCATGGGGACGATCCTATGTATGACTCATAAGATTCACCAAGTAAAAGGAAGGTATTTGCTAGTGAAAGGGAGTATGAAACACATTCATATTGAAAGTGTTTACTGATGAAGACTGGGGATGGTGGGGAGGAGAGAAAGGTGTATCAGAGCTGGAAGGAAATGTGGTAGAGCTGTC
>NW_008825104.1:1168625-1180027 GCF_000699105.1 Pygoscelis adeliae
CTGCACCAACTCGTTTGGTCGGTTGAGCAGACAGACATAGAGCATAAAATCCCGAGCAGGCTATGATGGGCAACTGCCAAGCCTCCCCCATTTTGTATTTGTTCTGGTCCTGACACTGATGCAGAAATGAATCCCTTTCTGAACATCTGGGAATTTACTGAGTTTGGGCTACCCAGCTGTCTCTTGAATAATGAACTCCTTGTGTCAGGGGAGATAAAAGGCTCCTGAGTCTTTCCTACAAGGTCAGCAACTGGCAGCAGGTACAAACAGGGCAAATGTCCAAAGGGTCTTTCAACTTTCTTTCCCATTGGATGATGGTTTCAGTTTTTCTGAAGAGAGATGCTGGAATTCAGATACCTTTTTTTTTTTCCCCTGAAAAGAATCCACCCCTCACTGTCTTTCCTAATATCCTTTTTCTCAGGTGTGGAAATATGTTTACTGTGCAGCAAATCTAACTTAGTGTCCAATATTCACTAACATTGAGGTTTTGACCTTGGAGCAACAATTAGTTTTAATTAAAGGATCCTAACTAAATAAATAATGATGTATACCTCTACAAGTCATACAGTCTCCAAAGTTTATAAGACAATTAAATACCTAAAAATTTTATGTGTATACATACAGACAGACAAGCACACACAATTTTGAAATATTTGGTATATTCATAAATTGATGATGTTAGTTTTAAGTGCATATGTAAAAAACACATATAGGCATATTACATGAGGTAGTAATAGTGTACCTGTAACACACTACAGAAATAAAGAAGCAGCGAAGTGTTCTGCTTAGAAGTGTGTTACAGAGCAGTAAGAGCAACTCTACCTATCCCACATGCAACATTGTGAGAGAGGCGAATCTGATTACTTTAAAAAACAGTTATGTTTTGTGATCATATTATAAATGGGTATGATTAAGCTGTTAAAACCTTCTGGAAAATGTCCTTCCAGAAATTACTATCTGAAGCATAACATGTGCTTTTATAAAAGTTTATCTACTTTAAGAATATTTCTGATGTTAATGGATCTAAAATAGCTTTTGAACACTTTAAAGAAGGTTTTTAAACTCTCGTGCATCTACATAGCTAGATTACAGGTGAAAACTTTAGGATTCTGAATGATGTTTTGTGAGTTTCCAACTAGTTTTTTATGTCACGTCAAAATACACTGAAAATCACATGACAAAGTCACTTCTGTGACTGGATCCGTGTCTCATTATTCAGCCCTGCAATGGTAACTGAGGTTGCAGCTTTCATGATTTAGACCCAGATCCTCAGCTGTATTTCAGCACCCACCTCCTATATGGCACCGAGAGGTACTATGTGAACAATTTCAGAGCCTGAGCCTGTTTCCTTCCAGGCAACACAGACTGTATTTCCCAGATCAAATAGTCTCTTGGATACAGTAATGAACACCAAGCACCAAGATTATACAGAGACAGGGGTGAGCCAACTCAATCTCCCTCTGGTTTTGAAATGTCTCAGCTTCATATGGCATTTTATGTCTTCCTAACAGCCTATAAGACAAGTTTGCTGAATTTCTCTTCAGATAAAACCAACAAAAGAAAGGTAATAACATGATCAGTTGGTATCTATGGCAAATATCAACATTTATAGACAAAAGAGAGGGGGAAGTTACCCACAGTTTAAGTTAAACACTTTCTAGCACAATGATTCTCAAGCTCTTTGAAGAATTAAACCAGAATGATGAAGTCACTGCTGCAAAGACCAAGCTCAATATTTATGTCTCTTCCGCAGGACAAATACTTGAATGTAAAGAAAGCAAAAATATGTTTCAAATCAGCTCACTGCATGGTTCTAGCAAATTGTCTGTAAATCTGTGTTCTCTATTAATTTGGAGTTGTGTGTCACTTGGGCCTCTCTCACAGGTAAAAGGTTTCTTTTCCTGTTCTTTGCGGCATGTCTCTGATTTCTAGATAATTGAAACAAGAGAAGCAGAGTGTACTTGGGACTGATACTTTCTAAGCTGTTCTTGGCTTGAATCCCTGATGCAAGGCTTGCAGTTCTGATTTTTTTTAAAACATGTAACAAGCTGTTGGACTGATAAACAACAAGCTGAGTGCAGTCTGAAAAGATTAAAAAAACCCCAACAAGTCTACTCCAAATGCTTCACTGGTAGTGAAGGGGTCATTTTCTGTTTTTATTCAAAAGTATTTCACTACTTCTGTGTTCCCAGAAAATAGGCAGAAAAGTGTCAGGGTGACTTCAGATAAGCTCCAGGGTAAAGAAACTTGCTGCCTTCTCCAGTACTTTGAAGAAAGTGTGTCCTTGAAATGTGCAACTTATGCATTCACATTTAATTATCTACAAGGCTGTTCTGATGCAACTCAATTCAGGAGAATAAGGTTAACCTCGGAGCTCCACCAGAGAGTTCCACTTTGTGTCCTTGGGCAACTAACTTACAGGTCTTGAAGATTTCTTTCCCAGTCTGTTTAGTGAAAAAAAAATTATGAGCCTGACTTCCAGCATTTTCTAAAAATTGACTTAGTGCCATGTTTACTTGTTCAGTAGTTGCATCGTAACCATGCCAAAGGTGCCAATCAGTTTTGGACCCAGGTTCAAGAGTTGGTATGAGTTCTGCTCCTGCAAATGGTAGTCCATACTTGTACAGCAAACTGCAAAGTAAAGTGCACCAAGCAAAACTAATAAGCTTGCCATTGTTTGAAGCAGCAAATTAGAAGCATTAAAACACTGATTTTTAATGGGAGATTCTAGTCTACTTCGTGTGGACCATGTAGAAGTATCAAAGAATTTTTTTTTTTAGCCATGTCAATTCTTCCAGTTTGCATGACACCAAAGAAAAGGGAGGTGAACATAAATGCCAGCACCAAAATATTCAAACCTTATGAAGCCTCAGAAAATGCTGAATTCAAATGTGGGGTGCAGGTCTGTGCCTTTTATTGTTCTGTTCAAACTAATGTGCTTCTTTCTGACTGAGATGTCATGAATGGGTTTGTTTCATATGAACAAGATGAAAATGGGGATTCAGAAAGCAGGGTGTTCGTGAATGTAAAAGCATGTGTTTTCTCACGTAAGTTTACTTTAATAAACCGATTATCTTCCAAATACTAGATGTGGTTTCACCTGGAAGATAGTTTGAAAAACTTTATCCTCAACACCTTCTATTCTGTTTCTTGCTTTTGTAATTACTAGTAACAGCAACAAGCTTTTGCAGAAAGAGTTCAACTTCCAAACCCACAATATAGAAGGTTTTCCCACCAAAAGACTCCATAAGTGCCTGCAGAGAAAAGTGTTGTTTAATTTAGCCTGCAGGTATTCCAACTTTGCTGAACATTTTGTCCAAAACGTTCCTCACTGTTCACGCTGGACGTGTTTTCTGAGACATACAGTAAGAAAAACTTACGCTGCCCAAGTGACATAATGTAGGAGCGGGAAACAAAACGTAGCGGAGCGCAGTCCCCCAGGGCAGGTGTAGGTTTGTGTAAGGATGGATGACCTTCCCTGCGCGGCCCCGGACAATCTCCCCTGGAGCCACAAGATGGCAATGCGCACTACTCTACTCTCTCTACCTCCTAACAGCCGCAGCTGAGGCTACCAGAGAAAGTTTATTTTATCACTACAAACATTTGCTACTTTATTAATTGCATATATACATGCTGTCCAGCTGGGTGTCATAATGCCACCTCTGCTGTTATGATTTAGGACAGGAAATTTCAGTCTATTTTTCTCTCTGAGCCCTGTAAGATGCAGGACGTTGCTACAAGGAGGGCATATAGAGCATTTTCCTTTCATCAGTTTTAACGTTTTCCAGTAAACTTATGCCAGCAGATACAAGTCCACTGGCAATAGGCTTGCTTCTTCTACCTCTGCAGTCCTCTGAGAAGAAGTGCATGGACTCCTACCACGGGTTACAGATCATAAGCTGAAAATCACTGAGACAGAAAAAGGCAAAGGAACTTCGTGTGAACAAGTATGCTCTTCTACCTAGAAATTATCCTGTCATCTTCCCATTCCATTAGCAAAGGAGAGTGAGGCCCTAGTTCTCCTTTCATCTCTATAGGTGTAAAGCAGGCTTAATTCTGCCAATGTCACTGTGATTGTGCTAGTGCAAACTTGGTGTTAGATCAAAACTGAGCTCCAGATAGTCTGTCTTGCAAGACAGTCATGAAAGGATTTTTAAGATATTGATGAGCTCAGGTAAAAAATAAGCGGCCTCACTTTGGAAGTGCACTCATTGCTGGATGCCAAGAATAACAAAAAAGGGCCTGAATTCGCTGCATTGCAATGACTTTTCTATTATGTGAAGCCATTAGTTAAACTCCAGTACTGTCACGTAAGGAAAAATGCTTGAAAGGCCACACGTTCTTAGTGGGGCACTTGAGTTATCATCTCTGTCAGAGCTAGATGGGGCCTCAGTCCCCACTTCCAGCTGTGAGAATGCAGTTAAAATCAATGTAAAGATCACAGCAGGAAAGTAAAGCTCCCAAATATTGCACATATGCACTAATTTTCTACCAGGATCTGATGGTTTCCTCTTCATTAAGTGCCCCATCAAATCTATTCAGCTTCCTGATAACAGTAGTCTTCTTAGCACAACAATCCTGGTTTTGGAAGACAATATTATTCATTACACATACCTTATTGTGCACTATAATGATTTCTGTCCATCTTTACTGGGTAACTGCTAATAAAGTAATCTTAAACTCCATTAATGCCCTTCCTTACTGAAATATCCCCTTTATGACCACATAGAGTTCAGTTCAGATTAGACTTTCTTCTTGAAAGCCAAATGGATAATTTTTAACAGAAAGATCAAAGCCCAGTCTACCAGTTCAAGAGGTGGCTGGAGCACCGCACCACAGTGGCTAGATTGCTTCTTGGTCCAGCTTTTCTGGGCTTCCAGCTCCTAGACCTGATCGGTATTGCATCCCTGCTGCTGGCACCATGCTCTAATGTCCAATGGAGACGTGCCCTCAGTCACTTGGGGGTTTCGGTTATCTGTTTTTCCAAGTGCCTCAAAAGTTTTCAACTAGGTTTCTAGGAGGGTACCTTGTTTCAGCTTGTAGATGGGTTGCTTGTTCTCATTTTTGTGGAGATGAAGGCAAAGAAATGCATGTGAAAATTCACACTCTAGCCTGGCACACACCCTTGGGCAGACCCAGCTAGTCTGAGCAGGGAGACGCTGTTAGCTTAACTCATGTAGTCCAGAAAGGTGATGTAACTACACCAACTGGAAAACTACTGCTAATTTATACAATATCTGTGTAAACACAGCTTAAGCCAATTTAATGTTTGTTGGCTCCACTGTAGCTGCAAAGACTGCAATGTCTAAGGGGCCACTACTGTCTTAGATAAAAGCAAGGCAAATAATATTTATTTTCTAAACACTGTCCAGTGGTACAGTCATCTGTCAAAACAGCTGGTGTTTTGGGAAGTGTATCTTGTTAAAAAAAGTGCAGCACTGACTTATTGACAGTGTTTACCTATAGAAAAACAATCCTTACTTGGGAGGAATTTACATTAACTAGCTGGGTTTTCAGTTTTTGATGGTGTTGACCACATCTTAATTTAATTTCATTCCCCTCATTAGCTTGCTCACAACATTACTATGGCAGCTAGCACATGCTCTTACCTTGAACACAAGTTAAGAACATCCTGATGGATATTTAACTGAACTGAGTTTCATTCCCTTGATGTTGATTTTTCATTGTCCATTTTTGTCTCCTGCTGTTGTCTGCCCAGTCTGCCCAGCTGTGATAGAGGAGCCAGGGCACTGGAAGCTCATGTAGCATGGGAATCAAGCCACTCCTTATAGGACAGGGTGGCGCTGGGGTTAAGGGGCAGCCTTGCGCATCCAAGCTGTCAGAACAAGTCTTACAAACCCCTCAAGACGTCTTGCCTCCCCACTGGCCCCAGTGCCTTCCCCCCATGCACAAATCGATAGTGTCGGTGTTGTTTCTCTGACAGAAACTGTAGCCAACAACCTTCCAGCAGATAGCATCATCGGCAATCCACAGCCTGGATATGGGATTAAAGGATATAGTAATTGCTATATAGGACAGACTGGTGAGACCTTGCCCTGTGATAACAGGGGTTTATTAACAAAATGGGTGTGTTATCTGAAAGCTGCTTAAAATGTGATGTCATATCCTGCAAAAGGTGATTCTGCCCTTGATACAGGTCTTCAAAGCCCAATGAGTGAACGTAAGAGGATAAAATGCCTGTTGTGGGCCAGCCAGAAGATGAGCCTAACGCTGTAGTCTGTCTCTGGCAGTGTCCAACAGCAGATGCCCAAGTAAGAGCAAGGCAAGAACATAATATGATAGTATTTTTCCAGTCTGTACGCATTCGACCCCTGTGCCATCCTGACCTCAGTTTGTGTCTTTTCATTCCAGCCCTCCTTTAGTGTTGTTTCTCATTAATTTGCTCAATCACTTTCTGAAATCACATATGCTCTTAGTTTCCACATGTCTTACACCAAGCAGTTCTACTTCCAGAGGGTGTTTTGTTTCAAACTTTTTCTTTTGGTATTCAAGAGTGCACAGGCCAGGTGATGAGGAGATGCGTGCACGCATTTGGGCGAAGGTTAAAAGCAGGACTCATAGCCCTGCTCTGCAGGATGCACAATCACATGTTGAGCACTAGACTGTAGAGGAGGAATAAAAGGCTGTTGCCCTCTGTACACAGTGTGTGGGCCAACAGATACGCAGGCTTCTTGACCATAGCCTCAGCCTGCATCATTTCCCCTGACTCACCCAGCCCTCGCCCTGCACAGAGAAATTGGCAGATGTTCACAGATTCTGCACAAGGGTGCTCTGTGTGGCACATTTCCCACAATGCTGAGATACAATGTCTCAGCTGTGCTCAGACTTTCTGCAGCAGTAAGGACTAGAATTGCCTCTGATGGAAATTTATATACTGTACATCCTGTACATTTTTTGTGAGAAGAAATATATTTCAGGGTTTTGCTTTGATGGCAGATTGTGGGTATTTGTGCATTTTGTAGAGTGTGTTTTCGAGGCATTTCCATTTTAAACAATTCCCTATGCAGTTGAGTCCAAGAGCATGAAATAGAATTAACACCAAAATTAGCTGCACGGTTGCTTTCTTTAGGGCTGCTTTTTGAATGCTAATGTTACCTGACCTGTAAGCAGCTGTTACCAGTATATGTAAATCAAAACCAGGAAAGTGAATTATTTTATACAATAGGAACAAATCTTTTTCTGCTTTCAGTATACAAAACATTTTTCCTTTCCTCTAAATAGTTCAGTTGTATTGTTATTACACAGTTATGGCCACACTTCTCACTTTCCTTTACTTTTTTTTTTTCCTTAATGTTTCTGCTTTATTAGCCAGACACTTTTATTCCTGCAACTAAGTATTTTTGGGTATTGATGACAATGACATAGTAAAGAGGCTAAGCTGTACTGAAATAGATGAGGTCTGTTACACTCATTCTGATTTATCTGGCTCCTTTGCTGATTTGCCAGCCTGAAATCTTTGGCACAGTTTCAGACCATGTCTCTGGCAGAGCTAGGGTCTTTTTTTTTTTCATCACTGTTGTTGAAAATTCTTGCTCCGTTTTTGTTACAGATGATGTGGTTCAAACTTAAAGTGCCACAAAGTAAATCTGTGTCTTAAATCCAACACTTTTTCCTTTTTTCCCCTACAGCTATAAAAAAGGAAGCAAAGCAACTTGAGGAGGGAAGGTAGTTCATATCAGTTTCTCAACCTGCACAGACACACTCTTATCACCTGTTCCCACACAGAAGCACCTTAGAGCTACTTTGGAACTTAAGCATCTGGATGCAGCAGTAGTTTACAGGTTATGTCCTCTACTGAAATCACTGCTGTAGTTGCCGTCACATGGATGTATTGAGCTGTCTTGAAGCTTTGTAAGACAGCCAGTCCTAGCCAACCAGCCTGGAGCAACGCATGCAGACACGCTGACCCAGTGGCCCAGTGATCGTGCTAAGGACTGTTCCCACTCCTGCTCTGTTGTACATGGGTAGGTACCATTCAGGTTGACAAAACTCCTGCTTCTTGAAGTGAAAAGGAGTTTTGTCCATCTGATCTATGGTTTGATCCACTGACTTATCTTTTTTCTCCCTTTCTCACGCTAACCAAGGAAGTACCTTTTTTGCACATTCTGAATTTAACACATGGTGATGAATTCCATTACAAAATAACCTCAGCAGGAGAAAAAAAGAGGGTGGCTTTTTAGACCAACTGGTGTTCTGGGAGTACGGAATGAAAGGAAGCCGAGTGTACAAATATTTGGCGTATGAGCCATTCCTAAGACTAGTCATTTTTTCCACAGGCACTGTGTACTTCTGGGAGCCATCTGTCCAGTGTGGGAGCTCTGATTTTTCTCCACTTGATAGCAACTGCAATAAGTAAAGCTAATAGAAAAGGATGTTCTTCTGTTGCCTTCTAACCCAGAATAAAGATAAACTGCATAAATCTTGATGTACTTTTATTTGTTACTGTTGCTACTTCTGTTTGATGCCTTTTTAACTTGATCATGAAAAAGGATAAATTCAATAC
Source organism: Pygoscelis adeliae (assembly GCF_000699105.1). NCBI lineage: Eukaryota > Metazoa > Chordata > Aves > Sphenisciformes > Spheniscidae > Pygoscelis > Pygoscelis adeliae. Next base: position 1,177,150 of record NW_008825104.1, read on the forward strand.
AAAATACTAGTGAAATTAAAGAATAATCCAAATTAATGGTGTTTAGAGACAATACAGTCTGCACCAAAAGTAATATCTTTTCTTTATTAAGACATTTTCAGAGGACATCAAACAAAAATTATTAATAAGATATTCTCCTTAAGAGACGAAACAATAAACGATAATAAAATTGTTATTGATACAAATCTATAATTGTATTATCCTTGAAAAATATCTTATGACATACTATGCTAATAAATGACTCACCAGAGCTCTGTTCCCGTGCCAGAGAAATATTCTCTTGCCAAATGTATTGGATCTGGTAAAATTATTTCTAGATTTGTCTTAGAAAAGTACTTAATGCATGAGAAAGTCTCACAATACAGATGCTTTGGCCTACTAAAGGAATTAAATTAGTAAGACTGCAGATAGACCACATGGAGAAAGATCAGAGAAATGTCAGACCCCCTTCAAGCAAGATCATCAACCTAATAATGTTTACAGAAAGAAATCTGGAGTCCTCCTTGAGCCGCAGAGACTCAAATAACACTCCTAGCTGGCCTGAGAAGTTTACATTCATTCTTGCTGGGCTTTGGGTGGAAAAAACACCTGTATCATTTGGCAGTGCTCAGATGATTCATTTACATTTTGAGGGTTATGTATGGCAGGAAAAGGATGAGACCTTTCCTTTAGCAAAAAGCAAAACTAAATAACGCTTCCTCACTAAACAGTTTTTGGTCTTTGGCAACAACTTGATACATCATACAAAAGCTACACAACAGAAAGTCAGTATTTTTATCACAAAAAAGATTGGAACTACTTTTAAAAAAAACATATGCATTGACCACAGGTAATAAAGAGCAGAGGCATCATGTCAAATTCAGATTAATCCCTTTTGCTCCTAAAAATGTTTTATGCAGTACCATATTCTGAACCTATTCCTGTGAGCAGATACTGTATCCTTCACCTAATTCTTAGGTATATGACAGCTGTAGGCACAAGTAAGGTTTGTTTACTGGGAGTAGTATTTTGTTGCTTTCTTTTAGTGCTGTTCCCCCCTCCCCCCCCTCTATTTTAGGTGATTATTGAAATCTGAGGATTGAGCCTGCTTGTGTGTCTTGCTTCTTTTTTTTTATTCATACAGATAAGCACAAACAGCCATTTCCGTGGTATGTTCTATGTCCATAATCTAGATATTACCTATGAAACTTTCAATACAAATCAATTAACGTAAATGATCTGGGAACAGAATGATTAATTTTTGAGAGATTCCTGACAGAAACTATTGATTATTTGGCTCCAATTCAGCCAAGTACTTAAGAACATGCTTTGTCAGGGTCACTTTCACTCTTGGAGTTAATTGGGATGACATTTTATCTTCCAGTAAAGCAGAGCGATTAAGAAAAGAAATCTCCTTAAAGCATTTGAGGAGAGAAACAATTCAAATCTCTTTTGACATAAATACTTCCTCAGGAAATACATCGGACAGGTTAATAAAAAGATCAAGACAAAATAATAGCTCTTCAGAACAATCATCATGTGTGCTTTATGGGAAAAAAGAACATTGTTTAGGAGCCCAAATAAAACTGTCGGATGCAAAGTTGCTTCATCAGTTCACTCAGCTTCTAATTTAGAGGGTTGTTGTACAATTAGAGTACTGCCTGTCAGGAAAGCAGTCTAGGAAAGTCAAACAAGGAAAATTTGTTTCCCAAAGATGCTATGAAAATGAGAAGTGAAGGTAGAGTCATCTGGTTTTTAGTCTACTGTGGCCTAGAGCTGACCTTCTCACTGAATAAGTTCCCTTCCCTGCGGGGAGAATACAATCTTTCAATGTTGGAGAAACAATACAAGACAACATTATTGCTCTAAACATGCCAAACCCTTCACTCAGGTCAGGATCCCATAAATTTTCACCTTTCAGAAGCAGGAGGTGGCAGATCCAGAGGCCAAAGCCAAGGACATGTCAGCTCTGGTGGGCAAAGCCATGGCCACCTGAGCGTACGTTTTCCAGAGGCAATGGGGGAACTTGATGGCATCTGTTTTTATGTACCAGTTAGTGCAATCTCACTGGCTACAAGAAGCTTGACTTCAAGTCCCGCCTTATGTTGGTTTGTAATTTTGGGGTGGAGCAGGGCTTGGAGTAGCTTCTTAGCTGGTTAACACTGTTGAAGGCACTGCTGGAAGCAGACTATACATATGTAGGGAACATGGCATAGCTGAGTTTAAAGAGGGAGGAAATGTTGGTTAGAGGTGCCTGAGTGGCAGAGATCTTATCATTTTGTGGGACTGTTACCATGTTCTGTTGTAGATCCAGTCCTATAGTCTTCGTTCTCAACATAGCGAATATCTCCAGACTAGTCTCAAGAAGGTCCCTCTGTACTTTATTTCTGTATGGCATTTTTCTTCTTCGTTATCTCGCAGAGACCACTGTCCGTATGCCTTCCTCCAAACAGTAGCAGTCATTAGTCCCAGTAGACTCACTGGCATCAATATCCTACCCAAGACTTAATCTGTTGATTTTGCCTTTGAAGTTTGTGACTGAAGATAGCTTAGTCCATTTCCTTTGATGGGAAGGGAACAGTAGAAGATTCTTCATTTCAAAGACAGTGTCTATTCAAAAACTCAGTGCCACATGGGTGGAAATGACTGGTGGGAGACCCTGCAATATATGCGAAACACTGAAGACGTCTAACCTTCTCTTCCCACCTCTGTCTCTTTGTTCCTCATCACTTTGGGACTAGCCATCTAACTAGGCCCTATTATATATTTAGATATTTGTGTTTATATAAAAATATATACATATACACCCATATATATACATATATACACATACACACATATACATACGTATATATACACATATACATACATACGTACATATGTATATATAAAAGCAACC
>NW_008825104.1:1180843-1207793 GCF_000699105.1 Pygoscelis adeliae
AAAAGAGATGCACAGTAACATTGGGGATCCAAAGTGCTTTAGGAAATGGGCTGCTTGCCCAGGAAGGACAGGTGAAAGTAGCAGGGATTCAAAAGAATGAGGGGGAGAAAAGACAGGGATGTAAGGGAGAGGAAACAGGAGACCAGAAAGAGGGGACTCTAGGCTGAAAGCAGCCTTCACACTTAATTAACAGGATCTGCTTTAGGGGGAACAGAAAGACCCGCTCCCCCTCCCCCAGCCCTTTGCAACTGCAACATCAGAAGCTCCAGTACCCAGGAAGGACGTAAAACAGCAAAACCTGATGTTTTAAACATTTGCCATTACAAAAAAGATTAAACGGCTTTCTGAAAATGACACCGTATGCAAGGCAAGAGGGAGATCAGACAATGTCTATCCAGAGCCCAGATCTTTGTCTGGCATTTCTGTGTGGTACCATAGTGCAGCCAGGAATTATTTGTAATAACAGCTAAGGAGGCTTTGTAACAATAGGTATTTTATTCCTTGGGAGAAGCAGCTCTGAATCTCCCTGAGCCTGGCACAGCAAATAGTTCTTTTTCCAGGCCTCCCAGCCAGAGTCACGACACAGTGTATCCATCTCAAATTGAGACTTTATTTTATAGTTTTGTTTGATACTTTCTCAGCGTTCACTTGGAACACAGCTTTTCTGATATTTTTCATGCCTCTTTTTTGGTAATAACATCTAATAAGCATGCGAGGAAGATGGGGGGAAGGCAAGTAAAATATTGTCTATTCAGTACAAATTACTCCTAAAAATCCGAAGACTAGAAGGTATTTTTTTGTTTCAGGATACTGTCTTAAAAAACAAACCCCAAAATGCTATGCATCAGACACCGTGTCAGACACATCACATCATTATTGCGGGAGCCATTGTTAGCAAGTTGAAATCACGTATCACTTTTCAGTTTAAAAGGGGGGAGTATCAAATGAACAGCCAGAAACAAAACTTGTCAGTTTTGCCCAGAAAGCCATTATTCTACACTCACTAAATAAAACTAGGTGATTAGCTTTCAAAGGGATGGGCTCCCACGTTATAAAAAAAATCAAATACTATCTAGTTCCTTCAATGCCATAAAATCATTGTAAGGACTGAAAAGAGAGGTCTGCTATAACACTTCTTTCTGTCACAAGATAATAACACGTTTTCTAACTTCAAGGACTAGGAATGTGAAGGAACTTTAGCCGTTTCTTTCTCAGGTATGCACCCCATCTTAGTGCAGCTGCATTTGCAGAAATGTCAGTTTTATTGCTTTTTGTGACATCTTGTTGCTTTTATCAAGCAAGATGTTCATGGCTCTGTAGACCACTTGTGTTCAACAGTTACTATAGCCAGATGGTGGAAAGGTTTATGAGTACCATTTTGATCAGGACTGTCATGTCGGTTTTTCAAGACAGAACCTGAGCAGATGGTACCTCTTATATTATCCTATACATCCTCTCCTTCAAAAGTGTCTTTTTTAACATTACTTAGAAGGACAATTTCATAATTAACTGTGTGTAAATTGATTTACTCTGAAAAGGCATGTACATGTTTATGTATTGCATCATGCACAGCATATTAGAGACATCGATAGTGGCAAGTATAATGTGCAACACATGTTTCCTCCGGTAGTTTAGAAACAATAACTTCTGAAACTACCACTAATTCTGTTGCCTAATAAAGACACATCAGGCCAGCTTTTCATCATCTCAGCTGCATCATTTATTTCAGGCCTACAAAGGTTCATACCTCCATCACTTAGGAGTGGTTCAGCACAGCTTTTGTGCATGGGAAGGAGAAGGCTTAGAGTGAGATGTTGGCTAGGAAGGAGCAAGAGTGGAGGTGCAGGAAACTGCGTAACCTCAGACTGCTGAAATGCCCTCATCTTTCTCAGCAGGGTTTTGCATTTGTAAATTCCAGTTACAGATGTCTTAGCTGTCTTTTAATCGCACTCAAGAACAGTGACATTTCCAGCAGTTGTGACCTGACTGTAGGCACTGATTTACCTCTGCCATACCTTTGGCAGAGAGGTATATCTTTTGGCTCAACAGCAAGGGAATAAAATAATAACATCAGAAATATGTAATTGCTAGTAATGATCAGAAACGGATTGATACAGCAGTGGCAAAGCTGTTATTATAGTTCAGCACCTGCAGAAGACAAAATAATAAGAATCTGATATCAGAAACCTGCAAGTTCTGGCTGATGACTGCAGACCTGAGGGTGAGCAAGGAGATGCTGCTCTTGTCTCTGATAGAGCGAATAGCTTTACAAGTGCCATAGACATCGCCATGTTTATGTCATACTGTAGAATCTCTAGATCTCTGCAATTAAGAGGACAATTTTATGTATAGTCCCAAAATACTGCTTCGATGGTGAGATGGTGCAAGAGGCACAGGGAAATGTTCTTTGGTCCTTGTCATTCCTGATATCAAGCCAAATGGTCTGTTGGTGCCTTCCTACTCAAAAAGATAGTACTCCATGGAGTGTTATTGTGGTCATTTTATGGTATGGGAGACAGGCCACGAACACAAAAATAACCTTTGCAAGGTCTTCCAGAAAGCTTAAGATAGAGCAAGAATTTAAACATAACACATTCAGAGCTAAGAGATTAACAGTGGGATCCATCTTCTGGTTAGCTGTTTAGTGATAGATACCTCTAGTCCTTCACCCTTTGATGAAAACTGCAGCCTAAAGACTGCTGGGATGGGATTTCTGTGACTGCAAGTGAAGCCAGGTACAGTCGTGAATGGGAATGCAACTTATATCCCCATAACAGCCTAGGAAGTGCTATTGTGTTTATAGTCACTGGAATAGTTTCCTAAGTTCACTTCTGAACTACATTTTTCACTCTGTTTGTTTATTTGATGTCTGGAACAAGAGCTTTGATAAAAGTATTTGTTTTATTTAGCACCTGCACCGAAACATTAGTAAAGCTGCACTGAAGTCTTCCACATGTTTCTCTTACCTCAGACTAGTTAAGCAAGAGCATTCACACATTTCCTTAATCCCAGGCATCATAAATCCTTTACAAGATCCCTGTTTCATTGTTCTTCTCTCAGGGGCTTAGCAAAACACTCAGCGTGCACAATTCTTTTCTCCCAGAGCCCACATGGCTCACAATAAACCTCATCGTTGTCTTGTTCTGGAGGGTTTAATGGTGCTGCAGATGAGAAAGTCAGGGAGAAGCGGTAGAGAAGAGTTGAAGTACCAAATGGAGCAAGGACCCTGGTATTAGTCTCTTGCCCAAGAGCCCATGTTGCAGTATTATTACATACGGAAGTAGCTTTCTACATTTTTGAAGACTGGAACTCAGCTACAGCAGTATAAAATATTGTCACAGCAAGAGTTTTAATTAGTTTCACACCAACAGCTAACATTTGGGTTTGAAAATTAAAGGGTATTTCTTTAGCAAAACAAAACCTCTGGCCAAAGTTCATTATTTCTTAGCTGAGCAGGCCTTCAGGTATGTCTGTGTGCATTTAAGGAGAGTCCCACCAGCTTACCATGTCTGCAACACTCCTTTAATTGAGTTTTAAGAGTGAAATATGCCAGTAGAAAAACACAGCAGTGAAAGTGGCTAGTCAGCAAGGCTTCTCTTCAGTAGTTTGCTTCTATGTGTAAGTAAATATGTTTGGCAGGAACTCCACCAGAAAGAAGATTGTCCCGGTGTCCACTCACTATGCTAACAACTTAGAAAATAGCCTTCAGAGTGTTTCCCTCCACCATACATGCCTGTAATAGTACTTAGATACTTTTATGCATCAGTATTCATATTCAACTTTCTAACCCAGAGACACATAACCAGATCCAGGAAAAACATGCCTTAGATTTTCTTTTTCATAAAGATTTGCTTGTTAGTCACATTTGTACATCACTAGAAGGCATAGGGATATTCATCAGGATTTCCCAAAGGTTACTATCACTTTTCTCCCTTTTGATCTGGAAAGACTTTTAAAACAAAAACATGTTGATAAAGCGTGAACCTTGATGAAGTCAGTGAGAATTGTTCTAGTAATTTCATTATGGTCAGGCACTAGATTTAGTGGTCAAGACAGCCACTCAGCTGTGCTTATGCTAATATAGGCTGGCCATATCAATCATTTTATGGATCAAATAGTTTTACCTTTGTAAACTACATTAATACCAGAACCAACACGATTTAAAGTAAAGAAGAAACCTTAAAGTAAAGAAGAACACCTTCACTTTCAGAGAAGGCTTTTGTGATGGTGTTATAAAAAGTAGAAAGCCCAACTCTCTCTAAGAGCTCAAAACACTTTTCAGTTCTACCATCTACTCTGTGCTGTGACCTTTCACTTCTTCACTGTTTGCTGGTCATGCTTTGCTCTATGCCTGTGTTGGTCTGAGCATTTAGAAGTCTAGCTTACTTCATGTTTAAAGAGTGTTTCTCCCTCTTCTGATGAAGTATTTCCTGCGTGTCATCTTAGAACAGCCTTCCTTTTTGCTTAATGCAGCAAATAAATTGAATCATAAGACTGGAAAGCAAGAGAAAAGAGAAAGAGAAAGAGAAAGAGAAAGAAAAAGAAAAAGAAAAAGAAAAAGAAAAAGAAAAAGAAAAAGAAAAAGAAAAAGAAAAAGAAAAAGAAAAAGAAAAAGAAAAAGAAAAAGAAAAAGAAAAAGAAAAAGAAAAAGAAAAAGAAAAAGAAAAAGAAAAAGAAAAAGAAAAAGAAAAAGAAAAAGAAAAAGAAAAAGAAAAAGAAAAAGAAAAAGAAAAAGAAAAAGAAAAAGAAAAAGAAAAAGAAAAAGAAAAAGAAAAAGAAAAAGAAAAAGAAAAAGAAAAAGAAAAAGAAAAAGAAAAAGAAAAAGAAAAAAGAAAAAGAAGAAAAAGAAGAAGAAAAGAAGAAAAAGAAGGCGAAAAGAAGAAAAAGAAGAAGAAAAAGAAAAATATTTCCTATTTCATAGAAACAGAAGAAACATTCACTGCTTTTTGTCTGAACTCAAGAGTAGAAGAAGAAGAGGAGGAAAAGAGAAGGAAAGATTTTTCTGTCATGCAATTTATATAGTTTACTATCTGAAGTTACCAGTGTACCTAGCACCTATGAAAAACAAGTAGTGACAGGCTTAAGTTTTCAGTGGTTTAGTGTAAAAAAGATATTCTGTTTTAATGTCTTTCCAGTTCCATGTTCTTCCACAAAATTGGTGATAGATCAGCCTGGTCTGAATGCCTAAAATGTTCCTGTTAAACCACCAGAAAACTTGAATACATAAAGTAATTTAATTATAAATTTGAAAAGAAAACTTTTTATATTCTTTTTTCCCAAGCAAACTGGACATTGTTATGAGCAGGGGAAGCTCTAATTTGTAAATAGTACAGCTCTAAAACAAACCAAGGAGTCCTAGATAGCCACTGAAGCTAAAAATATATTATAATTCTCCAAACTGGAATGAAGAAAGTAATTATCTTATTTGTCTGGTGACATTAATGAAAGAACAACTACACGTATGGAGAGAAATATCAGCCAATCGAGGTACCATATTTTTAAGAGTTTTTTGTTAGACCTTCAAGAGCAGTAGGACTAGTCTCCTTTCTGAAAGGAGGCATGACATAATCTCATTATTTCTAACTCAAAGGTTCCTCAAAGGATAGAAAGATACTGGTTTGTGTCAGACAGGGAGTTGCTGCTTCACGGCTAATACAGAGCCTAGTCTCTCTTGGGACTACCGTTATGCATCATGACTCTGTCAAAGAGACTAGATTGGTTTATGCAAACAAATACATGCATATGATGAGAAAATGCTCCATTGCATTTTCTTTTCGTTTCACTTTCCATTAGGAACTCCCTGTGACACTTCTTCTAACTGCTGGTGTTAGAAGGGGAGGGGAAAGGCTGTGCTGCGTGGTGGGGCTGAGGCATCCCACAAATGGCTGACACTGCCCATGGAGTTGTGACTGGGAGAGACAGAGCGGATGCCTTCAAGCTCAACACCTAGATCATGTGTGTTGTTGATGAGGATATCATGGGCTAAAATTCCTGGAAGAGTGTTTAATTTTCACAGGTGAACCAAAATATGAAATTCAGAGTTTAAAAGAGAAATGGTTTGCTATGTGTTGAAGAGGATGACTTCATTGAGCAATTTTGTGCATTTTTTCTATTATTTGTTGCAAGGATAGATTGAGAATAAATACTGAAGTGCTGGGAGCTAAAATTTACATAAGAGCTTCTAGATCCAAGAGTAACCATGCAAAATCCAGGCTTTATAGGCTGAATTATACAGAAGATGAGAAGGTTCTTCATATAGTGAGGATTAGTGTTGGCCTTCCCAGACCTATTCTAAACTCAGAGTCCTAAAATTCCCCAAGCATCTTGTACAGCATTTTCTTAATGCCTTGAACAGATCTATTAAATAAAGACACTTTAAATATTAAAAAAATATAGCTTTGCAAAGCTTCTGGGTCAACCAATGATCAATATCTAGGGTGCCAGGTCTGTGCTGAAGCCTCTTCAGTCCAAGCATCAGGAATTGCAGGTATGTCCTGTTGGTCTCCTTGTCTTAGGGACACCAATATTTGTCTTAGAGTGAGCCTTTTGAGGTTGACTAGAGCAGACACCTATGGAATAGGCAGGAGTGCAGACTTGTAGTGATACTCAAGCAACAGTTATTCCAGTGTTTTACAATGGGATGGGGAAAAGTACCTGGTGCGTGCGTAGCAAATTCTGTAGAAATAATACAGCACAAAATGCCATGGAAAGCAAAGGTTTTCACACAGTAATTCTTTTTGTCCACATTTCCACTTAAACCATCCCAATATATAGCCGCTCTCACTATGAAAAGTTTATACAGTGTCCTTCTATGACACCTGATTCTTCTGGCTATCGCTGCCTGTTTGTTGTACCTGTAGCTGATGCAGAAGGACTCAGAGAAAAGTAGAGAATTTTTGAGTCTCCCTTTTCCACTTGAGTTTTCTCTCCTGTTCTGTATTTCTGGGGCCAGGAAATTCAACAGATGGAATTGCTTAATTAAGGCTTAAGTTAATCTGCCTGTTACTTTTTTCTTTCTCTATGAGTGGGTTTGTCTATTAACAGTTGACTTCTCCCAATCCCTGTGCTGACGTTGCTGGGAAAGCATTTACTTATTCGGATGTAAAGAACACAGGGCTAGTCTCCTGTCTTTCTTTTTAGTTTGACATTGACAGTGGAGAGCTGACAGATAACCCAGAACAGTAATTTGCTCAAAGTAGCTCTTCAGATAATGGCATAGGGGTGGAGGGTGGGACACACCTTCCATTTTCCCCCCTTTGTTGTCATATTGTTAAAAATAACCAGCAGTTGCAATGCAGGCCGGGAGATTAAATGGTATTTGTTATAATAAACACAGATGTGGAAGGGCTTTTTCACCCTTATGCTGTGCCTGCAGGAACTTGCATAGGATTTGCAAGTGATGGAGGTTGTTTTCCTCCCTTTAAATTTCAAAACAGAGGCAAATACCCATGTGGCACTTGGCCTGTTTAACTATTTCAGAGCTTTGTTGCATGTTGAGGGTATGGAAGAGAGATTTCTGCTGCATGGGAGCTTAGGCAAGACCTGGTTTTAAGGAGTCTGGGGAGTATGTGTGCCAGTAAATCACAGGCAACCTGTAAGGAAGAAACCTTTTCGTCCAAGAGCTTGCTGTTCAGTTTTGGCACTTTTTAAAGTATGACCTCAGTATTCAGACTGTGCCAGAAACGGTGATGTTTAAAGCAGTCTGCCCTAGCTGATCAATGTAGAAAGTATGCATTTCCTAATTACCATTAGCTTCCAGAAGGTTTTCTTCTAATACCTGTCCAGTTGGGTTTGAGTGCTTTTGCCTCACTGATGCTTACAAAGTATGGGGAATATCTGAGTGTTTAAGAATCACTTGTGCTCCACTTCAACTAGCATCTTCTGCTTCTCCCTCTGGCATATTTCCAGTGGTTTCTATGAGAATCTTGTTTTCCTGAACTGCAACTGTTTTCATGGTTTCAGCATGGACATTCTGATACAGAAGTTGCCGTTTTCTCATGATGATAGAAAGACATACAGGGAAAAGGAGAAAAAGATAATGATAACTGTGATGTGCAAGAGAGTTTTTCCTTCTGGTCCTTGGGAGCAGTCTCAATCTTCTCAGAATTTTGCTGTCATGGTTACTATTGCAGTATGTGCTACTTTGCTCATAAAGTTGTCCACCCCATAAAAACAAGCTACCTTCTCGATTTCATGGAATGGTGAACTTCACAGGCTGATAGTCTGCTATGTATGGTAATGTTTCTTCCATGTGTCTTCATCTTGCTCCCCATTAATTTCACAGGATGCCATCTTCTGGAATAGGGCAAGAAGAAAGTCTTTGTCTCTGCAGAACTGGAATTCTGTTAACGGATTATTTTTAAAGGCTTGCTCTCTTGCAGCTTCAGTATTTAAAACAGGGTATGCATTCCTTTTGTTACCCTTTCTTCTTCATTGCTCTTATGTGGAGATGATCATTCAGTGATAATAGCTCAGAAAACTATTAAACTGACAGCTCAAAAAAAATCTAAACATATGCTAAAGTCAACTTCAAGTAGTTAGAGGTATTTGTTGTTAAGTGTAAAACAGTTTTCTTTCATAACTTTCTAACAGGTATGAAATAATACTGTCTGTACACAAGAGCTATGGGTATCAAATGAAACTAACATACGTCAGGTTCCAAACAAAAAAGGAGAAGCTGGTTTCCATGCAAACTGAGAATACTCTGTGAAACAGGCTGCTATGGGACAATATGGGTGCTAAAAATTAAAACAAGTTCAAAAAACAACTGGACAAACATGTGGATGAGAAATCCATCAAGGTATGTAAAACACAAAGGTACCACCTCTGACTCAGAAGTTACCTGAACAATTCATTGGAGTCTGAATAATTATTCTGGGGAAATATCACTACATGCTTGTTCTTGTAACTCATTCCTTTCCCAGAATCCGCATTTGGTCACTATCAGATGCTGTGATAGGTGGATATTTTGATGTGATCAGAGATTGCTATTCCCATGTGTCTGTCCAGCTGCAAATGCACAGGAGTTAGGACAGCTACAATTCTTCATGCAATGGGTATCAACAGAAAACTGACACAGTTTGTCATTGCCATCTGGTTGGAGCTTTTGCCCTAACTTGATAGCCTGCAACTTGTTTCTAAGGTAAGAATCAAATATACTTCAGGTTCATGCATTTGGAGACCTCTGTAAAATGTCTCCTATTGAACTGATGTCATGAGTCCGTAAATCACCAAATTTCAAGTTTTATCCCCAAAAGGAACACAAGGGACTGCTGCAGTCCCTCATGATAATCCATAGGATGACTAGATCTTTCCACACTAAAACTAGGCTGTCACCACAGAGCCACTGCTCCTTAGTTCATTTGCAATGCGATGCCTGCGTGCAGCTGACACAGATAGACATTTCTGACCACTCAATGGAAACTAGGCTGGTCTAGTTGCATTTCACACATTTTCAATCATTTCCAGGAAGCTCACAGCAAAGTCCCAGCTCTAGTTACAGGAGAAAGGGCTTAGGTACAGAAATCAGATCCTACCTTTCATTTTCTTTGTCAGACTTGGTGGGGCTCTTTCTGACACAAATCTCAGCCTTTCAGAGCAGGACGTCATTGCTGCTGCGGAGGAATTACACTTCAGCAAAGTTCTCACCAGATTTGACAAGAGGTATGTTTGGTTTTACTCTTTGAATATGGAAGATCATAATTCTCTTCACTAACTATGTGGGTTTGCTTTTGCTATGTGGACACCTAAAGTACAGTTGATGTCTTCATTTTAAGCAAATATATAGAAAAACCCCAAAAGTATCCTGTTGTCTGAGACTAAAGAAAGTCTTTGCAGTCTTGAGACAACAGACCTTTGACACCCTGTTCTGATCTCCTTGTAATCCTCTCAGGTTTTTTGATGTTTATCACTACACCAGAGACTACGCTGCACTAACAGAAATTGTGCCCTCACAGATGCTGAGGGTGGGGTCAGGAACCAAGAGGATGATCAAGGTAAAAAGTATGGCTTGTTTTTCAGTTTTTGCGAGCATACCCTGCTTAGGCTGATTTCATGTGCTGGAACGCCTCTTATGGACAGTTAAAGCACTGGCTGTAAACCGGCTAAGAAATCTTTCTACATCAATCAGCCTGCCTGTAAAATTCTTCCCAGGTGACCCACACCCAGCTGAGCAGTGCCTGCCATGGGCGTTGCAATCCAAGCCACGAGTTTGCAGAGAGCCCACGTGACAGCAATGGTGTCAGCATCCTACGTCCTCATGTGTGCAGCCGGGGAGACTGCTTCATTCACAGCATTTAGTTCCAGTCTCCTGTGTGGCTGGGACTCCAGATGTCTCCAGGGCTGGTTTTTTTTCTACCTTGCTCCTTCTGTTGTACCTTGAAGGCAGGTGCATGGTGTTTAAGGAAGGCTGTGATTGCCTTTGCATAAAAGACCTCTTGCTGGCAGCATTAGCACTTTTCAAGGTAACTACTACCATATCCTTTATGATATGCAACACAAACCTTTACAGGGAAATGGAACTGGAAACATACTAGCACCTCATCACAGAGGTCTGAAATGTAAAGTTCCTTTCATGAGTAGAATTGCAATATTAAATGCTAAACACTTAAAAGAACACAAGGAATCAGAGTCTACGCTAATGTAATCAGCACTTCTTTATTAGCAAGTGGGTTTGAAAGTGCGTAGGATTTCTTCAGGTCATTTTGTTCTAAGTTAAGGTCCTAATGTTTGTTAAGAATGGGTCTAATAGACTTTTTTCTTAAATATTTTGCCCTTTCTATCTTGCTACAGCTTTTATTTTTGGTGGTGTGGAAGTGTTTTGTGTGCATTTTTTAGTACATATAGTAAATTTAGGGGTTTTTTTCCAGGTTTACTGTTTACTTGAAAAAAAATGGCTTTTTGTTTGCTTGGAGTTGGCTTTGGAAACTTAAAAAAGTCTAGAACTGAAAGTTACACAGTGATAAGAATGAGGTTACTGCATTTTATGGAGATCTTTGTTCTGGAGGCTGGCTGGGTAGGAGGCAGAAATTAACATGAAGAAGAGGCATAGAGAACTCCTAGAGCTGCTTTACAAGGGCGTTTTTTACTTCATTTCCTGCCAGAAAAACTGTAAGATTCTCACACTCAACAATTATTCAGTTCCTCTTTCAAACAGGCATTTCCTCAACTGTTTCCCTGATCTTTGCACTTTATCATTGTAGCAATGCCATAGGTTATGCATTCACAGCCTATGAAACTTAACTTCAATACATTGACAACTTACAGATCTTTTTGTTATGTTTCAGCAATAATTGAGATAATTTCCATACCTACTTAAATTCTAAAGACCTATTCGGGGGAGCCAGATTTTCTTTTCCAGAGCTTTGCATTAACTCTGCCTGTGTTGCCATGCGAAAGCTGCAGAACTCAAACTGGGCAACAAGGACTATTGTGCTAATACTGTGTTTGGAAATAATTCTTTCTAACTTTCCATTGTCTGTAACATATTTTCGTCTTTGAACCAGGCTGTTGCATGGCCACATGTTAAGCCTGATCCATTATACTTAAGCCGTTGCATGTACAATTGCTGGAACTCCTCTTGGACAAGGAAAATCCATTGCTTCAGCTCAATGATCAGAGAACTATTTTATAATACTCCAGCAACTACCACCGCAAGTGAGACATTGAGGCAGAGAAGATGCATTATAGAGTACAGAGGCTTCCTGGCTTTTTTAAAATTAATCGCAATATTTCAGCTCTCACTTCCTACCCCCAGTCTCAGGGCTACCACTCTGTTTTAACCCTCCTCGCTTAGCTGGCTTTTCAAAGTACAATCACTAGAGCACCACACAAAAGTCCAGACTGACCATGTGCAGTAGTGCAGGTCGTTGCCAGGAGCAGCCAGAGCTCCTGGAAGGGTACTGTGAGAGAACTCCTGGTGCTGAGGAGGTCTGAGAGGATGTCGTTCCCTCCAGGAGGGGGGTGGGGATGGCATGAGGCCTTTGTTTTTTCCTGTTGATGAGCAGGCAAAGGAGAATGCGCCATCCCCTGGGATCAGAGCAAAGGAGTCCAGGACATGCACTCTCCTGGCTGCTCTGTTGGCCACATTTGCTCAGATGGGATGTTTATGTTGCACAACTGACAGAGATTTTTGCATGGCTCTGGGTGTAGCTTTCAATAACTGATATCAGACTTGTTGCACTCTGATCAAAATTTTCTGGAAGTTTGGATTTAGATCACAGCCTGTTATAGATGGCTATGCTTCTCTTGGTCCCACTTTTCCCTGGCTTGTCACGAGACAGAAGAGCCCTTTCAGACCCTGGATGTGACTGAGTCCTGCCTTCTCCGTCACGGGGAGGGAGAGAAATTCACTCATGGGTGGGTCTGTCGTCAGGGGAACCATAGAGACAAGAGTAAAAATGTTGAAGGCTTGCACATATTTGACACCAGGGGTGGCAGGGGCACTAGCAGCGGCAGAACAGGCCTCCTCCCCAGGGGGGGTCCAGTATGGATTAACTGACAGAGCAGTTCAGTTTCCAGCCCCTAGGAGTCAGCAGCCTTGCTGCTGTGATCAGGAGAGGTGGGTGGGTGTGAATACAGACCACCAGGAGCAGGGCTGAGATCATGCATTTCACATGAGCCTTTATATAGCTGTTCCGCGTGGACACAGGGAGCCAGGGTGCATGTCTGGTGGGACCTTTGCCCTAAGCCCCGACACCCCCAACTCATTCTGCTACCATTACGGACAGTAATGCATCCTTCTGCATCGCCTGATGCGGGAACCCTTTAAGTCCTGCTGACGCACACGGCCAGCTCCAGTGACAGATCTCCAGATAGCGCGTCGCTGCAAGTGAACAGGTGTTGCCTAAAGCCAAGGACACATAAAAGGAAAGAAAATTCATCCTGTCAGAAGCCCTCTCATTAATCATCTTCAAATGCCATACCGATCAGATGTATTTCTCCCCATTAACAAGCTTATACAAGCAGGCGTGTTTGGCTATAGCTGGCAGTGAGTGTAAGCCTCTAGGACCCCGCTGTAGAGTGTTTAATTTTTTAAATTTTCTCCTTTCCAAGGGTGTTGAAAGGTCCCATTTGCGGGTAACACTGCCTGCATTGTTCACCCTCCAGAAAGCCCTGCGTCTGTCAGCCTCTGGAGAGCTTGTTTTGTTCCTCCCCCCACAGCCCTGCCCTCAGTGGTCACCTGCCACGGAGGATGGCAAACAGCAGCCTAAGCTCGCCTACCTTCCTTTCTTACCTCCACAAAGTAACTTGTCACAGCCATGAGAAAGGTTTCTATTTAAAAACAAAGACCTGTGACCGCAGAACTGTGACTAATATTGGAATTTAGCAAGAAGTCAGCTCTTGTTTCAAGAGGTGGTGTTGCAAGTTTGGGAACATTTGCTACTAAAGCTCTTGATGAATGACTCCAGGAAGAGGGAGTTAGTTTTTCTTATTTCTTCTTCTCTTTCAGTGCTTGTTTTGCACTGATGATAATGAGGAGTGTCAGGCAAGCATGTAGCAAACTGTTTTCTCTCTCTTGACAGGGCAAAGCTATCATTATGTCAGTCTGACACTGAGAACCCGCTGGACTTGGACAATAAATAGATTTAGAGAGAAAAGCATTAAAAAAAAAAAAAGGAGTAAGCATTATAAATCACTTTGCTCTTTCAGGACTGAATTGTTCAGGATATCTCATAGGTGCCCACTTTTCATCCTCCTGCATTCAGTTTTTTCTGACTCCACCATGTACAGTTTAATTCAAGTTGAAATATATTTCAAATTAAAACCTTTAAAAGGTTTTTCTTTTTTTTTTTTTTTTTTTCCTTTTGACATCTTATATCTACCATAGGCACTGGCAGTGTAAGAACAATTTGCAGACTCCAAATTCAGACAGAAGTGGCTGCGCAGATCCAAACCAGGCATAGCCAAAAGTGTCCCCGCAGGTCCTCAGTACCAACACATCTCCTTCGCTACCTCTGCTGCCTCTGGCAACAAGGCCGGCACCTATGTCTCCGTCTGGGTTTGCCAAGCTGCACAGCAGTCTCTCCCACAGAAGGTGAAATGAAACCATATTTCCTTCAGATTTTCTGGGGAATAACTACCTTTTTAACTTAATTTTGGAGCTGAATTTGTTGCTGATTTCTGTTACTAGGAGCCTTTTTTCCCAGCGTGCAATCTCCTATTCTATCTCTTTCCTGGGAACAAAGGGGAGGGTGCGAGCATTGCACCTTACACAATTACCTGAGCTGTTGCACACAAGAGATTGTGCAATGATCATTGCAGGTTCCAAAGGCAAAAATTATAATGCAGTCCCTCTTTTCTTTTCCAGGCTCTGGGCAGCTCATCTCCCTGCAAGGCATAAGGATTTTTTTCCCTGTAGGAAAGCCTCATCTGCCTATTCTTCCCTCTGCTCCGTTCCTCCCCGCTAGCCAGGGGATCATTGCTGCAGGGTGGAAAGACACTTTGAGCCTTGTCTGTTCGCCTGCTCTTTTGCACACTGTTTCAGCTGCCATGTCCTTGCTGTTTTCCTTACAGATGTGCTGATTCCCTGGAAATTGTGTTGAAGGCATCAAGCTACACTAAGAGATCAGCTTTCCTCTGTTTCAAAGCCTGTGTGCTCTAATCTTGTTAATGGTGACAGACGCACCCCTTCAAGCAGTCCCAGTGTCCACACCTCAGTTACTAATCATGAAAGAGGATCTTGTACAAGAATTTACCAAATTAACACTTATTTCATCTGGCTCACAATTCCCAGGTTGACTTTGCTGGAGTTGTGGTTTCAGCATTAAGACGAAATCAAAATTATTCAGTCTGCAGTGTGTCTCAAAATGAACTTAGCAGAAAGCGCAGCTGATTGCTTCACCACTCCCACCATCCACCTCAGTGTTTATTATTGTAGCAGACTGCTCTAAGCACAGTAGTTACTTTAAAGACACAGAAAAAGGCACAGCCCCAGCTGTGCTGAGGTGGCCAGCATCCTGCTCCCCCTCAGTTGGAGGGTGGCCAATGCTGGGACATATTCCACTGATAGAGACTGGCATCACAAAACTAGCCCCGGTGTACACAGGGTGTACACATTCTCTTTTTAAGTGGACTCACTTGCCCCATTAGTTTTTATTCTAGATAAACTCTGTAAACCCCAGCTCAGCCACCCTAATACACCATTCCACTTTTTTCCTTCTGAAGAGAGGCAATTCCTCTTGTTAGAGGACCTGCAGCACATGCTCCAGAGATGGTCTGATCTGATTCTCCCTTACCTTTCCTTCCTAGCTGTAGTAGAATTAATGCTGACCATCCTCTGTCTTACTTACAGCACATTAAAATGTCATTTTAAAAGCCTTTAATAAGTTAATTAATTTTTAATATTCTGATAAAGCATCATTGAATCTAACTTGCTTCATACCTTGAACATTTAGAACTGCTTAGTAAGCATGACATAATAAAGCTCCAAAGTCACCCAGCCACCAGTTCTGCTGTGATAATCTCTTTTGCATTCACTGGTTTATTCTCATTTATCATGACAAAGATGCCACCCAATACTGCCCGTATCAGGAAGTGATTATGCAAGATTTGTAAGTGCTAAAGCTGACCCTCGCTGATACATAAACACGCACCTATTGCTGTCAAAGGAAAACCTGTTTCCACAGGAGTCCAAATGCCGTAAGTTTGAAGATGTAATAGAGGAAAATATTTATCTAGAACATCTACTGTTTCTTCAGAAGGCATGTCTAAGTGGAACTGACACTAATAGTGGATAAATGCAAAGACTGAGGATCATATTTATGGCCTTAAGAGATATTTAAGTTGTTGGCTGTGCTCCATTGTCTTTTGGCTTGGAACAGTTCCAAATCAAAGTAAATTTAAATACGTCAGAACAAATTAAATGATTAATGATTTCATAAGAGCCGCTGCATGTCCTTGCTCCTGTGCTCATCTCCTACTCATTTTGCATAGCTGTGCTACCATGGACTTCATGGACTTCCTTCTATGACCAGGTGACCCACCTAGTGGACAAGGGAAAGGCTGTGCATGTGGTCTACCTGGACTTCAGTAAGGCCTTTGACACCGTCTCCCACAGCATTCTCCTCGAGAAGCTGGCGGCTCACGGCTTAGACAGGTGTACTCTGCGCTGGGTCAAAAACTGGCTGGACGGCCGGGCCCAGAGAGTTGTGGTGAGTGGAGTTAAATCCAGTTGGCAGCCGGTCACGAGCGGTGTTCCCCAGGGCTCAGTTTTGGGGCCAGTTCTGTTCAATATCTTTATCAATGATCTGGACGAGGGGATCGAGTGCACCCTCAGTAAGTTTGCAGGCGACACCAAGTTGGGCGGCAGTGTTGATCGGCTCGAGGGTAGGAAGGCTCTGCAGAGGGACCTGGACAGGCTGGATTGATGGGCCGAGGCCAACTGTATGAGATTCAACAAGGCCAAGTGCTGGGTCCTGCACTTTGGCCACAACAACCCCATGCAGCGCTACAGGCTTGGGCAAGAGTGGCTGGAAAGCTGCCTGGCGGAAAAGGACCTGGGGGTGTTGGTCGACAGCCGGCTGAACATGAGCCGGCAGTGTGCCCAGGCGGCCAAGCAGGCCAATGGCATCCTGGCCTGTATCAGAAATAGTGTGGCCAGCAGGAGCAGGGAAGTGATCGTGCCCCTGTACTCAGCACTGGTGCGGCCGCACCTCGAATACTGTGTTCAGTTTTGGGCCTCTCACTACAAGAAGGACGTTGAGGTGCTGGAGCGTGTCCAGAGAAGGGCAACGAGGCTGGTGAGGGGTCTGGAGAACAAGTCTTATGAGGAGCGGCTGAGGGAGCTGGGGTTGTTTAGCCTGGAGAAAAGGAGGCTCAGGGGAGACCTCATCGCTCCCTACAACTACCTGAAAGGAGGTTGTAGCGAGGTGGTTGTCGGTCTCTTCTCCCAAGTAACTGGCAAAAGGACGAGAGGAAATGGCCTCAAGTTGCGCCAGGGGAGGGTTAGATTGGATGTGAGGAAAAATTTCTTTACTGAAAGAGTAGTTAAACATTGGAAGAGGCTGCCCAGGGAAGTGGTTGAGTCACCATCCCTGGAAGTATTTAAAAGACGTGTAGATGAGGCACTTAGGGACATGGTTTAGTGGGCATGGTGGTGTTGGGTTGGCGGTTGGACTCGATGATCTTGGAGGTCTCTTCCAACCTTAAAGATTCTATGATTCTATGATTCTATGATTCATTGGCCTTGCACCCAACTAACTGTTACAGAAAGGAGATTGTAAGCATGCTCAGAAAGTTATGTGCTCCATTCAAGGCCTACTGCAGATAGTGAAGGACTCCTACTGCCTCCAGAGGTCTTTGAATAAAGGCCTGTGTGGTCAAAATAAAGCCCAGGGCTTGCTGAGCTAAAGGTTGCATGTAAAAATATTATTTAGTAATGTTTGTTGTAATGTAACGCTTGTTGTTGATGCAGGTCATTATTTCAGGACACACAGCAATACAGAATGAGTGTTTCATGTAACAGCTGTGTAATTACACATATAAGCTTTTTTACTACTCTCATGCACAGATTTTGAGGCTTCATAGGAGATTTCTTTTTGTTAGAGTTTTAAAAGCATGTGGGTGAAATATGATTTTTTTTTCAAGACTGCAGAAACCTGCAAAACCAGTTGCTTGTCATACTATATGTATTCTTATTTGAGCAAAAGTGTTGAGCAAGTGAGACAACTTCTTGTAGAGGTACTGTATATTTTGGAAGCAGATGCATGCAGAAGCCTCGCCCTGACATGCAATCCGTCACACAACAGCACACCAGTGAATTCTGTGAGACAGCAGCTACCGAGAAGGAGAATGGCACCATGTCAAGCTGCCAGCATCAGAGCAGCACCAGGCCACTGGTGTTTGGGGTTGCCAGTAATGAACGGTCAAGTTTTAAACTCCGTGGCAGTGCTTAAAGCTCGCTTATTTCTCTATTGCACCAAAACACTGCAGTGCAAACTCCTTCTGTGTTATTGACATGGTGTTGAAGGCTGCTGCCACAGCCTTGGCTTACATTTATCTTCAAAGCACTGGGTCGCTGATGTGATGCCAGCAAATCATCTTTTGACACTGCAAATGGAAGTTTTGTGGGCTTATGTCTGGAAAATGCACCAGATATGGTACCATTCACATCAAGGAAATTTCTCATTGGCCTCCCCCCTAGAAGTACATTTCCCTGCCTAAGACCAACTCTCAGTGCATACCCTAGTTAAACCCCTGTATCCTTGACTGCAGTGATTTACACCCACCTTCCCCTGGAGTATATAAGTCTCTCTCCCCAAAATGTTCGTCTTCTTAATACCAACCTAAGCCTGGATGATAATTTATTTGAGTCGTAGAAATAATTCATTTAGACCCTAATGTGATTTTTCTATCAAGCCATGAAATCTGTTTTTTGGGTTTTTTTCCGTCACCATGTCCAACTGATTGAATGTGTTTTCTGTCTTTGTGATTTACACTGTACCTAATTGTAGCATGAACAGGTTAGCTTCTCAGAAATAACTAACAGGTGTACAATTATGTGCACTCACATTACTCCCATCCGGGTGATTTCACACTCCATACCCAAATGCAGCAGTTTATTTTTCTTTTTTGGCAATTGGTTGAAAACTAACTCAAGGTGGAATGTGCCATGCTGGAAATCAAACTTCACCATGGTCTTAAGACAATGTTTGCTTCATGTCATAAAGTACCGTAGAAAGTTGTCGGTCAGGTGACTTAATTATTTGTCTATCCCATGAAGCATATTTTAAAGACAGATCACCATCTATGTAATTATTGGGAAGATATAAGGTGGGAGAATCATATCAGCAATGATGCTCCAGTTTTCTATATGCTTTAGCTGGACATAGAGTGCATGAGGTGCTAGTGATGTGACACTCATAGAATCATGAATAAAAGCCAATAGCTTTGCTAGTATTTATACTTTAAAAAAAAAAATTATAGAACATTTTAATTTTGTAGCTGGTTTCCAGTTGCTGTTGCCATTCCTATTATGCAAAATATATTATATACATGCATTGTATATAATATGTATATGTATATGCATATACATATACATACATTGCATATACACATTATATATGCAAATTGGAGACTTCAGTTTACTTTTGCATTTAACAAAATCAGCTCCCTAAATTGAAGCTAGTCTTTGATTTTCCAAATAGTTCTTTCCTGAAGTGCTTCTCCTGGCAGCTTGCCTGTGCAGATCTGTAGGACAGGCTGCCACGCATTTGAGTACCAAATAACAGAGGCAGTTTGATCTCTGAAGTGAGGTGAGCGTGGGAAGACGTGGCCTGCAGTGACTGAAAACTAATAATTTTAGAGAAAGGGTTTAATTATATTTTTACTGGCTGTGACATATCTTCAGCTATCTCCTTTCTCTTTAAAGCCAGCTGACTCACTTGTATTGCTTGATGCTGAAAACTACCTTGAACAGCAACTAGAAGTCTTCTTGCTATCTTGTATGTTCCTCAAGCATGTTAATGCCATACCTAATGCAATGTCTTTAGGATAAAGACTTCCATGTACTTTGTCCTAGCATTGAAGACAATTTTGTCTTGTGGAAAAGCTATTTACTCCACTTTGTCCTATCGGAGGTGTACACCATGAGTTCTGAGCATTGAACTCTCTCTTACTTCAGTCGTGTCACCGATTTCTCTTCTGCTGGAAAGCTAGCTCCAAAAACTCAGGACTCTGCTACTGCTGGTAGGTACTGGTATCAGAAACATCTAAGTTGATTGTAAGAAAAA
This sequence comes from Pygoscelis adeliae, assembly GCF_000699105.1. Lineage (NCBI taxonomy): Eukaryota > Metazoa > Chordata > Aves > Sphenisciformes > Spheniscidae > Pygoscelis > Pygoscelis adeliae. The sequence continues at coordinate 1,200,574 of NW_008825104.1, forward strand.
GATGTGCCCGAAACACATTATAAAAAGATACTCTGTGGCCAGTATAACTTCAGAAGCTGTTAGGATTTATGTTATTAATATTTTTTATTAAACAAATTTCCAAGTGACTTTGAGAGAAAGGAGCTGTCAGAGGCATATGCAGTAAATTAAGGGAGGTTAAGAACCTACAGGAGGTACATTCAACTGGGTCTTCAGTTTGTCCACAGTGGGATCAACCAGCATTTATTACACACTGACTTCAGTGTGAGGTGGACAACAAGAAGGGCAAAACAGAACAAAATGGACAAAGAAGGTGATTTTAAAAAGTTGAGGAGACTGAGAGCAAAGACCTCTTTCCAAAAGTAAGAATTTGTAGCATTCTTTATAGACCCTACAGTTCATGTACATATTGAATACATAACTTCTGCACGTTTGGATCTTCTAGGCTCCATAAAGATCAAAGAGGAGCCAAAATGCTGCAAGACCTTCAAGAACAAGCTGAAAATGTATGGCTGCCCTCCAGAGGTCTTTCCCTGGTTTTGTTCAGCAATAATTGGTAATAATAGGCACTGCAAGAAGGCCAAGTGCATGCTGTGTCTGTTCAGTATTTTGCATGTCATTCAGAAAGGGCTTTCAGAACAAGATGCTCTCCTATGTTCCCTGGAATGAGTTTCCCCCTTTGAGTTATGCATATATCCTTCAGAGGAAAAAAACCCTTCAAGCTGCTGAGCTTCCTTACTTCCCCTGAGGGAGGGCAGGCCGGGCAGTGCTCCGCGCTGAGCAGGTTTACGCTCCTGGGCCCTGCCAGGTGGACGAGGAGCTTGCCAAGCTGACCAGGTGGGCTGTGTTGAGAAAGCCACACCTGAAAGGAGGCATTACAAGGCAGCTGGATAGTTACAACAGGGAAACAACCTAATATTTCTTGCAGGTGAGGAATCTGGTAACCTTCTGTCTCCATGCAACTCCTTGGTTTCTTCAAGACAGCTTGCACCAGCAAGCACAGAGTCCTTTTCTCCTTGCTCCCCTCAGCTGTGTCAGCTGCAATGCAAAACTGAATGTCCAGTCTGTGTCAGTTTGGGTATCAAAGCAAGGGAGGCGTTGGTTGTCCTATTGTTATCCTGGTGTTCTCTACAGCCTGGTCAGATTTCAGCCAGGGTCATATATCTGAAGCATGGAGATTTAAGTGACTCTCAGCCAGTCATAAAGGGACAAGTGATTTCCATCTCTCGAAGAGGATAATGTGGGGAACTGTAAATTTTAAATGTACCTTGTGAGACACATTTGGAACAGCTTATGTTATTCCAGGACCCACGTTACGTGCTGCCAGCCAACAGAGCCTCCAGTACTGCAGGAAGGGCATGTCTGCCAGACTCTCTGGCAACCTGGAGTACCAAGAGTTGAAGGGATTAAAAAATATGCAGCTGATTGGCCGTTATGTATCTACAAGCAAAAAAGATGACACCTGATGGAAGCTTTCTTTCTGACAATAGCCATTCCTAAGGAAATTCATATTTTAAATGGTTTCAAGTGACCTGGACAAAGGACGCTAAATATAATATGGTAGTATAGACATTTGGAGACAGCTACATTCCGCAGGAAAATGGGATAATATGTTTTCAGACAAGAAGTTCAGAAAGGAGCAGAAAGGTGAAATATATACGATCAATTCAGGGCTGAAAAGCCAGCCCTCTCATTTTGGAGAGCTCCTGACAAAAGAACCAGAGGGTGATACAGTTGTGGGGTAAAACACTCATGAACAAATTAATGCAAGGCCCAGAACTGGCCACTGACAAAGCAAAAGCACGAGGAAAGCTGCTCAGGCTGGACTGCAGGTTTATCAAGGTGGGCAGTGCACAAAGTCCTCAGAAAGCATCCCTAGGGCTACAATCAGACTGGCAATCTCCACCACCAACAAGCAGTAGGAGAAAGGTGCACAAACTTCAGGGGATCACAGCTCTTTGCAAGAGGTTGCCAGTGCCAGTCATCAATGAAGATAACTCAGCAATGGCCTAATGCAGTTAACTCTCCCTGAGGCAGAAGGATGGAGTAGAAGGCTTTTTGATCCCTTACAAAGCCGCCTTCTATGACTGTGTAAAAGCACCATTCTCCCAGGGGAATTCCTCTCTGGAGAAAAGGGAACATTGCACAGGGAAAGGATGGACTGTCAGCCTGAAATAGGATGAGCCATTTATTAAGTTAAACTTGGGCACTGGTAGGCAAGCCTATAGGCACCAGAAACGCTAATGTTTGCTCTGAAACAAGTTGCAGACACTGTAAGGTAAACAGGAAATTTTGGGCTCTTACAATGATGTGTTTGTCATTCATGGCGTGTCTGAACTGGATATACCTGTTAACAACTGAGAGACTGTGACATTTGTTATAGTATAGGAACAAAGTACCCATGATTACATTTACAAGTTGTTAAGTCATGGAGTCTCTGTGGAGGATAAGAGGACCCTAATAACGGGGCAGAAGATAACATAGCTCTCAATGGGGTACAGACCTCTGCTGAAGAGGTCCAACTGTCATAGTATTTACTGCCTTAGGAAATTTCTGACTTTCTTACAGAGAAACAACAAGAAGGGGGAGATACCTGTTATCCTGCTGTAGCCCTGGTAGTTACATTAGAAGAACCAGAGGAGATGAACAAATATGATATTTCCCATTAAAAGAGAAATGCTAGGAGAGAAGGCAGACACCAATTTTTTTTTTTTTTTTTTTTTTCCACTCAGTCACATATCCCTCAGTGCTTGTTCAACCACTTACTTGGGAAACAATATTACTCAGACCACCATTTGGGTAGTCCTCAGTATCCAAAGGGTTTTGATGATAAGGTGGGTAGTCTCTGAGTTGATATGAAAGGTCGACAGAAGTGATGCTTTGGTCTGATAGGAAAAGAAATGGTAAATAAGGTCAAGTGGAGGACTGTGTCTCTTTTCTGCAGAAAGAGATCATGCTGCTGAACTAAGATGGAAACTTGGCATCACAAAGTCAGACAGCTGGGAGAGTGGTCATCGGTAAGGTGCATCACAGTCTGAGGGGCCATCACTGTATGATGGAGTAGCAATATGATATATCAGGTACGAGAGTATGAGGGAAGCCATCAGCAAATGCTTGCCCCAACAGGTAAGAAAAAATGGGGAAAAGGCTTAAAGCTGTGGAAGAAACAGCATGAGTTAGCCTTTAATTTGGAGTGTTGCTAAGTGCTCTGCTACCATGGCTAGATCATTTTCAGGACTCTGTCTAGCTTTGGTTACAGCTCACCCAGATCTGCCCATAACATGCAGCAGTCTCCAAGGCAGATACATCACAGGTTCATTTCAGTGAGCAAAATTTGGGCCACCTGACACCGTCCCACTGGACTTGGGTCAGGGAGTGATACTGTGCTGCAGATAAGTGCGCAGGGAGGTGATGGGTGAGGTCGGTATTTGTTTCACTCCCTGGAGACGAGCCTTCCCGAGCAGCAGCCACTACAGGCAGCTTCGTGGTGTGAACAAAAAGCAGTGCTGCTGCGGGGCTGGCCAGGTGCTAATAGGTACCTACAGCGCTATTTCCTCTGGGGCTGTGGTGGAGGATCTCACAGAGGGAGGCTGTGTGTTCCCTGGATCTCCCGTTTGAACAGCTTCTCCTTCCAACTCTGCAAACTGCAAATCCTGCCTCATTAAGGGGTCACCAAGGTAAAGTAACGACCACAAGATACTCACGATACTTTGGAGCAGGCTTCACGTTGCTGCAACTGTTTCCATGGCTGGGGGAGTCTTTCAGGCCAGGTGTATTTATCAAATTCACTCTCTCTAAATTTATTCTGGTATAGCCTTTCGACTCATTCTAAATACAAAAAAGAGATCCAAAGAAAGCACTGGTTATTATTTTTTTAGGCAGCAAATGGTATGAAAAAATGTCCTGGTTTCGGAAGAATAGGAGGCTTATGTGTAAGACAGTCAGTAAAATATCCTGTCACAAGCGAGAAAGCAGATATATGAATACATCCAAGGAACTGGAAATGAACTGAATAGAGCTTGGCAATCAGTACGATCACTCATATTTTAATCCCTCACCTCCTGAATAGCTCAGCTCTTGTGCTGTATTTTGAACTTTAACCCATCTTCTGCCACCAGGCTGCTGACTCCCTTGCTCAGGAGCAAACAGAAGTTGTCTGTGAGTTTTTTTTGTGGTTATCAAAGACTATAGGGTCAACAAGAAGTGTAGAAATGCATGGTGTCCAGGAGGGGGGAAGATGAAGGGTGACGGATGGAACAGGCTCACCAAACGGTGGTTTGCAAAGAGGAGGTCCTTGTTAATGGCAATAGCAAGGAGGACTTACAAAGATAACACTGCCTCACTCAGCCCAGAAAATGGCACAGGCATGGCTTTGGCTCTGAAGAAACAGGAGTGCAGGAACTCATGACATAACCCTATTTGTACAACCTGATGGCTGTTCAGGGAGAGAGGCCTGATTTGTGATTGAGATGGAGCAAGAAAGCCTGACCTCTGGTTTTTCTCATACCACACCTTCCTCCACTGTGTCATGAAAGCAGTGAGACTTGCGGTATTGCAGAAATGAAAGCTGAGCATCTGTCCAAGCCTACTCCAAGGACCAGGGACACCCACCATCCACCACATGTGTAAACATCCATGCTTGAACATACAAGTTCCTGCTGAAAAAAAAAGCGCACTCATACTTCAGAGAATGTCCATGGCCAAAACCAGTTTCACCTTGGCCTGCAGGCTGAGAGCACTAAGTACAGGGAGACACAAGCCTACGCAGGCCTGGGTTTCAAGCTGATCTTCCTGAGGGATTGCTGACCATTCCTTGGAAGGCTTGTATCTATTCATATTCAATTTAGGAAGGGATTGCAGCAGCCTAAGTCTCATGCCTAGGCATAAGGCTTCAGAAACACAATATGGACACTGTGTGGTACTAGTTATAGGCAGGAATTCATACAGGAAGCCTGTGGGATACAGGAGTCTGTTGATTTGATGTAGCTCACAAGTGCCACTTTCTTCTTCCAGTATGGATGTAACCCTATTTCTTAGTCTGTCTTTTGGTAAAATAAGGATACAGCTTACCTATACCATGTGGGAGTAATAAGCCTCAACTAAATGATGCTTACAAAGTGCTTTGCATTCCTTGAAAGGAACATGTTGTACAAACACAAAATATTTCACTCAAACTTTATGTAAAGGTTGCATTTATAAATGGTGTACAAGTGGGTAACAAATGATTAACAGATGTTGTAGCCATGTTACAGAGATTAATGTATTCTAGACAGTTATAAAGTATCCATTGAGTTGTTGGACTCTTTAAGGTTCTAGAGAAGTAGATTAACCATGGATTAAAATATCAGTCATGTGTTAAACTCATTTATAAATGCACCCTTAGTAAAAAAAGTTAATATACTTTCCATGAGGTTTCATTCATGGGAAAAGAGCAACGGTGAATCAAGCCTATCATATCACTGTTACAAACAAGATGGCGGGGAAGCATTACTCTTTCCTTTAAGGAGCTTCGTTTTGTTGATACGAAAGAATTCATGTAGTGGAAATTACACATTTTTAAACCCCTCTTGTCTTACTCTGAAAAAGACTAAACTCCCCTGTCTGTGGATTAGACTCTTTGCAGTCTTTTCCCACATAACTACTAAAGTGAGTTTGTTATATCATTCTCCTTAAAAATTGATACAGAGCAAAAATAAAGTAGGTATAAAAATACAGAAACCTAAACCTCAAATTATTCAAGTCCCCCAGGGATCTAACATTAATGAAACTAATAAATAATGTGGTAGCAAAAGCAGCCTTTGTATCCAATTATTACATTTAATGTCAGTCTTTGTCAGAAGTGCTGCTTCAATTCAACAATTGTTACTTAAACACTTCCAACTTTTTACAGCTTTTAAGTAGTCCCATGAGAATGATTACTCCAGCTAAGTTATTCAGCACTCAGCTTTTTTTCCCATCCTCTGTTTTTCTATTATTTTTATAATTTCTAATTTTTTCAGAAGCATTATTGGGTGCTTAGTGTCATTTAGTAGCCACTGTATTAGACCATGAAAGTGATCCTACCCTTCTCTACTCTGGTGCAAATTCAGAATAAGTCAATAAAGGTACAGGTGCTGTAACACAACAGCATAGAAAATGTCTATAGGGTCTGACTTTCTTCTAAATAACCTTTTAATAATAATAACCTTCTGCCTGGTTCTGTTCATGGGGGTGTGAGTTGTTCTATCGATAATCATTAAGACCATAATCACCCCACGGGGATACGCTCAGTCTGTGGTTTAAATCAAATTGTCTGCCATCTTGCCGGGTCTTACGGGCTCGTGAAGGGTGCACCCTGGCACCCTTTCCGGCACGCCAGCATATACAGCATCTCTGGGCTCCTCTATTTATTAGTCACCAAGTCTCTAAGTACGGAAAGAAAATGGTTCCTGCTGCTTGTCTTTCAGGAGTAAAATCATGGATGTTTGAGATTACCATGAGTGCAGCCTGCGTAAAACAGTCCGCACTAGCCAGCAGCTATCAACCCAGTAGTATCAAAAACACTACCCGTTCTCCTACACAGTCTGTCGGACACCGCTAGATGACAGCAGCTGGTAAATAATGACTTGTATCTAGCCAGTGGTAAACCAGTTTAACTAGCTCCATCAATTTTCTCTTCAATTTAAATTTGTAAACTGTTACTCCTCCTTGCGTAGTAAACTCCAGTTTACTGGAGTTTAAAACAGGGAGACCTGTAGACTATCCTGATTGAGCCACAGTTGCAGCATGGGAGAGACCTTCTGAGAAGGATTGGCACACACAGCCCTGCTTGGGACCATAACAAACATGGAATGAAAAGCTTGGATTTTTGTTTTTTAATCTTTATTTTCCAACAACATGAGACTGTGTTTTCTTCGCAAACTCAATTCCTACATGTTTTTTGCTACCGGCCTGTTGTTTACATCCCTTTACATATGTGTTTTATTTCATGCTTTTATTAATCAAAGTCTTCCCCCCTTCCCTGTCCCATGCCTTGTGTTTCAGAAGTAACAAAAGAAACTGTATCAAATCAATAAATTCCTAGCTGAGAGGCCAGCTCCATCTAAGCCCTTAGACCCACTGGGCATTGGCTTGCTGAGTGTAACCTGAAATCTTAAAACACTTTCTAGACGAACATTAAGGTACAAATGAGGGCTGGTTTGTCTCTCAAGTCAACACTTAAAATGAAAAAGCTGATGATGTTTTCATTGAGGTGGAAAGAG
>NW_008825104.1:1207831-1237175 GCF_000699105.1 Pygoscelis adeliae
ACAGACGGCCCTTGACAGAGGATTACCAGGAGAGAGAAAACAGAGCTAAAGTTCTGTTTTCACTTTCCAACTGCGGAGTGAAGGAGGTAGGTCGGGGGGCTGGGGAGGAGGTTGGGAGTGGGGAACTGCATTTTTCCTTGTGTTTTTTTGTTGGGCTCAGTTACACATATATCACCATGGCTAAATTAAAAGGCCTGTATTCTGCTGATGGATGGGCAGTAGGTTTTGCATGGAACCACAGGAACTCTCAGGATAACATTGGTAATACCTGCACTGAAGGGAAATTGACAGTATAAGCTGACTGTTAAGCTTCCCTTCCAGTAACAGACTGGGATTCAATCCATGCAAGCTCTTTCTGTACTCCTCTTTCCGCAGCAAAACATTTTAGATGTCTTTTAGGGCCCAGTCCTCAACAAAGTACTTAAAGGCAGAGGCACAGAAATTCACACTAAACTCTAGCAGAAGCTAGAAATGGGAAAAAAACAACTCACACATCATGAGATTAGCAGAGCTAATTCTGGGGTGCAGCTGAGTGCTCTGAGTTGTACTTCTCCTGCCAGCAGGAGTAGCTATTCCAACCAGGAATAGGTCTTCCCCAGGCAAAGGGAGCAAGCACAAGCAATGACAGCAAACATCCACGCTTACAGCATTGTTAAATGAAAACAAGGGGAAGTTTTCTAGTAACTCACATCCTTGTCTTGATGGAGGCTTCTGGGGTCAGGCTGTCCTCTTTAACTGGAAAGTGTAACACCTTGCCATCTCACTGATGCAGCCCACGCAGACCTGCAGACCCTGCAGGTCTCAGGATCAAGCTACGCCTCTGTCCTTCCAGATTTCTGTATTTCCCTTGCTCTGAGGTAGTAGACTATTCCCATCAGTGGAGACCTCTGATCCCAGCATTTCCAGGAGGAACAGCTTTATTGTCTCTGATGATACTAAAGTTTCTGGATGCTAAGCCATCCTGTGGGAGCAAAGGGGACCCGGAAGACAAGAAAAAACAGCCGCCCTCTAAGTGACGACCTGCCCTCTTGCTGCTTGGCTGGCTTTGCCTTTATAGCTCTGGACAGTGGTAGCAGAATTGGGACAATTGGATGTCTGCCCAGTCAAGACATCTATTTTCAAAGGGAAAAATTATTGTTACTTTCTGAAAATCAAGCTCCTTTTTAGGGTCCTTCAGGTCAGGCTTCCCCACAATTCCTGCCATCTCCTGAAAAAAACCTAGCAAAATAAAAGTACTCATCATGTCTGACAAATCTTGGCCAGGTTCATCTCTGCAATCTCATGGCCACAGTAAACACTGCAAAAGACGCACCAGGCACATGTTCCAGCAATGTCTTTTCTCCGCCACACAAGCTCATACAAAAGTTAAAAAAAAAAAAAGTGGAAATAAACAAAGTTAAAGATGGTTGAATAAATCACATATACAGTGAATGTGAACCCAGGTGGAAATGTTTAGCATGTTACAGAATATATTTTATTTTTAAGAAAAAAAAAGCGATAGAAGTAGAGACACTTCTACAGCAAGTCTGACCCTAGACTGGAAGGCTCAAAATGTCGTAGAACTGGATGGCATCCCTGCACTGCTTGGCACCAGAGTATCTTGCATGTGTTGCAGCTCTCACATTAAAATGCAGGCAAGAATTAGACCCTGAGGCCAATATGTAGCAAAAGGGAATATTAGAATAGGCCTCCACCTATAGCAAAGCAGCAATACAGGGAAGACAGGGCTAGGAGGTTTGAAAGAGATCGTGTCTACTGTGTGATGTGGACAGCAGGGACTGATCATGAGGATGGGACAGCACTGGAGAGCATCTGCAACTGGATTTTGGAAGGACGTTCCAAATGCAAGTTAGAGATGCAAGAAGCTCCAAAAGCAAGTTAGCAAAGGAGGCTTTTCTGTGGGTTGGTTTGGGGTTTTTTCACTTTTGCTGTTTGGTAGCTGAAGTAGTTGTTCAATCTGATAATTTAAATTCCAGCATTGGTGGAGTTAACTGATTTGTCAATTAATTTAAAATGCTGCTATGTGATCACTTGAAGCTAAATTACTGGCAGGACATCCAAAAATTTATTCGTTTTTGAATGCAAAAGTACAATCTGTTGTTGACAGAGAAGGAGACAGAAAAGAAAGGAAAGATTAAAGTTCAGTAAAAGAAAGAGTAAGATAAATAAAAAATGCAGAAGTGAGTAATATTGAATAGGAAGTGTAAGGGCATCCACATGTATTTACATGACTTTTTTTTCTGACATTTTCTATGTTTTATTACATTTTCCTGGTAGAAAAACAGAAGCCTAAAGAACAGAGGAGGCCAGCTTTCATTGGTGATGGGAGGGGCATCCTAGGCTGACTAAGAGCAAAAGAAGTTTGGACCTATAAGTAACCCAGGGACAGCATTGTTCCAGTTAGAAGATGCATCACCTGAGGCTGCTTTACATCTCAGAGGTGGGTAATTGTCATGGGCTGAATGTTTTCCTGAGGCAACTTGGTAGTAGTCAGCAGAATTACAGCAGAGGTGTTTATGTCCATGAGAATTTTGAGACACCTTTCCTTCCTGTTGAGGAGCAACATGAATAGGAAAAGTACACGCGCTTCACTGAGTCAAGCCAAGGCTGGGAAACCTGTGACTGGCAACATTTGGGAGACAAATTCATTCATTTTGAAATACATTACATGCAGTCTACATTAACCTCTTACAGGAAGCACCTCCAGCAGCACAGTAAAGATGGTTTTGCTTGTGCGAACCATTTATAGTGAGATGTTTTTTCCCACTGCCTGACCTGTCCACCCTCACCATCACCATGTCTCACCATGGTACCAAACCTACCATGAAGCAGAGCAACGGAGCTCCTCATCAGTTGTTTTAGTATCAGGGCCACTTGTTCTTTGTATCTGTGTTTCCCAGCACAGGCATTAGATAAGGCGCTCCATTTGATGGCTTTAATCATAAAAGAAATCATACAAGGTAGATAAAAGACTTCCTGTTTCTCCATAGCTATCTTCTTTATATCTCTCATTATCTGCTTTATACCTTCACCTTCAGGCCTGAATCAGATAATGCATCATGGCTGGAGAAAACATATATCAGTGTCTCCCTTTGGTCCATGATCTTCACTATCCAACAGCTACTAAACTTAGATCGCAGGTCTTGAATGTATTTTCTACATTGCTTTTCAGGAGGGCAAAGGGCCACTCTGGCCATTTCAGAGTACAATTACTCCAAAATGAAGAAGGTGAAGGAAACCTACCAGGGGTATAAGCAGAGCTATTCTGTACCCACGCAGTCATGTGTCTCTAAAAGCCCTGAAGTCTAAAGTTAAATAAAATGATGGTGATACTGGACTATCCCTTTGCTTCCATCAGAAGCAGCGTGAGGACCTTGCATCCTCAAAATGGGGTAGTGCTGTCCCTGTTTGCAGGTGCATGAGGAGGAAGCAGCTGTTATGAGCCTTCTATTTGCATTTGTTGTCTTCCCAGGCTCCATACACAACAGTACTAGAGGAAAGGCAACCACATAAATGCAGATACATGTTTGCTAAATATTCAGGGAGGAGGAGAAATGGAAATTCCTATGCGATGGAAATGGCATGAAATACAGCTGCCCAACTTCTGTATTTGTTTGGGAACTGACAACAGGCCAGAGGAAATTTCTCTTCAGAGGTCCATTGTAGGGACTCCTCTTCTTTCTTTTGCTTTCCTCGCTGTGCACTTTCTTTGGCATAAGTGGTGTGACACAGCTTTCCTTCACATACTTCAGTTTTCAGAGATGCGTAAGAGCCCATGTAGGCAGAACAGAAATATTTACCCTTGTACTGGGAATGATTGTGCAGCAAGCTTTGAACGCAGAACCCACTTCTTAAGATGTCTCATTAATTATCATTTTCTAATGAGGAAAAACACTTTTTCCAGCTGCAAGGAAAAGTGGGCAGCTGGATCTCTAGGCCGCAGACAGAAAATGCAGGCTGGGTTGAGACCAGCAGAAGGGATTCAGCTTGCTTTCCTACCAATGGTTCTCTCCACCGGTTGCTGAAGACATGTATAACAGTTACACCAAAAAGAAAACAACAATAAGATTAGGTAGGATCAGGCTGGGACTGCATGAGCAGGACAATACAGTGCTGTGGTCCATCTGCTCCACTTCCAAGGATTCACTCTATGAGCTTTTTTCTGCTTCAAAACCGTGTGCTTGTCCACAGTGCCACTGCTGCCTAAGCCCCTTCCCAGCCTGGAAACTGGCAGAGATAAGAAGCCAGAGGAAACTATTGCCCCATAAAAAGAATAAATTTCTCTCTGGTCACATCACGCTCTTTCCTACAAGCTTAAGATAAGAACAGTTGTAGTATGGCAGGAAAAAGGTCAATTTAGCTATGTTTTCTGTCTCATGGAGATCAGCATTGGAGGCCTAGGGAGGAGTAAAAAGGAAAAAAACACAGTCATAGGGTGATAACATCCAGCATGATCTTCCAGCTTCCAGATATCTGCAGCTCACAGGCTTTAGAGCCAGAGGTAGCATCTTCATGTTAGATAAGCCTTGATAAGTCTTCTTCCACTAACTTATCTATCTCCTTTTAAACAGGCATGCATATGGCACACAAACGTACACATGTACTTTTCTCTAGATTAGAGGAGTCTGCTATTTTTATGGCCCATCCTGTATTTGCTGGTGGAAAAGCTGAAATGTACTTTACTCTGGCTCAGTTTCATGAACACTGATGAAAATATCAGTCTTCACAAGAATATGTATAAAATGAAATTTCATGTTTCCACATTACTCAACATGTAAATATTTGGTAAGCTGTTATGTTTATATAGTAATATTTAATTAAATATCCTAGGATTAACAGATGTCCTAAATCCTTTTATGTACAGCCATCTCCGATACTGCCAAAACCATAATAAATTATTATAAGTTTGGAAATACACCAAAAAATGCTAATTTTTTTGAAAGAAGGATTCATAAACAAATCTTTGTACCTTTTGGGAAAACAGATACTGCATTGTAAATATTTATTATAGGAGTATTATTAAGAAAGAGACACAACAGGAGCTGTGCAGCTGGAACTAAGCTGCTGTGAATAATTTTGTTAAAGAACACTGTCAACAATATTTATACTCTGCCCAAATTGTGCTAAGTTTTTTACACACTGTTAAGAAGATAAGATCACATACCTATTGTGGTGTTTGTCAACTCACTCAGAGCCAAGAAGTCTGGCCGAACTCCGTTGCAGTCGGTGCCTAAGCTGTTAACTGATCAGCGTTGCGCAATGTGCCGTTCCGCACAGCGCAGCTCACTCAAGGGCTTTCTAAAGGTGCAGTTCCCAACCCCTACGCTCCTGCCTGGCTGCGGCTGAGCAGTGGTATGAAATGGGATTCAATGAAAGGAAAGCGATTAAGCCCCTAATGCAGTGAGCTGCTAATGAGTATTTTAAGTGTAAAGAGTCTCCTTCTAGGCAAATTGTCATTTGGTGGAGGCACAGTGGAGAGAATTACACTCCGCTGTGCGCATATAGACTTCAACATGTCTGTTGGTGCGTGGTTGGATTCTGCTCAGAATCTCTGCTCTGTTTTTACTGGTTCAGGGGTAGAGAAATTTACAGGTAAGTTCATTAATGCAAACAAATGCATGAAGTACGATGCTAACCCTCACAACTTAAAGACAACTGTATGCAATTGTGCATGCGTAGCTCTATAAATTCTCACAGAATATAGTTATTAAATAGTACATACAGAACCAATCTAAGCTTAGGTATATATGCTTACTGTTGTTTACTTTACCTACTTCTTACGTTGTAAAAAGTTTACAAATTTTAAAAATTAAGGCTATTCTTTACCTGCATGCTTTCTTTTAAAATAGTTTTAATTTTGTTTGGATTTCCCTGATGGCACTTTACATTAAAAATGAGTTAGGGTCAAGCCAATAATTTGTAATTCAACAGAATTGCTTCCTTAGAGCACTCGGTGATATGGTTTAGTTTTAGGTAGTCCTGCGAGGAGCAGGGAGTTGGACTCGATGATCCTTATGTGTCCCTTCCAACTTGAGATATTCTGTGATTCTATGAAAATTGTATAGACTGATTTTTCTCTTACAGAACATCATCAGAAATTAGATCAACAGAGTTGCTATTCCAGAAACATATGATTCAAAAGAAATTTTGTTGTCTATCGATCAAGTTCTGGATTGAATCCAGAGGACTGATTTAGGGATATCTTTAAACTGTAAACTCCAAGTTTCTCAAGAAAGCAAGGCTTGTGAGACTAGAACTACTGCCTGTTTCTATTCGTCCATCCTGTTGACCACTAATAATATTTCAACCATTAATAATTTCAATCCAATCTAACAGAAAAGATGAAGTCTCCAACATCACCGAGTTTTTCCAAGTCTGGAGAAAACAGCATGCAGGCAGAGAGAAGCGATGCCTGTGGTGATCCCTTATGGGGTGCTAGAGGATTCAAAATGGCCAGAGCCATCACAAAGGCTTCATCCGCCAAAAGAGACCGTAGATCAGAGCTCTTGCCCAGCCTTAGCATAACCCAGCCCCCAGGACATCAGCCCGTTGGAAGCCAGAGAGCAGCTCCGAGTGGCTTGGTTTGAAGACAGTGATCTGGAGGTCAGGCACTGCAGCCCACTGGTATCGCTGGTGGGTGGCTCTGCAGCTCCTTTAACGACAAGAGGGTCTTTAATCAGCAGAGCCATCGCCGTTAGTGACCTTCTGGCTCTTTTTGCAGGATCGCGCTACGTGCTGATGCTAGTCGCTGCCCACAGGTGGCAGTGAGCCTTCACTGTTTGCAAGAGAGAAACACCAAATTTCCTCTGAGCCTTGGTGGTGTTTGTGGGCAACGGCATAAAACAGCTCCATTCCTCCTGAAGCCCTGCTTGAGATGCTCAGACTTGACTTTCTGAGAGCTACTTAGCGGAGGGCTGGCTGTGCTTTTCAGTCCTCTCTGCAAATGCTGTAACATAATCTCTATGACTGGGAAGAGTTGTGGGCTGGTCAGAATGAGCAAGATCTGCCGAAACAATCATTCAAATCTGCGATGTCAAACTGTGGCAATATAGTTGAAAAACCTATGCTTCAAATGGGAATATGTTGCAGAGATGGTGGTCGTTTTATTATCTATAGCTGCCTGAACATATGCCTGGTGGGAAAAGACAGAGCAAGAGAAGGAAAAAAGAAAAGCAACTGAGGAGATTAGTGGAGATCAGAAAATTGCTCACGCTATTCAGAGTAATAAACTTTGCTGTCAACAAACATAGCTTCCCTCGGATTTTCCAAAGGATAAAATCACGATTGTTTACATTTAAGCACTTCTCTCTCCCATGTCCTTTATCACAACAAAGTTATTTAGGTTTCCTATGAAACAATGATATACATTTCTGACTTTCCAAAATACATGCTGAGTGCAAGCTTTTAAACCTGCATAGATAAATAGATTAGATTAAAGGACTCTTGGAACAAAAACAATGGTGTTGAGTGGAAAAACAGACAGTAAGTAGCATTTAGCCAACCTGTACGTTGAAGGTGTTTGTATATACTATATAAAATCTGGGTAAATGTCTGTCCCTTCTTTTTTGTCCTGGAATCAATAACTACATGAATCGTGGCTTGGGGTTTTTTTCCCCTTTTTTCTCTCCAGCAATAGCAGCAAACTTCAAAGTGACAAGTAACATCAGCAAACTGAAAAAGCAAACAAATGTATTTTTTTCTCAAACAGACCGCTGCCCAAATGTGAATTAACTATGTGAGTTTTTTCTCTGCTCTCAGACAGCTGTGAACATCTGCCAAGTGACTGGAAACCCATTGCGTATGGTGCCACCTGCGTCTTGATATATAGCAACAAGCCAAGTTTTGCCATCATATATGTCTTTGCATCTCCACTGAATCCACTGGGGTTGCATGCATGTAACTGAGAGTTTAATCCCAGTGGAGCTCTGTTGTGTTGCTCAGTAACTAAGTTCAGAGGACTTCAGTGAAGTCACAGGACATAACTGAGATCAGACCTGCTCTATTTGTCGGTAAGCACCTTTAATGGTAAATACTTTTACCAGTCTGGTGCCCTGCTTGGAAAGTTTCCCCTAAAAATGGGTATTCTGACAAACAGGGAGCTTTGCCACTAGACATCTGGGCTGATTTTAAGACAAAAGTTACAGTAAAGGTTTCTGTTATTTTCTTGTGAAAAGGCAGAGTTCTGTGTATCCTCCACTCCAAGTCCCTGGGCCAATGTGGAGGCACAGGTCCTGTGGGGAAGACCAGCTCAGGAGCTACAGCTAATGGGAAAGACATCTGGGAACAAGACCTCAGAGGCCATCAGCGCGCTGCCTTTCCAAGGCAGTGTGTGGATTGGCTTTCTGTGGGACAGTAGGTTCATCATGTTCAGCACCCAAACCAAGCTGATTTATTATCGGAGGATAAGCCTCCTGCTCTGGAATGACCCTGGTCTGGATGTCTGGGGCAAGTAGGAGGCTCATCCCTGAGAGCTGGTGGTGCAGGTACAGAAGGTGAACTCCTCATTGTTGTGTCTCACCAGCCTCATGGCTACAGGAGAGAGATTTTATTCTCAGGCTACCTGATACAAGGCAGACAATGCCTGTGTTCTTCAGGAAAACAAAACCCCTCTAGAACAGCCCACCTATTACCTTAGGAATTTAGGGTGTCATTTTTAACTCTGATTGAGGTACCTTGAGGGAAAACTTCACATAGAAATTTGCGTTTTATATGCTGTTGAAATAAAGAAATCCTTGAAGTCTTTGTTATTTTGTATACTTTGTGCATTTGCGACTCTGCATTTTGGCAGTCAGTTTCACATGGTCTGCATATGGCAATTTTATGCAGGAAAAAAATTCACATACAAAGCAAAGCCAGAATCGTCTGGCACATGGTTCCTAGGGACAGATGGTGCCACCTGCATCCTCGAGCAAGAATAGTCCCAGCCAGGTTTGTAGACAATGACCTATTTAAATAAGAGAGGGGAAAAAACCCACAAGCTCTCTTCCTTATCTAAGTACAGAACATTTACAGCAGTAGAGAATGACGAAAATGAAGTTATTGAGCGCTGCATTTTCACACTGAGACATAGCTCTGAGAGAGAAAACATGAAAAAAGACATGTCCTCACTGCTATTCAAATCTGCTATTTCTTTCTTGCCACACAGCTTCTTTTCCAAAGATGTGTTTGAGCCACAGGTTCTGGGTTTATATAGAAATTACCAACCTCCAGGCCTCCCTTCTCTTCTCCTTCTTCCTCTGACCAAGGTTATTCAGCCTTACAGTTTAGTTTAAGCTGAGCTTTTTGATAGGTTTATTGTTGCAATGAATTTGCAGTTGTGTATTCATCTTGATATCTATTCTCTTGCCACTGAGATGAAAGATGTCACAAATTCAGCTCTGAAGCGAGCACTGATAGTTGAAAATGCATTTGAACATACATTTCTTTAACAAGCAGCGAGAACAACCAGAGGAAAGGTAAATAAAGGAAGGAGAAAGAAGGGTAAACATGTGAGTTTTTCTTAATATGAAAAGTATCCTACTTACAGGAAAAACATTTATTTTGTTGGTTATTATTGGACTCCATGTCCTGGTAAGAAAACATTTGTGTTGTGTGCTTTTTAAATTTCATCTGTCCTTTGTAGAAGGATGTCTGAAAACAGATATTCTTTCACTTATTGAATAATCAATTATTCCCAAAAGTGTGTGTGTTTGTAAGGGTGTACAGATACATGATTATACACCATGGTTTATGCATAGTAAAGAATTTAAACTCTGTACAGGCACTACCTGACAATGGTTTTGCTTCTTTTTCAGCGTTGTTAATAGGCAATCTGATGAAACCTGATTTTCTTCTAGAGAGAAATGAAAAGCTAAATAAACTTATAGTTTTAACTCTTAGTATAGGTCATTCCTTTCTAGATTTCTTCTATCTAATACATGAAAGAGGAGTCTATTCAGACCTTTGTATCTTGTTATGTGTTTGGTGTTCTTGAAACCAGCGGATGCTACAAGGTCATCCCATCTGTTGGCAAAGGTGAATGTCCCCTAAGTTTCAGCAGCTCACAGCTTGGAAATAGACTTCATTAGTTGTCTTCTACCTAGAGATAACAGTAAAAATTTAATCCATGAAGTTTGGGTCTGTCTTTAACTTAAATGCCCAATTATGTCTATTTCTAGTTAGAATCATTTTTGGTGGAGGATGTTCAAGTGGAAAAATAAAAACTTCCCCCCTCTCAGAGCAGTTAGGTACCATGGGAATGAACATTCAAGGACATGCTGATGTACTGCTTTTAGTGCCACAGTATAACACCTGGTCCGGAATTGTTTTAGCTATTTCTTTATTAATAAAATGATAGGAACATTGTTTGAAGACTGACTAAAGCCAGAACAGTGGTTTTGTATGCCATCTATGCAATTTAGATAGAACTGGTATAAGGTAAAGTAATATGGATATTTATAGCTACTTTTATTTGTCTGTGGTGTTTGAGGTTGTTAAATATTCTATGCTCTTCTCTGTTTAGACTAGAGACCCTGAAATAAGTTTTTAAAATGTATCAGTAGCATATGTGATTTCATAAATTGTATTCCTATTTTACTGTGTGAATACAATACGCTGGATATCCCTTTTGCCAGGAAAGCAGGGCTTGATAAACTCCAATTAAATGGAATTTAATGAAAAAGAAATGAATGAGGGCTGTACAGTCTGGTTCACTGAATGGTTTTAAAAGTTTCAAATTAAATGACACATTAAAAATACCTGCTTTGCCAACTTTTCCAGCAGAAAAAAACTACAACAACAGGTAACTAAAGCGTTTCTAACTTTTGAGTTACAACAAAACTACAAGAGAGAATTTTTAACAAAAAGCAGGCTACAGACAGCACTGGACAGTCTAAACACTGACTTCTGCACTTAGAAGCATTAATGGGGTGTTAGTCTCACATGCATAAGTGTACAATAAGCCAGTAGAAGGAAATACAGGCTTTAAAACTGCTTCTTTTACCTTAAATCTTGTTTCTCAGACCTCTCCAGGTGGGCTTTTGAACAACAAACTGACCACATGGTCATAAATTACTATTTTCCTTCAAATAACTTTGACAAGTTATTTTCCAGCCTAATATTATAAAAAGCTTAATTTCTCTTAATGACTGGATATACGAGCTCCACCTTTCAGAGGAGGTTGTTTCTCAGAAGGAAAATATATATAACCTTATTTGTTTCTTTAGTGATTTTTTTCAGACCCTGCTGTGTGATATAGTACCTGTCTCAAAGATGATATGCCAAAAATGTGTAGGTAAAAATCAGATACACTTTTTAAACCTTTTCTGAAACTCTGTTAAGATAGTGATTTCTTTCTAAATTTTAGATAGATGGTAGATCTTGGCCAGAAGATTTAAGAAAGAAGCAGGTGTTTAAAAAATGGTGGTCAAAAGTTGCCAGTATAACTGGAAGAAAAGGTCTGTTATTATGACTATTATAAATTAATGTCTTGAGCCTACTTTTGCCATTTTATGGTTTTGAAGGTTATTCTTTTCAGAGGTGGGTTTGTAAGGTTACAGAAATTAGTTTCTTTGTGTAATGTCAGTATCTGCTAGTTACGTTTGGTTTTTATGATGATTATCAGTATTCCTTGAAGTATCAATGAGTCCTGAGGACCAGGATACCACTTTGCCAGGTTGTAGATTGAAAGAGTCTATTACTAAGTATAAAATAAACTACAACAGATGGGTAACATAAAGGCAGAAGTGGATAGCAATGGTCAGTATGTGTACTGGGTCTGGCTGGGATGGAGTTAATTTTTTTCATAGCAGCCCCTGTGGTGCTGTGGTTTAGATTTGTGACCAAGACGATGCTAATGATGTACTAATGTTTTAGTTGTTGCTGAACAGCATTTGCACAGCGTCAAAGCCTTCTCTGTTTCTTAATCTGCCCCCCCCCCAATAGATTGGGAGTGCGCAAGCGGCTGGGAGGGAACACAACCAGGCAGATGACCTGAACTAACCAAAGGCATACTCCACTTCATACAACATCATGCTCAGCAATACAAAGGGAAAAGAGGGTGTTTTAGGAGGGTTATCCATCTTTTGCTTGCAAGCTCTCAGTGCATCTGTCTACCCATGGGAGGTGCTGAGAGATTGCCTTTGCATCACTTGTTTTGCTTTCTTTTCTTTTTCTTTTCTTCCACTTCTCCTTCACTTAGTAAACAAATTTTATCTTGACCCACAAGTTTTCTTGCTTTTACTCTTCCTTTCCTCTTTCCCCATGCCACTGGGGTGAAGCAGGGAAGTGAGCGACAGGCTGTGTGGAGCTTAGCTGCCTACCAGGGTTAACCCACAACAGTATGATGGGCCAGCACACTGGCAAGGTCTTGCAGAGAAAAGCAAGTTTTAAGGAGGGATCTGCAAGAGGATGACAGGTTCTTAATTTCTTAGTATTGGCAGGATGCAACTCTCAGTTATAAGAGGCAGCATGAAAAAGAGCACAAAGACGTTTGAAAATCTAACAAGTGGGTGATGGATGTGGAGGGGAGAGCTGACATATAAGAGAATGAGAGATGAAAAACTGGTGTGCAGAGGCTGTGAAGGGCTCTGAAAATAAAATAAAGTATTTTATGTTAAACACCATAGAGGAAGGGGAGGCAGTGGAGGGAGATAAAAGAGGGGTGATTTAGTGAAGTCTGTAGGCTCAGAAGAGGGATTTTGAGGGAGGATTCAAAGTGGATATAAGGCAATTCTTCTTTTTTGGTTTCTTTTTTTTATTATTGTTATATTCAAAACCTTGTCCAGCTAGTAAGAAAGAAATTTCATACTGCCACTGAACGGAAGTAACAACACAGCGACCCTCTGTATATAAGGCTAATTTCATTTACCAGGTGCTGAGAGCTGGTATATTCTTTTATTTCACAGAACACAGGATGAGCTGTGCTCATTATTCACCTTTCAGAACTATTTCTACAGATGTCTCTAAGCTCACCCACTGCCTGACTTACAAGCACTGCATCTTCACATTCAGGAGTCCAAGTGCAGAAACCAACAGAGAGATTTAGTAAGCTTCTTAGTAACACATGCAAACAGACAGCAACATCTGGGAAAAAGACCACCAATAAATTTTCATAGTTGCTAGTGTGTTGCTTGCTCCATTTAGCCACATAGATCAACCTCACTATCATTTCACATGGCTAACGCACTTGAGTGCAAAATACCAAGCATGTACCAGTCTGCAAAGATAACACAGTCTCAACCTGTGAAACAGGTGTTTTTCCTCAGCAAGCCACGTGCTTGGTAGAAGGCTCAGACCAAATGCCCTTGTTTGTTTTGATTGCGAAAGTATGGGTCACCCAAGCCCACTGGAAAAGCCTGCTGCTGAGAGACTGGAGAGGGGCAGCTTGCAGGAAGACCAGCTGGAGGCACTGTCCGCACCGAGTCCTTTCCTGCACATGGATTGCACTGTGCTGCAAGCTCTCCGAGGCCTGCCAAGGAGAAATGGAGGTACTGGAGTTCCATGTAGCAGATTGTACAGTTTAATTTGTTGTTCACAGTTTGTGTCGTAAGCACCAAAATGTCTGGCTTGTTAGGAAGGGGTGGGGTAGGGCAGAAGGAGGAAAGCTGCCTGGTCATAGTTGCCTTCCTCTGAAGTGTGCACTCCGGGTGACATGGAATAGGTCAGAGGAGAAACTGAGAGACTGGCTTTTGCCCCGAGTACAAATGCAACTATATAGCTGCAGCAAGCCTCAGAGCCCAGCACAGTACAAGACGCAGTGGGAGAAACTGTGTCCAGAGGGCAGGCATAGACTAGGAGAGCCCCGAGAGCAGACACAGAGATGAGCTTCAGAGTCAATGGGAGGAAAGAACTGTTTCTGATGGACCTGGAGGGCACAGTGCAGAGGTGGTTAAATTGTAAGGAGTCACTAAAAACATGGGTTGAGGGACAAACTCTGGAAAAGGACCTGCCTCTGCAAGGACATAATAGGGAGAAAATTGTTCATAAAAACCTGTGTTCCATCTAGCAGATCAAAGTTGATCTATTTTAAAAGGAAGGTTGCTGTAATTTGGGTTTTAAAATGTTAGTTGCTCTAGTTCAGGTTCTGGCAATAATTCACGCAGGAAACAAGAGCTCTTTTGAGATTTTCCACATGCTGACTACAAAGACAAGGTACAGGTGCTTCCACCGCCTGACTCTGGGCAGCTCAAGATCCTGCTGTGCATGCACCCTCTGTGCCTCACTAGAGAGTCCAATAATGCATGTCTGCAAAAAAACAGTGCTGGTAAGATCATAAGGAGTATATAGGGGTGAAGGAAATAAAGAGACCAGGCAAGGGTAGGAAGGCACTCAATTCCAGATCCCCATGGTATTCTCTGTGTATTTGGTTGGTTGCTGAGGAGTTTCAAAAGTTATTATTATGTTGGATACTGATGAGGTTGGACAGTACCAGGTAGGAGCAGGTCTACCCAAGAAAACTTGTACCATTCTCCTTTCAGGAATGACCAAGCAAAGCTGATGTTGCTATAGTAATTCTGTCTTATGTCCCTGGCTAAGCACCCATCCCATGCTAACTAGTATTTTCAGACAGAGGAGAAGAGTGCTGATGAGACTGAAGTGCCAAGATGTGTGTGGTTTTATAAGATATATAAATATCTTTTGTATATATTATGTTTATATACTTATATTTACAGATAAGATATAAAAGGTAGATTATTTTAACAAATTGTGGTAAAAGTAGTACCAGTCCCACCAGGAGAACTGGGACAGGATAGCTCTTCCAGCTTGCAGGAAATGGCTAGAGAGGTTAGTCAATGTAACACTGTTATTTGTGTAATTGTTTCAGAGTTGGTCTGGGGCCAACTAGCACCGATGTTTCAGAAGACTATCTTTTCTTCAATTTACGTTACTCACATGCAAATGATAGCACTTGAGAGGGAGTAGAAATTGTTCTATTTACAGTTATTTTACAGACAGTGGTGAACCACTGAAAAGCATCCTCTTTTTCTGGAGCAGAAGGGCAATACTTTCTCAGCTGAAGGGATGAGTATGGCATTCCCTGCAAATGCAACCAGTTTCCTGATACAGGAGGCAAAGTTTTCTTCCAGTACATCAGATATCAGCCTGTACAGAAGGTATGCACTGTTTACTATACACAGTTATTTCTAAACTGTAACTGGACAAAACTACAAAGGACGCATCTTAAACTGGTTTTGTAGGGCATAATTTCTTCTCCTACTCTTACTGCTCAAAGCTTCTAAATACTCACTGTGTACCATACTTGAAACATACAACTTCAGTTGTCTCTTGTAACTTGTTCATAAACACTAAACAGAAAACCAGTTCTAAAAACAGTGGAGATAACATCTTAATGATGTTGACAGCTACTTACTACAGTAGAAATGTCCCACTTCCCAAATATGTGGTCCTCAAGTTAAATTTCAGTGACCTTCAGAAATGAAGTTTTAAAAAAAAACTGCTGAAAAAACTCACAAGAATGCAGACGTACTGTATGAATTACCTCCCTCCCCTTGCCTGTACAGTTGCAAAAATAAATGTCACACCTGTGAGGGAACATGAGAGATGTGGCTGAGGTACAGTCTGCAGCAGCAGAAAAGCTGCTACAGTCTTCCTATGTCTGAAAGCCTCCAAGAAAAATGTAAAAGGTTCTGTGCAATCTGCAATCTGTACTTTTGCAAGAAAACTTAACAGTGTTTCCTGGGTCACCATTTTGGAAACAAGCAAAAGGGTTTGGGACCCCTTTTGCCAACATGACTGCAGTGGGGAACAGACTTTATGCCATTGAGGGAGGGGAGAAAAACTTCAGCAAGAGCCTCTTCACGTTCTTGAGATGACTACGGATTGAGGACCATCAGCAAGGTGGAATTAGGACATGGCTTCACATGGGGGATGCTGATTAACATATTTTCAGGCTGGTATCCTAGCTAACACTCAGCTGTTAGTTTATGACAAAATGTCAGCCAAAAAGCCATGTACAATGTGGAGAATCTGTGTCTGCATCCAAAATGTTTTAAACGTTTCTGAAGGGCTGGCACTGCATTTTTTTACTTCAAAGTTATCTAAGGAAGGACAGTTACTGAAAGCCTTTCTCAGGCCTCCTTAACCCACATAACCTGTCAGTGAAGGGCTAAGAAGGAGGAATATGGGCCAAAACCCATGCATAAATGAAATGCTGGCAAAGGGAATACAGGCCTCAAAAGAGGCCTTTTCCTTTCTGCTGTTCTTCAATTGCAACTAAGAAACATACGTTGCAGAGCTGTGTATATTGCTCTGCAATGTGTGTTTGCAGAGTGAAGTAAAATCAGTGATTGGTCCCAAAAGCTACTTTGAGAAATGTCAGAGAAGCTCTAAAAGGGTGACAACAAAGGGACGAATGCCTCTCAATGGTGCAATGTATTAAAAAGGGAGAAAAGTGCACATTACGTATCAGTTGCAGGACAGTGGCCCAACACAGATTCCTTAAGGCCACAAAGCTTGTGTTAGGACGGTCCTGAAGGGCACTGTCAAAAGGTGGCTAAATTCTAGGGACTCATTAAAACATGGGATTAGGGACAATCTCCAGAAGGAACCTGCCCTGCAGAGAAAAGAAAAACTTTCTGTCTTTAGACAGTAACTGTCTCAGGGCTGAGGCCCAGGCTTCCGAGTCTGTAATCATTATACCACGCATTTGTTCATGCTGCACTGTTTGGTCCCCACTTCCACGACAGATTTATGACAGACATTAAGTGGGCTGCAGCTCTCCCTCCAGCGTGTTGGTGCCTCCCTCCCAGCCTTTCCCCCAGCCCACAGTGTACCTGCACCCCGGGCCTCCCCTCGGTGCAGAGGAGCTCTGCTTGCTCCCGACGGCCAGCTGAAGGCAAGGGGAAGCCTTGCGTCTTTGCATGCCAAATGCCTAATACTACATGCTAAATAAGACCTATTTTTTATAGGTAGTTCAAAGTCCTGGTATGTGTCACCTAACACAGTCAGCTGCATTGCTCCAGTCGCTCAGATTCATAGGAAATCTGGGACCTCTCCACCACACCATACCAGGACAACAAAGGCTGTTCTCATAGACTTTGGCAACTTTTATGAGGCTGAAATAATCACAAACATTTTGGGGTGTGCCACAGCCTATCCAATTCTTATTATAATTCTTCTCCAGCATTTAAAATGTTACCTTCAGTCAGTCTCAGAACGCCTCTTTTAGCAAAAAAAAAAAAAAAAAGATTCTAATGTCTATATATCTTTATCTATATGATCTATCTCTGAGTTTATATGAAGCAAGTGGAGAAGGACAATGACAGCAATCTGCTGATAAGTGAGTAGGACATGAGGATTGCTTTTTTTCTGCTTTAAACATCACTAGGTACTTTACTTGTTTTAAGGTGTACACTTTATGAAAGGAGTCACAGGATGAAAAACAAAGTGATGGTCTTTGCACTACCTCCTTGTATACTTCTAAAGTGCCTTTTTTTTCTGCCTTTGTACAGTGGGATGCATTTTCAGGATGCCATCAGATACAAGAGATACTCTACTGAATGCGATCGTAATAATGGAATAAAAAGTTAGAAGTGTAAGAGTATAAATCCTAGTGTAGTTCATATAAATGGCAAAACTCTCACTTTGAGAGAAAGTGTCAGAGACAATTTGACAAATAGCAGGGGTAGTCAAGTTGTATTTTATAATTGGAGACTTGATGAAGTTGTATAAATAACAGGTTTTTACACCTTACTGTGTATTTTAGATCATGCTGTCACATCCAGAAACCTTGTTACAGAGCCTGATGTCACATTCCCTTCTCAAAAATACCAGCTTAAACAGAAAAGCTACCTGTAAAGGACCACATTTCCTATTTTAACAGAAGAGTTAAGAAAAAAATCTGCAAGACACAGAATATACAATGTGTTCTTGGAAGGAAAGATGATACGTGTGATGTCAGCTTACTGAAGAATTACTTGGCAGATGGAGGAGAAACAACAAAACCCATAAGACCCAGCTCAAACTTCGGATGATCTTGCGGCTAATTGCACTGCAGCTGTCCAGCAGCAGGCCTTGGAACATGCTGAGCCACTTCTTTACACCTCCAGAAATATTTAATTTCTTATCCATGCCTAAAAGTTGCGGTTTATTTACATTTGGATGTTTGCAGCAGTTCATGTTTTGCAACCAAGAACAAGCTATGCTCAGAATTCCCCCATATTCTCTTATTTCTTCCCAATTCCCGTGATAACCAGACAATACAGTGCAGCTGGACAGAATGTTAAATATGCGTTTCTTATGCCATCTGCACGTTTCCTCTGACAGTCTCCTGCCATCCCCCACCGCACCAGGCGGAAAGTAAGGTTCAGCTAACAGAGCTGAGAAAACCTTTCTGTTTCTTATAAAATCTTCCATTTTTTTCATGTGAGTGATGCAGTAAGACCTGTTGTCCTTCTGCTTATCTCCTTATCGTCAAAGGCACAGCAACCAGAGCTAGCTCTGGGATGTTTTTAAATTAGCTCAAGACAGCATTGTTATGACAATGTTGAAAATAGACCAGTCAGCCCAGGCTTTTCTGTAATTTTCGCAGTTTGCACTGAGATAGAAGCTGGTCTGATGGGAGATCAGTACCAAGACTGGTTAATTGAAAGCTGTCACCTCAGGTGTTTTAGCCAGGTTCATTCATACCTTTGGCAGATGTGTAGGTAATGTTTTGCTGACTGTATTCGAAGTATGGTGGACACGGTATTCAGAAGTAATGGTTTTTACATGTCAGAGTTCAGGGCTGAAGTTTTCTTCTGCTTGCCCTCCGAGTACACTAGGATTTGCTGTCATTGCTTAAGAGCTCTGCCAATGAGCAGAAATAATGTGTGAGCACCAGTGTTCGTGAGGTCCTGCTCAGCTGGGTGTGAACTGAAAGAACGTCCATCCAGTGTGTTCTTGGGCACTGACGTGTTCAGCTCTGCATAAGCTGCCTGATCTGTCCTCTGTGTCACAAAACCGTAACACCTGTTAGTTTGAGACAGGATTTAGGTGGATGGGGAAAATGAGGATATACTGCAAGCAATTTGCTTTTCAGAACAGCTTTCACAGACATTGTGGTCTTCTTGTTCAAAGTGCTCTTCTTCTTGCTTTGACTTCCTCGTCAGTGATGCTTCAACACTATGTGCGTTGCCTTGTGCAACTGACCTTCACTTGAGCCAGGGCTGAGAGCACTGCCAATGATACTAACCAAACCGTTCATCACTGACACCATTCTGCCCACACTGCAATGGGACTGTTTCTGAAACTACTGTCCTTCCACCCCATTTTATGCTGAATAGTTTCTCTCATGTTACCAAGAATTAATGAATAATGAAATGTTTCCAAGGATCACATTTTTATGTCAGTTTCTCTAAACAGTTAAAGTCATAGTCCTGATTGACTGACACTTTCCAGAAAAAATCTGTCTTTTTTTCTCTTGCACTATATGTCACTAACCACAGAAACTAAGTGTTTAGCAGAAGTGTAAGATTTGTAAGAGGTGTAGATAATGTCTGAACATACCCAAATTAAAGCCTTTTTTGGAGACTTGAGTTCAAGTTACACTCAGTAAACTGGTTTATATCCTTTGGTCATTTCAGATGGATCAGGCAATGGAAAGACAGAAACCGTGAGTATATTATATGACTAGTATGTCCCTATTTCTGTGTACTTCTCTGTCAGACCTTACAGAATTAGGTTGTCCCCAAGAGCACAGACACTCAAGAGGGAGGCTGGGCTCTCTGGGACAGACAGTTAGGTTGTGTCCTTCTTTGCAGTATGTTCAGCTCTCCTAAAACAGCAAACAGCAGGTCTAAATATTTCTCTTCAAATGTTTGTAATTCACTGAATAATCTCATATGCCAGGTGTGGTTTGGCTACTTTAGTGACTGAGTCATTTTTAGTACAGCACATGTATAAAAAGGTGCTTACTAACACATTTTCTGAGTTACAGTATTTGTGTCCATTTCTATAAACACTCAATTATGTTTCTATTCTTTATGTGATATGGATCCTTTCCACTCGTCCCATACCCTAACGAACAAAATGTGGAGCCTTTATTTGAAAAATGCTTGCAAAACTTAAGTGTATCAGTAATATATCTGGATAGATTTCAGCTCTAGTTACAAGATGATTAATACTTACCAACAAATTATGTGAGTTTTATAAACACCCTAATTACGCTATGGCAAGGATGACCATTTAGAACTGTGTTTTTCACATGACAAAAAAGAGATCTGGCAAAGTACAGTGGAAAATGTGTGTATTCGTGCTATAAAATGATATGGTCTTTTCTACTATTTTAATGTAATCGTGTCCAGTCACTTCTTTTTCTAGCCATCAGTGACCACTGGAAGATTAGTTTCTATGCTGCTTTGACTCACAGAGCCATCAGTTGATGGGTCTGAATTTCACTTTAAAGAAAAATACACTGGGAAAGCAAAGGAAAACTGTGACTGCTACTATGAGTCTTGCTTGAGAATCCCAATTTCTGACTTACTTACCCACCTCCACCAACACAAGGCACTGCTTCACACCATGAGGATCTGATGTATTCATTCCCCCTGGAGGTCTAGTATCTTTATTACACTGGTTGTGTTTTTCATAGAGGTAGCAGTGGTAATAAAGTTTGTTTTGTAATTCAGAACCAATTTTAGCAAATTGGGACTGTGGTTCTTCAGTGGGAGTTCAGTGTAGTGCATCACCTTGTAGGAGATACTCACCATCTCTTTGCTGATTAGAGTAAATTCCAAATAAATTTCAAATTGTCCTAAAATATAGTACCCTTTCAAGCACAAGTTTTGTGAAGAGCGTTGAAACAGAAAATGTAATATAAATGTAATCACAGCTCCAAATAAAAGTGCTTCATCTGAAGTCGAAAAGCCTGCACAGGAACAAGAAGTTGTGCCTCCTGTATTTCCATGTCAAGGCAACCGGATTCTATTTCATTCTTTCCCCAGCCACACATGAGGTATAAATTTATTATTTTGACTGATGAGATATTTGTTCTGCAGAAAGACCTTTTTCTGTATGGGAAAATGCATGTGCAATAACCATACATGCTAAGTGAAGAACTGTGACATCTGTAAGACATACCAGTTTGAAGTCACGACACTCTAGTTCTGTTTTTTAAAAAAAGGTACAGAAAGCTGAAGGCAACTAATAATACAGATCGAAACAGCAACAGAACAGTGCATTTCAGCTGGTTAGAGAGGAGGCAGAGCCTGTAACAAACTCGTTCCCTTTTGCTCATCCTACTGTGCCCCATGTCATTTCTCCACACATTGTATCAGGACCCGCCTGCCTTGAAGGTCTGTTCCTCTTAGAGAAACAAGGACCAAGGCCTCCAGATATCCTCTCAACCTATAATACATCCTCAGCATTGAAGTATGTGTGAATATAAAGTAAATAGAGTTAATTTCTCAGGTATTCCCAGGAAGTGCTCTGATCCATGTGTATCTACCCAAGCAGGGGATGTTGTTGGTGGGTCTTTTTCCCCTTGGCACCCCTGAAGGGTGGTGCAAGGGTGAAAGCAGGGACAAGGCAGGAAGCTGGCATGGTGTTCCACCGAGAGAGCAAGCCTGGCCATTGAGGGAGCCAGCAGCCCTACATCCAGAGCAGCTGCCTCCAGCTTTCTGCAAGGTGAGAAACTAAACTCCCCCCCCAGATGGTGCTCCTCAGGATGCAGGGAAGGTTGCACTACTTTTTCCCCCTAAACTGATTGCACACAGGCACACATGCACGCACACAGAGTGTCAACTCTGTCTGAGGGGCCAAAGCTACCCAGTGCGTGTTTATAGCATAAACTCCCTAGGGTAAAGCAACCCTCCTTTGTTACTTCAGTTTGGGTTTTAAAATCAGATTGACAACAAATTCCAGGTGTTCAAAACTGCCTCAGCTGGGATGGTGGGACTTCATACTTTGCTTTCGGTCCACCTCTGTTGTTGGTAGAGTATTCCATCATGAACTTCAAATGGGATCAGTTTATTTCCTTTTCTGAAGCTGTGGTGCCGAGAAGGATTTCCACCATGAATTTTAACCCCAGTCCGTTTTTTTTATTTAGTAACACTGACTATTTTAACACAATGTGTAAACTAGTGAAAAAGAATATAGTAATTCATACTTTGACTACTGTAGTTAACTGTAGTCATGGATTTCTAATGTTTCCTTTGCATATCAGTTCCCGTGAGCAGACCTTTCTCAAAAATACCTCTCCACCCAAAAAGGTACATAAAGTTTCAGGCAGAAGGGCTCATCAGGAAAAAAAGGCTGATCTTTTCCCCATATACACAGTGCAGATGATCACCTAGTAATATCAGCAGAATTTGAAAAGGGGTATGTTTTGATGCATTTGTGAGATAAGAAAGGACCAGATGGTAACACTCTCCTATTCTTTCCTGTATTTTGTTGAATTTTGATGGGCCATAGGAGATCACCATTTTCAGCTCTGTTCGGACCCTTTGCAGCACAGTACAAATTTGTACAATTCTTCACCACATCTCTTGCAAATGTAACAACCACTAACCCAAAGACAGAGTGCACTTTCCTACTTTAAGCCAATGATACTTTAAACAGCGATGGAGAAGCCAAGGTCTTAACGAAGTTTAAATGAGGGGCAGCATTCAGTGACCCAATGAGGGAGAAGTAATGACTGCATGGATTATTTTTCTTGGGATTCTTGCCTTTCTATTTCGATTAATTTGCACACATATCTTGTCATAGCTGACTGGGTAACCGATTACTTCACCACCAGAGCTATTGTCACAGCCGTTTATATATTTGCAGCTTTGTCACCAACATCAGGTGACTTCAGACACTTAGTACAGACAAGGTCTTACTCTTTGTCTTTAAATGGAGTGACTGGGGCAGTAGTGTCTGTGGAGCAATAGAAAGAGTAAATTCATTCATTTCTTCAGCCTCAGCTGTTTTTGAACCACTCCAAATAGTTCCCTCTTTAATTCAAATTTGAAATGTTAGAAGAGATACTCTATAGTCTGTTCCAGCTATAAAATCATATTTTCCTTCTCATTCTGAGTGTCTGCAATTGTTCTGTCATAGTGCTTAACCTTTGAAGTCAGGAGGTCACTTGGAAGCTCTCCAGTCTGAAATGCGAACGTCCATATTTAAAATACAGAAACCCTTTTAAAAGGTTGAAGGTATTTTTATTTGAAAGCTCAGTTTATAATGACTGTTGTCCATCAACCCAGAACTACTTTCTCGCCAGGGATCTTTATTGTTTCTTTCTTATTACATGGTATAACAATTCTTTGGTACTCATTTCCTGAAGAAGATTACTTTTCAGTATCAAACTTCGCCAACAGCTCTTTTTTGGGCCAAAGTCTGCAAATCTGCATTGCAATGAAGCAGGGCGGCTTTCCAGGCATTGCCGACTGCAGAGAAAAATCTGATGTCTGTTCTACCGTTTCTTTCTCTGCACATTTACTACTGATCATGAATGTATGCACTCTGGGCTGTACTCATCTAAGAATTAGAGTTTCTTGCAATGAAACACAAAACCAAGAGAAACTCGGCGGGTTTTGAGTTTCATTACAAAATCAAAACTCAGTCCAATTTTGTCTAAAGGTTTGCTAACGTTCTCAAAGTCTTTGATATAAACTGGGTGCACTTACGACTCAACTTGGCAGATTTATGGTCTCATATTGAAACAGGCATTTGGTAAAAAAAGGTGCATCAAAATGAGCTAGAGTTAAGGTGGCATTTTTTAGGTGCATCACAGTGACTGAGAAGCCCCATTATCAAAACTAGCTCAATCACTTCCGTAAATTTTGCCCGAGAGCTTGGCGTTGATCTCCAAGACTAAAGGAAAAGTGAAATTTGGCTCGATTGTATGGTGCTGCTGTCACATAAGTTTTTCAGACAAGGTGTTATCACCAGCTGGAAATTTTGTTTTTTGCATTCAAAAGTAGTAGTTTAGTTATTTTCAAAAAAATCCACTTTCTTAAGACAGACATTAGAGACACATCCAGATAAAAATTATAAAAACTGACACCTTTTCAGTAAAATATAGAAAAGAGAAATAAATCAGGATGTAGGCACACTTGAAAATGCAAAGTCACCTGGCACCATATTTGCCCCATATCCCATAAAAACAAATGAAGTATTTCTTAACAGTGCTGCACAGAACCATGTTAAATATATCTGAGACTGGATTTGATATTCTGGTTCCTTCTGAACCTTGAGAAAGAGTGCAAAATATCTAGGTATGAATGCTAAACTCATGTAAAACTGAGGCCAAGCTTCCTTTGACCCAAGGAATATTTACTTATTTATGAAAAATGGAACAGATCCAACAAGAAAATCATCGTTGCAGTTTGGGATCTTTCCTGCTTTCTTTCTGTGGATCATTGCAGTTGTGGCTTTCATCAGCTAGTACAACTTCTCATTTTATTGCTGCATATTAAAAAGAGTGTTGTGGATCAAGGTAGATAACGACATTGTGAATGAGGTCTTGATTTTCTAAATTTGTCTTGTAGCGTGTAGCTATGCATCACTGTGGAGGACTGGATCTGATGTTATAGTTGGTCCTTTCCATATCCACATCCTTATATTCAACCTAAATTAACCAGTAGCCTGGTGGTTAGCACAGTCCACAGATGGG
This sequence comes from Pygoscelis adeliae, assembly GCF_000699105.1. Classification (NCBI taxonomy): domain Eukaryota; kingdom Metazoa; phylum Chordata; class Aves; order Sphenisciformes; family Spheniscidae; genus Pygoscelis; species Pygoscelis adeliae. The sequence goes on from NW_008825104.1 coordinate 1,232,412, forward strand.
AGGGAAAATTACTCTTGTCATACTTTTTTAAGACTCTAGGATAAATCATTCTTCTTGGGGGGTCTTCATTAGAGATTCTTTCCTGAGCCTGAGAAACACTTTATCACAAAAGTTTTATCAAAAACTGCCAAATTCCAGTGAAAAGTCTCAGTTCAAAGTCACAGGTTTTTACCATAAAATTTTTCAAATTCTTTTGCTGCAGAATTCCCAATCGCTTCTCATGTTTCCCCTACAAAATTAAATACAGAATCACCGTTGTGTGGTCCACAACTCCATAATCACAGTAAGAGGCTCAGATGTAAAGCAGGATTTGTTCAGTCAAAGTTTACTGGAGAAATCGTTTAGAATCTGGGTGTACAGAGGTAGACATTGGTTGCAAAGCATTTGAGTCAGTGCTGTGAGGCTGATCAATCTTTCACAATAACAAAGTGAAATTATTTCACTCCAGTTGGGCATGTAATTCACAGATTTCATATATTTTCCTCTGTGCTTGATATTTTTATTTTATTTCCTTCTGAAAAGGGAATGCAAGAAATGGAGAGGTCTTGCTATCTATACAGATGTTTGAGAGGTTTTCTTTTTCAAAAAGCTGATACATTTTTGATAATTCTAATGTTTTTTATAAAGGACTTGAATCATAATTACTTCCTTCAACCATCTATAAGCGGTTGTTCTTTGTTAGTTCCTTGTTTATTTCTAGTGCCATCAAAAATGTAATTGCATTATTATTGTAATATGCTTGAAATTTTTCTTTGGCATCAGATTATAGCCAAATCATCAAACTGTATTATTTTCATTGTAACTTGAAGGATCTTTTAACTCAGCAGCCCAACTTTCCTTAATGCAGGGCAAAAGATGAAGCGTTGAGAATTCTTCAGTCCCACTGGGAGACTCATGAATGGTCAGTATGAAACTCTTGCATGCCTTTCAGAAGACCTGAGGTATCATTTGTAGAAATATGTCATTTGACTAATATGCAAAAGGAATAAGTATTTTCCTGGCCAAACAATGGTACATCTAGTGTAACATCAGAGCTGTCTTTAAAACCTTTCCACACCACCTGCAAAAAATAGAGTAAAAGAAAATAAAATAGAAACAAAAAGCCTTAAGGAGACTAATATTTTAGGCAGTGAAGTTATGCATTTAACAGGTCAGTGTTGTGGAAATGTTTCCACTGTCTTCTTCATGCAGTAGATCACAGTACCAGGATTATTCTGCGGTGGGCTGTGCACAACCTAATCTGCAATGTTACATTAAGCAAAGTCAGTGTTTTGCATTCAGGGTGACCCTGCAATGAGTCAAGCGAGGCTTACATGAAAAAGGGTGCATATCAACTTGATGGAGAAGCAATTGACGTCAAATCAAGGTGGCCTGCCAAATGAAAGATGTTACACACGTTTTTGTTGTTCAGAGCAAGGACAGAAGTTGCTTTTTGGAACACATGGGTTCTGGAAAACTTATGGAAATAGCTTGGTTTTTCGCATTTCAGATGGTCTACCATGTATCAGACTGTAGAGTTGAGTTCAAACCAATGCTCCCAGGAGAGATTTAGTTTCCATGAGAAATGAGACTTTCCTATCTCTGACTTATTTGACAACTGAGGCTGCCCAACTGCTCAGTTCTTCTCCAGTACTTGGCTTTTTACTTTGGATACAACAAATATTTCCTAGCAAGGGCAATTACTGCACTCCCAACTCCCTTTCCTTCCAGCGTGACTTCTGTCAAATGGGAGCAGTAAGACAGCAGTAAGCAGGTGTCCCTTTTGCTCAGTGCTCTCCTCCACAGTGAAAAATATGTTGCTGTTTTTTACTAGTGTTGCAGTGAGTTTACCTAACTCAGGTACTTCTGTGACTAGTAAAGTTACCTCACAAATCAGTCAGCCAAACCCTCAGGACTGGCCGTAGAGTAACATGCGAGAGAGCTTTTCTTATTGCAACAGCTCAAAGGTCCCCATCCATTTATAAACCTCTTAAGCTGCTCAGCACTTTTGCGTATGGTGAGTGTGCTTCACCAACCTTGTCATGTCACCTCACAGCCCCTTGTTAACATATGGTCTTCTAAATGTAGATATTCATCTGCTTGACTTTCTTTAAAGCTACTAGTAAAAATAAAGAAAAAACAACCAAAACCCCTAAATATGAAACAGATGTACAAGTGCACCTTGGGATGGATGTATTACAGAGACAAACCATCATCAGGGTCCTCAAGATCGTATTGTAGGGTTGTTTTATTATCACCTGGTCATGTGGTGTGCACCTGTGCTCTGATTGCTCTGCAACTGGCTTCAACACAAGAGCTCACCAGGTCCAGAAATAGCTTGGGTTTTTTAACATCTCCTGTGTGTTTTTATTTTACTTAATTTTTTTCTGTGCCTTGAGTTTTATGACTCTCAGGGCTTCTGTGTGCTCTTATTGCAGTGGGAGTAAGCATCAAGCTTAACTTTTACCCAAATTGTATACATTTTAAATAAAAAAGGAAGGGGGGAAATGTATAAATGCACTAGCAAAGCAGAAAAAGCAAGAAAAGAGAAGAAATGTCAAAACATCCATCAGGCTGACATCCACAGAGAGTGAGCTGGTGTGCTAAAAATTATAATTAAGTGGCATTAACTGCCAGAGTTCAAAATGCCAACACAGAACACACCTGATCCTTCAGCTGCAGAATGCCTCCACTTAAGTATCTCCATTCTGGGCTGCAGAGCCTCCAGAAAAATGAACACTAGCCTCTGCAAACCTGCTGCCCCTGGGTCAGTGTGTGCTCAGCATCTGTTTGCCCACTCTGTGTCCTAGGCAAGCCAGAGTGGCACCTGGCCACTGTCTTTGGGGGAGACCTGACCTGGCAGACAGGCTCAGTACACCTCTAAAGCTCGCTGGTAGCACAGCAACCAAGTCACACTCCTCTTCCTTAACAAGATGTAGCTGTGGTGGTAGCTGCTGGCCCAATCTTCAGAGTACATGCTTTGGGAACAGGTGTGCTGTGGCTGAGCTGGCTCTCCTTGAGGGATCTGGAGGGTTACAGGATCCCTGTGCTGGACCTCTTCCCTTGGGGAGCCCAGCTGCCCTGTGCAGAGGAAGGCAGGAGGCTGCAGATGGGGGAGAGCAAGCCAGAGGGAAGGTGACAGCAAAGAATCAGGGATCCTGTGCTCACTCCCCACAGTGCTACCAGGCTTAGATCCCAGGGCTAAACTGCTTGGAAAGCAGGACCAGCTGAGGCAATGCTTTGCATTGGCTTCACGTGGTCTGAATCCACCTGAATAGACTGAGATGAATTTTTGTTTCCCTTGGGACAGCTGAAATACTACATTCCTCATCATCCTCACCATGATTCTTGAGGAATCCATCAAAACTGGTATATTTCCATGAGGTTTTTGAGTTAGTGAAGTGGAGAGTTGTTACCATCTGATAACTCTTTGGTAACCTGACAGGACTGGAGTTCTCCACCAGTTCATAGTGGAGACAGCTCTGTATCACAGTGGACGCTACCTGATACCATTTTAACTGTGATAGTTACTCATCCAAAATACAGTAGCATGGATTCCAGATTTTATCACATGGTGAGCATGTGGTCACATAGCTCTCTTACTGCTTAGTCTAATGACTATTCAGTATCCAAAGGATTAACATAGTTTTAAAACTGGTTTCTAATAGTTAAGCTTGTTTTCCAATAGTTAATCTTTAAACTTCTTTTACTGTAACAAAAAAAATAAATTCTGCTCCCTGCACTTAATACCCTAACAGGGATATGCAGAAAACTCCACTTGCAATGTACAATTGGTGCTGTGTTTATGAGTTCTTGTACTGTAGCAATGCCAAGTGTGAGCCAGTTTCCTTTAGTGAGAGTCATTGTGCACTAAATTAAACCTCAGCTTAAGGTATCTTTACAGCAGCAGTGAGGAGCCAAATGCAGCACTTCATAAAGAGCTAGGACTTATTGAAGAGGGGAAGCTTATTCATAAAGAAATTAGGATGTGGGAGTGCTAATTTCTATTTGATTAAAACAGAGGTGTGTGTGATTTTAAAAAGGGGTCAGGAGCATTGATCTCTGAAAACTAGATCATATGAATTGCCTCCACTCACAGCAGATCCAGGGAGCAGAGTCGGGTCTGCAGGCTGACAACTGTGTGCCCTATCAGGCAGGCAGCTGCCCTACCCAGAATTCAGGATGGCTTATCTGGAAAAGGGTGTGGATAGAAGATTCCCTGCTTTCCTACATGATTTACCTCTCATACCTGTAACAGGGGCTGAAGGGGTTTCAGTTTGTTTTATTTTTGATGGAAACATTCAGTAAAGAAACAACTTGGATCTTCCTTGAGGCAAGTTATTTAAGCTAACACCAACTGCCAAGACAATGCTGCATGCTGATGTACAAGGGGTATTGTTATACCTACAGTATCAGTCTTACATAAACATCTAATACCTTCAGGTTTGCAATTTTTTCTTTCTGGTGCATCATCTTACTGTATATTCAATGCATTTTTCTTATTTGCATTGACATTGCAATTCCTCAAACAGTAAACCAGTCTATATTTACATATGTGTATCATTTTTCTTAAAAGCCATAGTTTTTTTAAATTAAGATTTTTTCCAGAAATTAGATATTAAGACTCTAAATTAAGAAAGCACCTCATTAGATTCAAATATTTTTCAACGGTAGTCCAGGATAGACGGAGAGAAGGAGTACTTTCTATTTTCATTCCCTTCCAGAAATTTTACCTCACATTTTGGGATATGGTTCCAAAACTATTACATGCACTCTATTTAAACT
>NW_008825104.1:1237194-1240999 GCF_000699105.1 Pygoscelis adeliae
CCAGATCATTTACAGATGATAATGACAGATAATTTACAGTCAAGTTCAGGTGTTGTCTGATACATCAAGCTCCCATTAGCAACCTCTGGGAATTCTGTAATAAAAAAGACCTCATTTATTGATTTGTTTTCAGGGTGCTATCCCAATCTTATTGACATACAGAAGGATAAAGTCAGGGCTGTATATAAGCTAAAGGACGTTTCTACAGGCATTCAGGAAAAACGCAGTTTAAAGACACTCCAAAGCCAGCAGTTTAAAGTACTCCAAAAAATGGAAGAAAACAAATGAAGTCCAACATTTTTTCCCCTATAACATATTCTTTCCTTGCAACATGTTTTTCCCTATAACCTGTCCTCTTTCCAGAGAAAGAATAAAATCCCCTCCTTTAATCCTGGTTCAGGAGAACTTCGACAGAGTTGAATCCCTTCCCCAGCTGCCCTTAACTTTTTTTGTTAGTGGTAAAGGGTGAGAGAGGGAGGGAGAGTGTGGCCTGTGGATGTGTTAAAGAGGGGGAGAGAGACCTGAGAGACTCCCATCAGAAATGCCTGTAATCAGTGGTAGGTCAAAGAGGCTATGCCAAATTGCTGCTCTGGATTAGGTTTAGGTTGGGGATCAGGTTCAAGGCTGAACTGAGGTTAAGAGTTTTGGGTTACTGTGCTGAAATTTTGAGACACCCTTGTGAAATTATAGTTCCCAACAATGGCAATTGAAGGATATCCCAGGGAGTAGGTTAAAGTCTTGCTCTAAGTCCAGTAAGAAGACTGGGTTGTGCATAAGATTTGGAGTGTGAACACACTTCAGAGGGACTATTAATTTGGGCATTTAGCTGATTTAGCTGACAGCTCTAAGGTTTGAATTATGTAGAGCTTATAATTATACTCAGAATTTACCTGCATAGAAGGGGTAGGAGAAGAAAAAGTCACTATTTGTTGTACTAGCTTGCTGCTTCCCATCCCAGGCTGAGGGGTGAGGGAAGGCTGGTGTGTTTTTTGGATTATTATTTGTGGCTGAAAGACGGGTTATTATGTTTAGATTATGAATGGAAGGGGATACAGTGAGTTACAAATGTGGCAGTCCAGGGAGGAAGCAATTTTAAAGAGTTAGGAGGTCCAAACCTGCCTCACCAAAGAAATATTTGCTTTCTTTTTAAAATGTAACTAAACCTTTTCCTTTGGGGCGATTCAGTTAGTTAGCAAGCCAAAATCTGACTTCATTATTTACCGGCTGACCCTCAGAAGAGAGGACTGGCTGCAATCTCTTCTTTAGCCTTTCCAGGAGAGGCAATGGATGAGATGGCAATGCTGCACATGAATGGGGGGAGGCATTTATGGAACAGTTTTTGAAAGGAAGCCACCATCTATTTTTTCTGTAACGTGCCTCTGCCTCCTTTTCTACAAAATACAGAAGAGGCTTTCGCAGCATTACGGTTTCAGCATCCTTTGCAAGAATACAACCCTCTGGGTTCTTTCTGTGATCAGGACTGCTTGTGACACCTGTAGTTCCCTCCCAGAAATATTTTTCTGCCCCATGCTTTACGTCCCTTTTAGATCCCACCCATTGCATGTGGGATATTTGTTGTGACTGAGATACCTGCTCACAGAAATTACTGTAATAGAGATGAACATACAGCTGAGCTTTGAAGTGTGTCATAAGTGCTGTCATTATAAATGCTTTGACATGAAGACATTGGTCATGATTTCTTTTTAACGATTCTAAATCTTGGAAGAAATCTGTCACCCAGCATGGAAAGAAACAGCTTTATGATCTTATTCCAATGAAGTTATAAGACTGGGTGATACTTGCGGACCAAGGGGATGATGCCACTCCTGGGGTGAATCTCCAGTGAAGTGCGGTTGCTATGCACTCCCTCAGAATTTACATCAGAGCCAGCTGCGTCATGACTGGGGGGATGAGCCCATAATGTGGCGGCTCCTCAAGAGGATGAGAGACCCCAAGGTCATTCTCCAACCTCTACAACTAGGTAGAGAGGTAAAAGGCAAAAATTGTATAATACAGGGTCTAGGATGACCCCTTCCCCCCCCACAGCCCATGTGCTCAATCTCTTGGAGGAACGAAAGGCTTGGGCAGTCCTTTGTCTCCTCTCCTTCAGTGCTGAGGTAAGGATTGCACTTTGGGCTCATGCACGGCCAGGGCTGGACATGTGGCTGTAATTCTAATAAAAACTAATGGAAACCTTACTGGAACTCAAATCTAAATCTCAGTCCCACCCATCTGCTCTGACACACAATTTTAAAAAAGTAACAAAGTGGTTTTCCTGTAAAAACTGCAAGGCAACACGTATTAATTAAATAATGACAAAAGGACTAAGCAAGGATGGAAGCCATTTTCATGAATGTGTGAGGAGATCTGTATTAAATATTTATTCAGCACCAATATGTAGTAAATATCTGTTCTGGTGGAAAGCACTTGTAAGCTGTTTTATTGAACTGAAGTTATTGTAAAGATTAAATGATCTTATGGTTTGATTATTTCCACACACTTTTTGTTGGAAACATATACTAGAATAGGGGTTTGGCATGTAATAACAAAACTTTATCACTCTTATTGGTTATAACTACAACACACATGTATCCAGAGTGTTTTCATTACTTCAGACATCTGCCTGTTGACATACAATTTACATTACACAGAACCTACGCGCTAAAAACTCATTTGGTTGGATGTGTAAAATGTTTTTGTAGTTTGTATTCTCAAACAGCATGGATTTTATGTGAAATGTTTCCCACAGCCATTTCAGTCATAACTGCACAAATTCAACTTTGCAATGAGTACTTTTTCTTACAAAGTAATTCTGATTTCTACAACATTCGGATGTTTGCACTGAGCTCCTGCATTCAGCTATTTTTTTCTATTTTCCCTCCCCAACTCACACACAAGTTGTGATACTACAGAAGTGCTGTGGCTTGCTTTCCTTCTGAAATTGTCTATACATGGTGGTTAGATCTGCCATCATGTGGCAACAAACAAATTCCTAACGAGAAACAGAATTCCCGCCAGTTGTGCAAGTGACTCACCAAGAACTGCCCTTTTATTTTTCAAGTCTGTCTTATCATATTAAACTTCTAGTTATGGGTTTAATGGCAAAGATCAGTAAATTCTGCTCCCTAATAAAAGAACAGACCCATTGCATTTTAGCAGTTGACAGTATTATCCACTCAAATTTCTATGAATATCATTATATTGTCATTTAAGAAAGAAAGACTTACTTTTTACTCTTTGTACGGAAAATGCTTGAGTCTCTGGTTCTTTTTCTGAGGATCAAGACACTTCTGTTACACCTGAATGGAGCAACTTTCCTGCCCTTTCTTGATCTGATCTAACATAATGGAACCATTTCTGTTTACTTCAGTGGGAGCTGCCCTGGACTTTAAACATGATCTGTTCTAATAAAAGTCTGTGTCTCCTTACTGGGGAAAAAAAAAAAAAAACACCACCAAAAAAAACAACACAAAAACCAACCTACTCCCTTAAATTTAAAAAAAATAAATGTATGCCTGTAAACCACAAAGTCAAACCCAGCTGAGGCCTTTCCTTGCATTTTTCTGTGAAATATGCAGTTATCATTCATTCTCTCCAGAATAATTTTTCATATATTTTAATTCTACTTATACTTAGAATCATAGAATCATAGAATCATTAAGGTTGGAAGAGACCTCCAAGATCATCGAGTCCAACCGCCAACCCAACACCACCATGCTCACTAAACCATGTCCCTAAGCACCTCATCTACCCATCTTTTAAATACTTCCAGGGATGGTGACTCAACCACTTCCCTGGGCAGCCT
>NW_008825104.1:1241420-1250615 GCF_000699105.1 Pygoscelis adeliae
TTGGCCTTCTTGGCCGCCTGGGCACACTGCCGGCTCATGTTCAGCCGGCTGTCGACCAACACCCCCAGGTTCTTTTCCGCCAGGCAGCTTTCCAGCCACTCTTCCCCAAGCCTGTAGCGCTGCATGGGGTTGTTGTGGCCAAAGTGCAGGACCTGGCACTTGGCCTTATTGAATCTCAGACAGTTGGCCTCGGCCCATTGATCCAGCCTGTCTGGGTCCCTCTGCAGAGCCTTCCTACCCTCAAGGAGATCCACACTCCCGCCCAACTTGGTGTCGTCTGCAAACTTACTGAGGGTGCACTCAATCCCCTCATCCAGATCATTGATAAAGATATTGAACAAGACCGGCCCCAAAACTGAGCCCTGGGGAACATCGCTCGTGACCAGCCACCAACTGGATTTCACTCCATTCACCACAACCCTCTGGGCCTGGCCCATACTTGTTTCTCTTTATGTCCCAAAATAATATTCTTACTATGTTTTTAACTCTGTAAAATAGCAAAGCATTGTATGTCACTTGAAATACAGCTCTACCAGTTTTGAACTAATTTTGGACAAAAACTAGACTCTTGACCTAAGCACCCCTAGCTTTTATCCACATCTGGAGATACAATTTCCCTTTATAGGTTTTGTATTCTAACTGGACTGTCACTTTCTGGAAATACCTGCTTCGGTGTCTCCGTCCTTTGCTAGCTCACTGGTAACAGTCCTGGACAAGTAAGTGCTCTTGGCCCATGTCATACTTTTCTCTCCTTATGGCCTCAAGTTTAATTTGAATAATTTCCTGTGGTTGTAAGTGATGTCATGAAGTCAGCCAATGAGTGAATCTATACTGTTGTGGCATAAACATTAATGCACATATTATTATTCTACTAGGAAGAATAACTCATAACTCAGGCCATTCATAGTCTTCCTGTTGTCCAGTGCCAAATATACTTAAAGCAGCACTGAAGACCAATTGTCCTTGGTGGCATCCAAAATCTATATTGATAATAAACTAATTGCTGGTATCCACAGTTCACCGTTGCTGTGGGAGGCAGAGGAAGGTACCAGATCTCTAATCCCTGTCCCTCTTTCATGTTCCTCAATTCTTGTGCCTCTGTTGGCTTCATGAAGAACAGTAACACAAGCCTGTGTGATAGGAGAAATGCTATACCAGGTCTTTAACTCTTTCTTGATGCCAGGTCATTTTATGAAGAAGGCATTGGGCCATACAAGCTCAAATAACTGCTGAAAGAATCCCTCAGTGCGGACTACAGGACATGACCCAGAATACGTCAAGTGGCCTCTTAAGAAATCATAAGGGCTTTGACATTTCCAACGGCTGCAGCAAAGCAGTAACCAACCACTCCTTGCTCCAGTCAAGGAGGCTGACACCTACTCCTCTTCCTTAAGGGTGACCTATTGGACTTAGGGGAAAGGCCTCTTTTCAAGGTCATGCCTTTGAACATGCTGGTAGGTCTAATAGCCAGCCAGAGCAGAGCCAGTTCTGGACTCAGACCGGGCTGCTCAGGGCTTCACCCAGCTGGGGTTTGAAACCTCCAAGGTTGGAGACAGCCCAACCTCCCTGGCTCTGGCTCCACCACTGGGCTGTCCTCATGGGGAAAATGCTTCTCCCTATCTCCAGCCTGACCCTCTCGTGTTTCAGCTTGTGCTGCTGCCTCTCACCCTCCCACCACACACCGCTGTGAAGAGCCTAACTGCATCTTCTCTATTCCCTCCCATCAGTGACAGGGATGGTCTTGGGTACCCTTGAAGCCATCCCTCCTCCCAGCTGAAACAGCCCTGCTCCCACAGCCTCTCCTCAAGGACAAATGCTCCAGCCTAGGACTGTCTTGCTGGCTGTTTGCTGAACTTGGTCATGTTTATTGACATCCTTCCTCTGATAGAGGACCAAAACCAAATGCAGTACCCAGATGAGGTCTGACATGTGCTGAGCAGAAAGGTCCGTCCCTGCCCTTCCCTGGCTTTTGGGGCCATGTTCTGCTCACACCACCCCAAGTGCTGCTGGCCCTCATTGCTGCCGAGGGGCACAGCTGGCCCCAGCTCAGCTAGCTGCCTGCCAGCACCCAAGGCCATCCCCCAGAGGTGCTCTCTGGCCCCACCAGCCCCAGCCTGCATCCCTGCAGGGCTCTGCCTTCCAAGGGTAGGGCTTGGCCATTCCTCCCCGCTGTCTTACACACACACACACACACACACACACACACACAGAGTTTGGTATCCTCTGCAAACTTGACACGCATGCCCTTCATCCTCTCCTTAGCATCACTGGTAGCAGTGCTGAACAGGATTCGTCCCAGGATAGATCCTGTGGTACCCCACTTGTTACCCACCTCCAGGTAGAGCACAACCCATTAACCACAGCCCTCAGAGCCCGACTATCCAGTCGGTTTTTACCCATCTCTTTATTAAAGTAAGCAAGGTAAATGACATCTATTACTCTTTTTTTTGTCCACAAATCCATCCAATTTATCCTAGAAGGGAATCTTGTTGGTTAGGCATGATTATCCCCTTGGTAAATCTATGCTGACTTCCCAATCACCTTCTCCTTTTTTAGATGACTGCCATTTTTTTTATTTACATGCTTGCATTGAATTTGGGATTGAAACGCAGTCAGGACTTGTATAAACATTTTGTTTGTAAATCTTCACAGCCATGGAAGAACGTCCCAATCACTAAGTAATAGAGCCTGCAGAAGTTTAAAAGTTCTTGGATGCAGGAACCATGTCTTTATACTGATCTTTACTACATGTAGTACAATTTAACCTGTGTTTTGATTAAAGACCTGGTATAGGTGTAACAGAGACACTGAGGGGTAGTACAAGTTTTGTTGGATTTCCATTGTGCATGGGATTCAAGTCAAGCCTGTCTGAAGGAAAAACCAAAGAAATCCCCCAAAATAAATTTTTCAATAAACATGTTTGTTCACAGCATTTATTTCTGTCACATGAGATAAGAAAACGCTTTGCTTTAATTTCATGCTCTGCAACGGAACATTAATTCATACTAAATTACGGTAGAATGCCTGTGTTACCTTACACCCACAGCAGAGTCACCCTTTGAGTGCACAGGCTGAGCAACAGGACTTCTGCAAACAGAGGAAATAATAATATGAAGTGTTAGGCAAATGTTTATGGTGTGAATCTGTCAGGAGCCCACACTGACTTGTATGACTTTTAACTTTACATGATGTTTGACTTGCTGCATCCAAAAGAACCTCAGCACTTGTTGGCTTTGCTATGTCATACAGTACATGCTGTTTTCTGTATGTCAGCAGTGTATAAATTTCTAATCAAACTATATCTGATAACATGGCTTTCTGATTGCTCTATTGATCAGCTTGTTTTAAATCTCTTTCAAACCCTGATGTATGACTGCATTCATAACCCAAATCATCCCGGCCATGGCAAGCAGGATAACGTGGATTTACATTAATCTGAGATACTCAGCACAGCATAAGCTGGAGATTTAGATTCAGTTTGGTTCTTAAACATTTGGGACCCAGTTGGAGTTACAGCTTACACGCAGAACACTGCAGAGCAGTATTTTACCTATATTTTAATAGCAAACATAATACTTTCATATTTCTTTAAATCCTTTTCATTAAGTAAAATGTTTCATGCCAAGCTTCCACCAGGCTCACATTTCAGACATCCCATTTCAAGCTTCTGTACAAAAAGGCACTTGGTGGCTAACAAACGAAATACCTTAATGCACTTCATCTGTAGCTGCACCCCAGGAACTGGCCTTGCACTGCTGCACAATAATATTATGTATCTGAATGAGGCTTCAATCTACTGGTGCTAAGAAACAACATGTTTCCAGTGTGGAGAACATCATCAAGTTACAAGCATTGAATGGGCTAACAAGCAACCTGCAGCAATGCTAAGCTGTGCTCGAACAAAAGAGGGCTGTGTCTGGGTGGAAATCATCACAAACCTGTGTAGAAAGAAAAGTTTAAACCAGTCTTTCTCTGTGCCATCATCATGTCTCCCTCTCTCTCCCTCTCTCTCATTCTCTCTCTCACAGACACACACACACACAGACCCACACCCCTCATGGTCTGAGCACAGCCACTAGTAATGGCAGAAGCATATGAGGAAGCCAGTTGACTTCTTGACCCCCAAGTTATTTTGTAGATGTCACAAGGATGCCAAATGTGAAGCAGAAGGCTGTCAAAGATGAGCTGGGGCTAAAAGCAAGACTATGAGCTGTAATACAAAGCAGAAGGAGCCTCTGGGGAACAATCTGTCTTCCTAAGAAGTCTTGTGAACTGCTTTTTAGTATCAGGTGCATCATCTTGAGAAACCATCGTACATTCCAAGTAAAATTAGTTTAATGTTCCCACATAAAAAGGACCACAGCCAGGTGGAGGATCAGGATAGGAGCGCACAGTGTGGAACTAAAAAGTTTTGCATGCTGCTGGAAAAAATTTATGTGGAAATTTATAACAGATACATTTCATATGTAAATCACAGCCACTTATTAAAGTGGGTATGAAAGTGGGTGATTTTATGAGTGCTAAATGCCTCTACATGTTAACCTTTTGGATAGGAATGTTCATTCCCACCTGGGAATTTTTACAGGTAGAGGGAAGCAGGTATTTGGACTCTCATGTTCCTGGTGTTCCCAGGGTTAGGACAGGTTTTGGGGTTTTCTTCTTCCCAGCTATGTTAGCTGGAGAAGGATCAGATCCCAGCTCAGTTAACCTTTCTGTGAGTAAAACATCATGCACACTGCAGTACTAAAAGTATTATAAATGAGAGGAAACAGTCAGCAAGGAACAACTGAAATTAGGATAACTGATTACTAAAACATTAATCCTGGACAAAAAAGTGTGCTGCATTTCACAGTAATCAAGTTGTTTTGTAACACAGTTATAACCCTGCATCCACTTGAATAGCTGCTGCATTAGTTATACATTTTCTGTCCCACCTTTTGTTATTCTGCTACCATCTATAGAACTACTGTTGGATGCTAATACATTACCAAATCATCTGGCCTTGCTCTGAGTAACCCTGACAGAAAAAGTGGGAGAAGCACATGGTATAACCTTATGTTAAAAAATGTACATAATAATAATAATGGTTTGAATTTTGCCTAACAATTGCATTTACAGCTTCTAGACATAATAAGCCATGTCAAGATGGGGCTTTTCTGCTCATTTGCTCATGATGAGTGGTTACCACATGTTGCTTACCCATTGCACCATGTCCAAGCTCACGAGTGCTGTAAGTGTCAAAGTTATGTTACAAGCCATGTGTTTTAGTTCTGTTACAGTGGAAATGCTGTTAGAGCCTTGTTAAGTGTGGTATGTCATGGGCTACAGTGCTAGAGAGCACTTAAGAGGCATGACCAGTCGGTTGAATCAATGTGAAAAGTGCAACATGGATTAAACATAACTTTTTCTCTGCCAGTTTAAGTAAATGCTCAGGGTCTTCTGGTTAACCTGTTTGACTGAAGGATAATGCTTCCAGGTCAAGTCATTCTGCAGACAACCATCTTCCTTGTTCCTGTCTAGTGCTAACATATAAGGCTATTATAAATGATTCCATTATTATTCCTGTATGAAAGAGGGGGATTTATTTACTTGGCATTTATCAATGCAGCAGGATGAAGAATAGCCTAGCTAGGAAGAGCAGCAGGTCCCAGAACGTATTTACTTGATTCAGTTTTTTGAAACCATAATCTATGACATCTCATGGTTCAGATCATCGGCAATACCTGATGAAAGCTTAATCCAGAATTTGTAAGACTATAGTATATGTCACGGGCAGAAATGGAAGGTAGGTATGAGCATGTAGAATACAGATTTACTCCTTTTATGCTTCACCATTGTAATATAAAACAAATCCACCAAAAATATTCAGCGCATTCAGTAACAGGACAGCACTTGCATGCAAAAGCACATCGTCATTAAATATTATGTGAGGAAAATTCTTTTAAATGAGAAACGTATTTCTATAACCTTGCCTGTGAGAGAATCCAACCAAGCCTACTGTGGAATATTTATTTCACTGTAACTATTCCAGTCTAATTGGGCTTTTCTGGAATATTTCCCCAATGTCGATACCCTGTCCGTTATTCTGGAATAATGACCCCTCTTTCTGAGCAGAGTAATTATTCTGGAATTAACTTATTCTGGAGAAGACAAGGAAGGCAGAATGCTGGAGTGGGTAAGCTCCTCAATACAGGTCCAGAAGCAAGGTCTTGAGCTTGCTCTTGTCCTGTGTGAAAGGCTAATCACAACTGACTCATGCATAAAGGACTGCTGGGTTATTTGGCCTAGAAAATCAAAGATCTGAATGTGGCCACATCATTCCCTTGTGTGATGTTTGCTTCAGAAATTGGCATGCCTTAGCTACACTGGTCTGCTGGGCCATGTAAGTTCAGACAGACAGAAAAATCACTCTGTTTTGGATCTTACTGTCCCCACAAGGAGTTATTTGGAGTAGATGTAGTCCAACAGTTATTTAGTAGTAGCTGTTCTGATCCATGAAGACAAACCCAGTAGGCACACAAAATTTAGGCTTATCCACTGTCAGGGCAACTTGCTAATAGTTTGACTCCATGCCGTGTCCTTGGAAGCCCTAAGGAACAAAATTCTCATCACTGTGATCAAACTTTCATTTTCTTAATATCCCCTGTGCAAGTTGCAGCTGACATAGGAAAAGGAAATTCCTTCATTAGCCTAAGCAGAATTAGTAGGCAATTCATTTGCTGAAAATGGCGGTCCCCATAAACCTTTCAGAGATTAGCCAAAATCCAGGGTGAATGGTGACTCCTTTTTAATTTCCTTTTCTCCTCTTCTTTGATTAACCAATGAGAGAGGGGCTTTTGCTTCTGAATAAAGGCATTATCAGTACAGTTCTGCATTCATTTGCACAATACGATGTGTGAACAATTGGCTGATGGGTTGGGCTCAAAGAGTTGTAGTAAATGGAGTAATATCTGGCTGGTGGCCACTCACTAGTGGTGTTCCCCAGGGATCAGTTTTAGGGCCAGTTCTCTTCAATGTTTTTATCAATGACCTAGACACAGGAATTCAGTGCACACGAAGTAAGTTTGCCAATGATACAAAGACCTGCAGAGAGATCTCGATAGGTTAGAGCACTGGGCAATCATCAACCGTATGAAATGTAACAGGAACAAATGCCAGATTCTGCACCTGGGACAGTGTAATCCTGGATGTACGTATAGACTGGGGGACAAGAGGCTGGAGTGTCCCCTGTAGAAAGAGATCTGGGGGTTTTGGTTGATGGTAAGCTCAATATGAGTCAATAATGTGCCCTGGCAGCCAAAAGAGCCAACTGTATCCTGGGGTGCATTAAGCGCAGTATAGCTACTGTTTGAAAGTGTTTGTCCCAGCATTGGGGTGGCCTCACCTCAAGTACTGTGTGCAGTTAAGGGCTCCACAATATAAGAAGGATACATTCCAATATAAAAATATTGGAATGTGTCCAAAGGAGAGCAACAGAGGGTGAAATGACTAGAGGGCATGACTTATGAGAAGCGGTTGAGAATACTTCGTTTGTTCAGCTTGGAAAAGAGGATACTGAGGGGTGACCTCATTGCTGTCTACAACGTCCTCATGAAGGGGAGAAGGGAGGGAGGTGTTGATCTCTTCTTTCCGGTGTCTGGTGATAGGACATGAAGGAATGGCTTAAAGCTGCATCAGGGGAAGTTCAGATCAGATATTAGAAAAAAATTCTTTACTGAGAGGGTGATCAAGCACTGGAACAAACTCCCCAGGGAAGTGGGGTGCTTCCAGGTGGAAGTTAAAGATCACAGGAGATGTGTATATATAAAGATATATTTGTATATATATAATTTGTCCTCTGAGTAAAGCAGGTTCTAGCTTGTCATAGTTACACATATTCTGACTGCATAATGACTTTCATATTTGCCTGCACAGTTGCTTTCAAAAGGAACTTTTTTATACCTCCAGTACAAACGCTTTTGAATAAAAGCAAAATCCAGGCTTTGTCTCTGGGCTACCTACATCCTTAAACATCTAAATTTGTTCATAAATCTGAATAAATGTTGCCTACTTCAAGAGTAACTCCTTAAGATAATTAATTGCCATTTTGCAGTTTAAGTTCACTTTCTGAAGCACAAGTAAAGTATTTTTAAATCCTAGTCAAAGTGCTGTAAAAGGGATACATGCAGCAGGCTTCTTTATCTGTAGTGTTAATACATATATATACTACACAGAAGGCCTGAGCAAGAAGATTGCTAATGTAGATGGAGCTGCATTAGAGAGAGCACTGGTGACCAGGGCTTTAGGCGGTACCATTTTATCCTCCTCTTGTTCAGAAAAACACTGAGCCCCCATGGGCTTTCCGCAGCTCTGGCCAAACCATCACACAAGAGGTGAGGACGGCTGAGAGGCTGGAGCCTGAGCTTAAAGCCTGTCCAAGCAGCTGTATACTGCAACTGACTGCAACTGCGTGGGTGCACCTTAAATAGCAGCATCACCCTGTGCATCAGTAATTAAAACTCCTATAATCTTGTCATATAGGGGACAAAATTCAGCACATGCCTGGTGCTGGAAGGTACTGTCTGCTTTTGCATTTTTTGCACACTGCTGGTGAACTTGGCCCTGCTGGCTCACACACGCTAGGGATCTTTGCTCAGTAGCTGGCAGCATGGCTGTTTTTCTTCTTAGGGATCAAACAGCAAAAGCAGGAAGTACAGGGGATAAATGAGGGTGGCAGTAATAGGGAGGAAGCCTTCTGTAGGGGGATTCAGGCCAGCTGCATGTGTGACGTGTGTTATGACTCTAGCAGGAGTGTTGCTGTAGCTGTTGTAGGGCAAGATGTGCCGGGGGGGTGATGTCCTTTATGAAACCAGCTGATCTAATTGGGAGACCCAGGCAGCCAGGATTTCAGGTCTTCAGAGACCAAAAGTCAAGAGTGAGAGAGAATTTGGGAGGCTGGAAATTTCTCTCTGTCCCCTCTCTCATTTTAACGATTGCTAGAAAGGAAACAAGGATAGACTGCTAAATGAAGGCCGTGGGCTGTGAGCTAAAAAAATACCAGTGATTTATCCCTTGATGCAACAGCAATAAAGTTACTGCATTTTCAAAAAAAAAAAAAAGCATAAAATGTTTGTATACCTCAGGAACACTTTTATGCTTAGTTGTATAAACTGTGCTGTAATAGAATCTTCTACTACCAGACTTTACAGCAGACTA
>NW_008825104.1:1250688-1266394 GCF_000699105.1 Pygoscelis adeliae
CACTTAGTCACCAACTTATAAATTGTCTTTCATCAGAAGGGCTACCAAAATATATTATCAATGAGGTTGGTAAAACTCTGATGGCTTTTAGATAGATGTGCATGCTTACAGAAATCAGCTGAGAGCTTTAAGCTATTACTGCCTCCAAAAGTAACATTGGCTGTGTGGTTTCTTAAACAGTGAGATAAAACACTTAGCAGGATCTCTAGATCTCACTTCCAGTTTTGGAAACCCATTTTTGTTCACTCCTCTACCTGCATCCACAAGAGCAAGTGATCCCCTGGCTCATGAATACAGAGGTGTGTTTTTAAGCATGCAATTACCAAATTTGGTACAAACATGTGGATGAATACAAGGAGACATTGAAAACACAAGCTTTCAAGATAGACTATGTCCATTCAAATACAACTTTCCTTGCACACTGTAGAACTGAAACATCACAAAGAATTTTAAATTAAAACTGGTAGTGTCCACTCCCTTGAAATTGTTTTTAGCTCTTATGTTTCATTATTTTTATCCTTCTTTGTTCTTTTGCTATGTGAAAATATGAAAGTGTACAGGAGCCTGATGAGTCAATCTTCAATTATTTACAATCATATTATCTTTTATACAACTTTGATTTAAGAATTCATAAAGTGACAATTATTGGAAAAGTCACAGCTTTCCATTAAATGCAAGGATTTTTTACATTAGCTTTAAAGTTAAGAAGTTAAAAAATTGAACCATTCAGGTTTTCAGCATTTCTGAAAGCAAAATTACTTAGAAATCGTATCAATTTAAGGATCCTAGCACTAGCCACACATTCGTAAAATCCTGATCCATCTTTTTTCAGGCTGACATGCAAGTCTCCTAGGGGGGATACATTTAAGTTGTTCCCGGAGCGGTAGGATTTTCTTTGTCTTGAACAGAATTTGAGCAGAAGCATAAATGTGAAAGTACAAACTGCAACACTATTGAATGGGAATGTTCCTTGAATAGGAATGTTTTCTGAAACAGAAATCTCACACTGCAAGAAATTTGCTGAAGTTAGAAAATATCCTGTTTAGAAGCAGAGAGAACTGCTTGAGTGAAACCATGAAGTGCCTAAATGCAATTTTGGTTTTCCCCAACTGTGGAATCCAAGACAAGGTATTCATAATGTTTACTCTTCCTGTTAAGCAAAATTTCTTGCTTCCCTGATCTTCATTCAAGAATACCCTAGCGCATGTAGTATACTCTGTTAATGTGAAGGCATTTGCGTGACAGAACTTGACAAAGACCAGGAGCTGCTTCTCCCAAGGCAGACTTTCCACTAGTGGAAGTGGAAAGTGCCCCCACCACAGGGCACGTTAAGTTCTTACAAAACTGAAGCGCAGCGAAATTCTAAAAGGGGATACAATAATATTATGGGTGATTAGGAATTTTAACACTAGACAAGGCTGGAAATAAGAACTTTGACTTTGTCAAGGTTATTGATGTTTTCTTTATTTACAGGAATAAGGCTGTGTTATTTTCTTTGCCTGAAAAGTATTGGGAGAGTCTTTGATTACAGTATTATGTGTCTCTTAGTATTAGTCTAAAAGCTTGTTTAATGTAACTATAAATGTCATTACATCTCAGTGCCTCTGATTGGTAGGGTCTGTACATTGGCTCATATTCTTTCAAGAACCACATATCATATAGTCAACAGCACATCTGTCAGCTACTGAGCAACCAAAACAGTTAATAAATGGGGGGAAAAAAAAAGTGGATAAAAACAGGGTTGTGATTAGAGAGAGAATGAGAGGGAAAAAATACAGTCACCTGGTAGCAACCAAATAATCAAACCCACCTGGAGTCCCAGGAAGAGCAGATCCAATACATATATGCCAAGCCCGAACAGCTGGTGAAATCTGGTCATTCCCGTTTTTGACTCCTTCTCTTAAGAAGTTTCTGTTTTCTTTGCAGAAAAAATCGCTCAAATTCAAACCAAACTCTTTACCATATTGTGGGGAAAAATTACAGCAAAGAAATGTACAGCTGTTATACTTAGTGAACTGCTTATAGGCAAGATCCTGGATAAGAATAGCCTCAAAACTAGCAGAAGTTTAGGATCCCATATATAGCCAACCAGACCCAAATTATGTTACTGGCCATCACTGCTACAGCAGACTGAAACAAAACCCATCTAAAGACTTTCTATCTTAATTCTGGTTCTGAATTTTACGGCTTTGGTCTATCATTACTGAAATGTATCTGCAAATGTTTGTGCCAAATCCTTGCTGCCTTCCTTCTCCCTTTTTTCTGTTTAATAAATCACCATAACATTTCACTTACCATATATAAAATTTCACTACATGCAAGAAATACTTTTTTTTCACTTCTTCAAATCATAAAGGACAGCAAAACCTCAGCTACACTTTTACATCAATTTATTTAAAGAAAAAATATTCTATTTCAGGTCCAAATCATTCACTATTTAAACAGAGAATCCATTTTTAGAAATGACCATGGCAACTGGGAAAAATTCAGCAAGTATGGGTAAAAAGTCTTGCACATGTGGTTTGTTATTTACATCTTATTTTTTATTATGTAGTCTATTTTTTTTAAACCAGATAGTAAATAAACCTTCCAAACTGTTACTTATTTTAGGAACTAATAATTCTTCTGTTACGAAAATTAATGTTCCTTCTGAGGGAATGCAGCTGGTATGAAGCCAGGCTCTGCTTAGTCTTTCCAAAGTCCTTCCCTATTCCTTATGGTTAGCTCTTAAGCAACTCTTCTGGAAACACTGGAGGTAGCTTGAGTTAAGTTGGCTGACGTAGCGCTGACACCATCTAGAAACAGGTTCGCTGCCTCCTCATGTAGGTGAACTCTGTGGACAGTTCGCTGTTAAGGGTGAGCAATAGACAACAATAAGAGGAAAGGCCGGAGCTTCTTACACTGCTCCAGCTAGACCTGAAAACACATCTCTTCATCCCCTTAATGCATTCAACTAATATTTTTTGTGGTTTTTAAGCAGGTACAAAAGAATTTGGTGGATCAGGGCCTTAAAGACTCAACATGTGTTCTGTATCTGTTTTCATGTAGTCTCAAAATAATACAATTTTCCAGTTTCTATGCTAACCCTTTTGTAGCTAAAATTGATAATCATCCCAGGTTCCTTGCTGGGTTTTCTAGTCCCTTAAGCTTCAGTTTAGTAACATTTTGGCTGATCAATTGGATGCAAAACCCTTTATTTTCTGTTTAAATTCCCATTCCAATAAATAAGGCTTTTAGGCTTAAGTCTACATAACTCTCTTGAAAGTCTGAGCCAGAGAGTCAAGAATCTGGAAAAAAAAAAAAACCAACCCACTCAAAACACATTTTCTACTTTGTGGATGTTTTCAATGTTGTGATCTCAAAAGAACATGTTGGGGTTAGAACCAAAGAGATGGGAGCAGATGTTGCAATTTCCATAAAAGAGCTTTCTTGGAAAACAAAATAAACTTTTTTTTAACCTTAAAGCCCCACAGACTTTACTTAACTAATAGTTTTCATTTTAAAGTCTTAGCAGTGAGACGTTAGGGCACTGCAGCTCTACCCCTACCTAATTTCACATTCTGTGCAAATTATTTTAAGCTTCCCAAGATCCCTTCATATGATGTGGCCTAATCAATAAATCATGAACCAGTTTTAGTTATTCTGTATGTTAAGTCATATTTCTATATTTTAGTATGCAGGCTGTCGCCCTGTGTTTGCATATTTGTATTGTAGCTTTCCACTCTGAGGCAGATTTAAGAGTTGTTATCCTAGACTCATAGTAATTGCAAGAAAATCCAGTTCCATCTGTTTCTGCCAACATATGGAAATTAAATGAGAATATCAACAGAAAACGGCACTTGCTCAATATCAAGTGCACGCCAGCTATTGTGTTTGTTATAGAAACTTGTGGTCAAGCAGGCTGAGAGAAGCCAGTAAGCTGCCTGTCTGGTAAGAAATCCGGGTGCTGATCTTGTTCATGCCAGTCTGTCAGTTGTCAGTTGCTAGATTTCTCCTTAATACAGCTATTTCCGTCACTTACAGATGATGTGTTGCTGAATGAGGTTCGGTTCACCCTGTGCTGTTTAATATGAAGAAAGATTTTCACTGCACCAAAAGACAGATAAGGTTTTGTTGGAAAAATGAGCGTCAAATCTGGAGAGCGATAAAGAATATGCAGAACATAACTTCAGAGCTGAGAGGCGAATAAGATTACTGTTTTATCCACTGCTAAATAACAACTCTTAAATACTTTTCGTTCCTAATCAAGTCATCACATACCCTTGAGAAGTTACAATAGTTGCACTGTATTACCACTATCCGGTTTTGCAACAGGTTAGAAAAATGTAAACTATATTTAAAACACACATGGGAAGAAAGAAGTGAGTTGTCTCCCAAGTGCCCCAGAAGTTCAAACCTCCCTCAGTATGGATCAATTCTAAACAAAAATTCTCCACCAAAAATGTGGCCACCTGGGGATCAGCCCATTTCAGATGCTGCCTGCTGTGTGATCCCCATTAGACAACTTTGAAGTTGGCTGGGTTTTGCTTTGGAGAAATGTTAGAAATATTATTTTTTTCTTGCACAAGCTATTCTAAAGCTTTTTAAGTCCAAGGACTTTGGAATAAGAAGAGTCTGCTCAGGAAAAATTGTGCAGCCCTGAAGGATGTGGACAGACAATCTCAAGTAATCAAGTGAGGATGGCTTAAGCGGTCTTCTCTGATGAGATATGGTCTGATCATGCACGCACACACTCCTGATCTATTTAAGACTCATGTAAACTGAGTTTACTTAGACCAGCATGAGCATCTGAGGGGGTATGGGTATCT
Organism: Pygoscelis adeliae; assembly: GCF_000699105.1. Lineage (NCBI taxonomy): Eukaryota > Metazoa > Chordata > Aves > Sphenisciformes > Spheniscidae > Pygoscelis > Pygoscelis adeliae. The sequence goes on from NW_008825104.1 coordinate 1,255,497, forward strand.
TTCAAGTACTTAATTCAGTTTCTCTTGAGTCTATGTTTCTTCCCTGCCTTTGCATTGGTACTGAGACCTTTTTTTTTCCAGCCTTGACATCTAGAAGACCAGGTGGGGAATGCACTGTCAAGTAAAATCTACAACAACAGACTTACTTATGTGTGTCTGTTTTTCTAAGCCACTTAATGAGGTGGTTCAGGAAAAGTCATGATAATAATGTGAGAAAGACAAAGGTGCCTGTCTTATAAAAGCCGTCCTTTCCTTTCTCCTCCTGTAGATCTGCATATAATTTCCCATCAGATAAGCAACAGAGCTGTTAAATTTGTATAACCTGGACCTCTGAGTAAGCAGGGCAGGGGTGCATGTTGCAGCAGACTGCTGAGTGACTTTGAGGCAATGCCCCAGCAGGATGCCTGCTGAGCATTGCCTAACGTGACTCTGCCAACTCTGTGTTGGTGGAGCTTCTGCATGCCTCTGCATTGCAATGCCATTCATGCAGTCAGCGACCTGAAGGCAGGGTGCTCCCTAAGCTATTTCCATTTTCCTCCCCCACCTTCTTCCCTGCTCTCTTAATTGTGATAAAAAGCCTGTGGCTTTAAGAACACTTAACTGTAATACTATTTTCATAGCTCAAGTTACATGCTAAGTAAGTGTTTTATATACCCTGTTTGTGAAAGACCAGACAAGCTCTTTGTAGGAAGGTAAATAATACTTAAAGCCCTGATCATAATCATCATCCATCTCTGCTCTGTGATTTAATTTAATACCGATTATCAAGTGTTTTATTTTTAACAATTCATGTGGTGTTTGGCTGCCAGATATGTGTATTCATTGCTAGGGACTCAGGAATTAGGCAAACCTAGCATACTGGATTGCATATCACAGCACAAAGCTGCTTTTAAGATGTTACGGCCTTCTCAAAGAGGAAAAAAAATTGTTGGAAGGCTTTAAATTGAGAGAAAATTCAGTATCACATTATCTGGGTTCCATCTCCTCCCAAGTTCTCACCCTATTTTCCTTCTCAAACATCGGGTTACTGGAAAGCAACAACCTTAAAGAATCTTTTTCTCCATTGCCTCTTTGATTATTTCAGGTTCAAGATTTTACTGTTGTACAAGCTCCAAGCCTCTTCACTATGTCCCCACAAGTGTTAAAAGCTCTCCAAAGACAAAAAAGGCATTTTCCTGGCCCCAGTGAGCTTACAGATGAGAAATACAAACAAAAAAATAGATATAAAAAAACTGTGGGAGAGGAGAAGGAATGTGCTCCAGGAGCGAAGTGAGGCAGTGGTAATGAATTCTGAGCCTCACAGTTGGCCTGAGGGTTTTTTTTCTTTTTTTCTTGTCATATTTTAAATGGACAAGTTACATCCTTATCTTCCTACACTGCCCACAAAAGTCAACCCTTCTTCTTGCCTCACACCAGTGTCAAACTTCACACTTGCACATCCACTTCCTTGCCTGGTCCTCCCAGGGCTTTCTGCTCCTTCCTTATTTTCAGTATGAATGAAGCAGTTAAAAAAGGTGTTGATAGATGAGTAGAAGACATGGGCCTTCATGAGAGGCTGAAATGAGTAGCTTTGCTCTCATTTCAGCTTGGTGCATCTCACGTTTCACTCCAGAGCTTCCATTAGCCTCAGTGGAGCAGCGCCGATTCGCACCAGTGCAGCACCTGTCCCATTCCGTGTCTGCAGCCACGGTGCGTGCCTGCCAGCAGCACATGCAAGTGGGACCAGCAACACGCATGGTATCTGTGACAAATAACACATGAGGCTCTGTGAGCTGTACATTTCCCAGTCCCCGGCCAAAGGAGATTGCTCCTCTGTGACATCCTTGATACAGTCAAATATCTATAGGATTGGACACATGGGGAACTCCCCAAAAGATTTTGGATGCGTTAAGTTTCCCATTGTAAAAGCGACCTGTGATAAAGCTGGGGAAAGTTGTAAGAGCACAACTCTGTAAGAAGAATGAGAGACTGAGAATTAAAAACAGGAATGCTTGTTTTTTTAATCTCGGCAACTTCTGATTAGCTTCATAATATTAAACTTTTTGTTGTGTTGCCTTTTTCAGATTTAGCCTGCATGACCTAGCAGCTGTTTCGCTTGGCTTGGGGCATTTATGACTTTATTTTGGACAAATCTTTAACATTTTCATTTGATTTTTCCCAACTCAGCTTTGTGCCTCAAAATTTGTTTTAAATTTTACGGTCATTTTTTTCCCCTTGCTTGCCTCTCTTACAGCTGTAGGCTCTGGAACCCAACAACTGTGGTGTTCCTCTTCTCTGCCAGCAGCCTGTTTTATAAGGTAAAGACAAAAGAAAGGAGGGTATTTGGGAGGGAAAGAAAAGTAAGACAAGAAAGGAAGGAAGGAAGGAAGAAAAAAAGACACAGGAGAGGTCTTTTACTGGATCTACTCAGAACAAGCTAAAACCTAACACTATATAAATACTGAAGTACACAGTAGACTAAAAGTATTCAATAAACATTTACTGTGAATGGATGCATTAGGAAAGGCTTAGGCCCTGCCTGAATTCCCATGAAATTTATAAATATTTCTTTCATTTGTTCTCCATTTACAATTAGTTGCGGTCAAGCTGATCAAAGACAGAAGAGGCCTGTTGCATGTGAACCAGCATCCCTCACAATGACATTCACAAAGCAGAATGAAATATGAAATATCAGGTTTCCACGGATGTATGAACTTGTAAAAAATCTGAAAGAATAGGAGGTTTTTCACACTGAGTAATGTGAAACATTTGGTGCGGATTGTAGGCCTCTGAAGAGGAAAACTGAGAGCCAAAATCCATCAGGCAATAAAACAGAAGCAGGCAAAAGTTAAAACAACAGCCATTCACTACAATCTATTGATTTAGATATCATGATTGTCCCTGCTATAGCAGTCGTGGATGCTAGCAGGAGCTTCCACTTAAATCATTATCAGGAACAAACCCCAGCACCACAGACCTGAGAGCAGGCTGGAATAACATTTGTGTTAGGAATATATTTTGTCTGCTCCCTTCACTTAAAAAAGAGGAAAAAAAAGCCTTGCCACAGCTTGTTCACACTGCTCCCAAGCGTTTCCAGCCAAACAGGTGCTAAGGTTAATTGGGTAAGTAGCCTGAAGCTTCCAGTTTTCAAACGAACTTTAAGTAAATAAATAACCCCAAGTGGGTCCAGGAGGATTGACTTGCACAAAGCCTCCAAGTGGCATGTTACAGCACTCGAGGTTCCCAGTCTTATCTCTTTTGCAGACCTGCACCTTTCAGACAGAAGGGCCCATCGGCCTTTGTGACTAATACAGTGTGCTTTAATTGCTTCCTATGTCTTTCACAGCTGTCAGCCCCTAGTGGGGTCAGGGTTGGCAGGGGAGAGGCACTCAGAGGGTTTGCATCCCTTCACCTTCTGAAGTACTCCCAGGCTGGAGAGGGACATCACCCCAGATGGCATCTGGGAAATCTGTGGCTCTCACCGAAACAAGATGTGTGCCTGCTCCACCCCAGAAGTCACTCACCGTACTCAGATTCACCCTTTTCAGATGCTGGAAAAGGTACAGGCAAGTGGAGACAGAGTTCTTAATGCACTCCCTGACCCAAGAGGCTCTAATCGCTTCTCAAGTTGTGCAAAATTTGTTTATGATATTAACCAGCGTCAAACAACAGGGAAGAATGTAAAAATATATTGTTTCACATTGTTTTGAGAAATATTTGGGAGGATTAAAGGTTAACAGGCGCCTGCTAGCATAAACAGAGCAGATAACTTCATACTGTTTATGGTATAAACCGCATTATGTTTCAGTCCATACCAGAAAATGTCTAAAAAGAGGTAGTAGTAGCTAGGGAAAACAGGAGGAATAAACATGCTGCAGATGTCCTTTCCAAGGAAAGACCTTCATGGAAATGGCGTAAGGGGAATACTTCCAAAAAGGGATTACACAAGAAGACATCTGAGAATATGTACAATTTCCTTTACTTCTTTAAACTCCCTGAAACCAAAAATTATGTCTGTTCTCATGTGTGATATAGAAGGGAATTGATGGTCTTGCAGTTCACAGTACTGCCAACCCTAAACATCCAGAAGGCCAGCATTGGGGCCCCAAGAGTTATGAGACCAGCTTACAAAAAGTAATCTATTTTGTGTATGTGTTTTGTTAAAATGACACACTTGGGGTTTTCATACTTCTCTCAACACCCACAAGAGCTAGAAACTTACTGCTTTATAGGAAAGCTGAGAGTCTAACACAATCACGTATCTCCAAGGACCGAGGCTTTAAGAAAAATGTCCAGTGCTACATGACTGACAATAAAACCCTTAGAGAGAAGAATACTGGACTGTGACTTGGAAGGTTTGCATTCAATTCCCCGGGCTGGACGATGCTGCGCTCTGGACAGGTAGCGGCATGGCCAACTACAGCTCCCCATAGGAAATCCAAAAACTCCTTTCCTGTTGTACCTGTCTGGTTCTTGACATTGCCACATAACTTCGGTCAAGTCACTTCACCAAGCTGTGCCTCAGTTTTCCAGCTATAGAAGCAATTATTTTTTTTTAATAACTCACACTGTAAGCGTAGGGATGTGTCTGCACAGGTTGTTGTATACTAGGGCAATGAGCAGGAAAGGATTTAGAGTTCAGAGAGATGGGTGCTAGCTTAAAACACTATATAATAAAATAATGAGCCATATTACTTTCTGGAGTAATAGACACCAGGGATCTTAACAAAAAGTGAAACCAAGGGAAGAAATCAGAGTACTGATGTTATAAAATTAACAAAGTAGTATTCCTCAGCTGTGTAGAGGAGTCTTTGCAAAGTGTCTCTGACAGGTGACATCAGTGTTAGGGGAGAACACAGGAGTGTAGGACTTGTTACTGTTTTCAAAAAAAGTGTAACGGAAATTAAAGCAGTGGAGGAGGGATTTCTGTCATATCAAGACGGTAAATTTCAGTGCCTGTCTACCAGATATGCAGGTGTAGGCTTGTGCTTTTAATACCTTCCTTTGCAAAAGTACAAAACCCTCCATGCTGATGGGAGATAGTGAACAGTTTTGATCACAACAGGGAACAGTCACATAAAAAGAAAACTAGTGTTATTCATAAAAATGTGACAAAAGCCAAGTCCTAGAACCCACCCAAAGCCTCCTCCAAATGGAGTTACCTTTCACATCATTGCCTAAAAAACAGGTTTTTATAATTTTTCCAATGCAGTACAGAAATTCAGAAAGACAAAGAAAAAGCAAGAGGCATAATTTCAAGGACCAACTCATTTACTGCCTCCCTTAGAGTGCCCACTGTTTATAGTCCCCCATTTGGTAAATCCCAGAGGTATAGTCACAGCTTATTATAACATCAGGTCTTGCATGACCCCTGTCCAACCACCAAACTTGGCTCTGATCTACCTCAGAACTTCATCATTTCTTCTTTTTATGTCTTTCTGGGGAACCTCAATATACTGGTTTGCTCATGACCTCTCTCTCTTCCTCTAACACATTCAATATTCTTTCCTGCTGGTGGCTGTGGTCTTCTCTTCCTTCTCCTTTCCTGGCTACTCTTACTCCTCCTTTATCTGTTTCTAAACACACTTGGGAACTATTTGATGGCAAAACTACAGACATGTGAAGAGGCACTGTAATTATTCTGAACATCAGCAGTCACTTAGATAGGTAGGAGGAAGGGGAGGAAAATATTTCACATGAGCAAGAAGTACCCTTGGTTCATTGCTGGTCTCTCCTTTGAGTGTAAGCCCTATTGTGAGTCATGTTACCTGGATGTTGATTTCACTCTTTTCTTCTTCCTCCTCTCTTTCCCACATCAACATCAATAAAGGTAAAAGGTACAACTGACATTTTTGAGAGCTTGAACACCTCACTCAGACTTAGTGAATATTTTAAGGGCCTATCCACTTGAGCCAAAAAATAATAAGAGTTTTTTGAGGGAGTAGATGAAGAATTCTCTTTGTCCAAAAGTAGCTTACATTTGCTAAGCTTCAGGCTTCATGTTTTCTACTTATGCTTTCCAAAAAGGCAAGCACAAACATGTGCACACAGGGAGTTCACCATCCCTAAGGACCTTTCATGAAAGAGATATTTGTCTCCAGATTAACACTAAACAAAATCAGGAGCTGAGGCAGGCATGCATTCCTCAGCACAGATGCACCTCTTTAGGGTTTCTTATTTATCGGCCAGAAAAATGCACTACAGAGGAGGCTTCTGGGATAAATGCACTGTGCCTTCCCTCAGGGGTGGATCCCAGGGCTTTACTTTCATTTAATTTCTTGGAGGGAAAGATGAGAGAAGCCAAATAATGTTCAATGAAATGTTAGCCCTGCCATAAAACTGAAAGCAATTTACATTTTAAAAAAACTAATTGAGATGATCCTTGTACAATCCTGCAGTGGCTGTGGAAATATGTGGTTTAAGTTTCTACCTGTTTTGGTTTGGTCCAGCTAACTGCTCAGCTAAGACTTTCCAGAAGAGCCTAACTTCTTCACATGATATGTTGTGGGCTGTATCAGAATACTGTACTATGGTTCTTCCAAAAATCAGTGTTCCCATTTTTATTGGCCAGCATGTTTCAACATTTGTTTTTGCTCTTTCTATATAAAAATATATATATATAATTCAGAACTTTTTTATGGCAAGATAATACACACAACTCCTTTTGTAAACCTGCCTTATCATGAGTCATAAAGGTCAAAGTTCAAGAGAGAAACAAAAGGTGGCAATTTTGCCCTCATCGTCTTCACACGTTGCTCCTGCCAGCAGGGGAAGGCTGCAGAGACGTGATGAACTCAGTTAATGAGCACAGACAAGTCTCTTAGGTCACGGAGGAACAGCAGCCACAAAATTGACACGTCTCCCACCTATATCACACCTGCATGGTGGCAGTCATGGCCAGTCCCAGGTTAAAAAACTGTAATAGTTCACTCTCTTGGAGTAGGGCTCCTCTGTAGTACATCAATGGCTGCCGTCGGGATATATTTTAAAATTGGAGACAGGAGATAGGGATAGGTAGATAGGTAGAGAGAAAGAGAAAGAAAGAGGGAGAGAAGTAATGGCATTAAGAAAGGTGACAATCTTGAAAGTGAGATAAATTTTTACATTTATTTTATAAACTCAGTCCCTGCATAAAGTTACAGAATGTTGTTTTCATGCATTCATAGCCTGTGGTCTTTGTATGCCCCTTTCCTGTCATGGAGTGTGACGGGGGTTTAGATACCTTGAGGACACTCCTTTCATTTTCCCAAGTTTGCCAGGGAGACACAGCAAGGCTCTCTCTTGTTGACAAAACACTCTCTCACACGCATATTTTCAGGTCTGGATTACAAATTTACTTTTGTTTTTAAAATCACCCTCCTATGAGGGGCTGCATGAGATGCTCTTTGGTTCATATTGTCTTAACTTGGTTGGTCAGGACACGTCTGCACTGTGTAGTTCAGACTGTGAAGAGATAGATACAGAAGTTAATTCCAAATAGGTTGTTATTTCCACACTTTACAGTGCATTCCTTTCACTCCATTGACTCATTTGAGAACCGGAGCTATCTGCCATATTTCTGCACCATAGACTGTTGCGCAATGTACTTACATCTTAGGTTAGTTGCTTTCAGCCTGTTGTTTCCCAGACTACTTGTTGCCCGTGACAGGTAGCTGAGGAAAGCAAGCTCATATATGCTGTGCAGCAGCATATATAAATATACCTACACCTCTAGTGAAAACATAATCCACCCAGCCAGTCAGTTCTTTTACCCAAGAAGTACTTCTCAAAGCATACTGTCAGTACAGTGCAAGCCCTAGCAGTAGTAACAATAATGGCTTTATTTCCTTCTGCAATTCACAGTGAAGCAATTGACTGTACTTTACTTGTCCTGCTATTTCTGAAGAATGTCATTAAGATCCCTTTTTTCTATTCCTCACTCTGGGTACTGTAGAACAAAAATTATATTCTAAATGCTGCTTGTCTATTGATAGTGCCTGTTGGAAATATGCACTGGGTTATAGGAGATCTGGGATTAAACTTGACAGGAACACTTTTCCCTTTATGATGAGATCAGAACAGATTCCTGAACAAATCATTATGGCTCTGTTTCCAGAAAACATTACAGCAGAGCTTTGTTCATGCTACTATCATAAAGGCTTCCACCAGTATTTCTATTACAATCTTTATTTTCAAGGGGTTTTAACTCAGCCAGAACAATTCACTATGGGCTGAAAGTTGTCATTTTGTGGTGTTCACACCATGAAGGAATTTGTTTCACCATAAACTCTGAAAAATAATAGCACAAGCTATTTTGAAGGTGGAAAGAAGGCTGGTGGAAGGCAGTGGTTTCCTACAATCCTATTGTTTAATCTACTGAAAACAAAATCAAAGGAACACTTTCTTTTGTTTTTAAGCAAAGATCATGCATGAGGAAAAATATGAAGGAACTACCATAGCTTTCAAAACGACTGTTACAGAGTAAGATCCCCATCCCACAACAGCTCAACATGGAAAAAGCCTTTCTGCCCGGTAGACTTCAGACTTACATCTTCTGCATCTATGAATTTCCAATGGGCCACTCTGTCCCACAAACAGCAAAGCAGGAGACGTGGGGCCAAGTTCTTAGGTGGTGTGAATTGCTAACTGTAAACTGGTATAAAAAAAATAGCTTCCATGGAGCTCAACCAACACCTGATTACTTAAGGGGTCTAGTTCCTAAAGGAATCAGCCATTCATTTGTTGTCTTGCAGACACAGCTGGAACGCTGGGAAAAGCTGTTTGACTGCATGTCTAAACTCATGTCATCTACAGACTTCAATTTCTATTAGCTTCTTTGCAACTCAATGGTGTGTTCTTACTTTCCTGTATTTGCTTCCCTTTCAACTATTCCTTTTAGTTGTCTATCCTGTACCGTTCTTAAAGCAGGACCTTTCTTTTACTGTCTGTTTGTACAGCACCTAGCACAATGGAGTGTTGGTTTTACCTGAATCCTCTGGACTTTGTTGTACTACAGGTAATAATAGTAGTAATGAATAATGAAAAGCTCCTTTCCTTCACTCATTCACTTCCATGAGAAAAATCTCATCCCTCAAGGCTGGAGTTCTGCCCATGATAAATCCACAAAGTATGAGTTTGAATCCAAACTTTCCATATTGTAGCTCACGAGCTTGGCTCCAGGGTTTTGGTTATGGCCTATCTTTATTACTAAAACATTTCTCTGCCTTCCTCTGAAACATCCTCTCTACACCAAACAAGATTTCCTGGGATAGTGAGTATAATTCACATTATTGCACATATTTTTTCTGCTTTAATTTTATCTCCAAAAGATATTAAATCTACATTTATTAAATGGAGTTACTTTTCCAGCCTGCAGGCATCAGCCCAGTATCTTGAAAGATGTAACAATGAGGTTTATGATTAAAACCTTTTTTGGAAAACATGAACAAATGATAACCAGTTGTGATAGTTTTCCACATTTTTATATTATCTAAAAATATGTTCAAATATCCAGAAGTGATCTTGTGATTTGATTTATTCACAAGTCCCCTGAAGTGTTTAATAAGTACAATATGGTACAACTAAAATCATGCTTATTACTGCTATTAGCTTGGTAATTCTCCAAGATGAAATCATACTTTTCAGGTTATAAATATACATTTTTATTGTTGATTTTATGCTGCATTTTGAAATATTGCTTCTCTGCTTTCATATTTTCAGTGCTGTATTACAGTACTATAAATCAGCCCAGCAGTAAAGGAATTCTAATTGGTATCAGGTGATTTTTTTTAAAAATAGGGAAAAAGTTAAACTTATATATCCTTTCGAATGAAGATAAATTCTCTTGAAGCTCTTAAAAAAAAATCAGATGTGTCCAGAATGTATCTGATTTATCTTTTTGAAAGACTAAGCAAATAAAAGTATGCACAATACACATCAAAGTACATGTATGAGCTCAAAACCACCATAAAAGGTACCTCTAGATGTCTAAGTAAGTACGGAGAATCCTTTCCCCCATATTTTTTTCTTCTTTGTCTATTCTGTTTCAATTTTTCCATCCCACTAACTATTCAAGCTTGTGCTTCTGTTCTGCCTCCTTCTTATTCATATATTTTATTGTTCTTTCAAAAATATCCAATTGTATTACAGCAATATATTCCTAAAGTCTCAGCACCTCTCTAGAGCAAATTTAACCCTTAAATAATTGATCCTTTCTGTGGTGGACTTGCCCAAAGATGCTCTCTGTATCCATCTGTACTATGTCCAAAGCAGTAGTCAGTCTAGCAAGTCACAATCAACTATGCATTATGTGCCAAGTGCTGGCATTTATCCTGAAAGCTAGTGCTCTGTGGATGACAAAAACAGCAGTAAATTAATAGGTTTGGGGTAAAAAGCCAGTAAACACAGACTATATGTAGGATATTTCAAAACAACATTATGGACTTCCCTTTTCCCCACAATTACACAAATGAATCCTTAGAAAACATTGGTTTTCCAGGAAAAAAAATACAGTGATCAAAACAAATAATATAGATTTGATTTTATGATCTGGACGAAGGGATCGAGTGCACCCTCAGTAAGTTTGCAGGCAACACCAAGTTGGGCGGCAGTGTTGATCTGCTCGAGGGTAGGAAGGCTCTGCAGAGGGACCTGGACAGGCTGGATCAATGGGCCGAGGCCAACTGTATGAGATTCAACAAGGCCAAGTGCCGGGTCCTGCACTTCGGCCACAACAACCCCATGCAGCGCTACAGGCTTGGGGAAGAGTGGCTGGAAAGCTGCCTGGCGGAAAAGAACCTGGGGGTGCTGACTGACAGCCAGCTGAACATGAGCCGGCAGTGTGCCCAGGCGGCCAAGAAGGCCAATGGCATCCTGGCCTGTATCAGAAATAGTGTGGCCAGCAGGAGTAGGGAAGTGATCGTGCCCCTGTACTCGGCACT
>NW_008825104.1:1266755-1268057 GCF_000699105.1 Pygoscelis adeliae
CAGGGAAGTGGTTGAGTCACCATCCCTGGAAGTATTTAAAAGACGGGTAGATGAGGCGCTTAGGGACATGGTTTAGTGGGCATGGTGGTGTTGGGTTGGCGGTTGGACTCGATGATCTTGGAGGTCTCTTCCAACCTTAATGATTCTATGATTCTATGATTCTATGATTCCTGTGTGCTGATATAGTAGAGATCAAGAAGACGAGTCAGGGAAGACATGAGATGGAGTTAGGGAGTATGAACAGAGTCCGTGCAATAAATCACGGGAGCCATGAGCCTGGCTTGGAGGCCAGCTCTGGCTCTCCTATTAGCACTTCTGCACTCCCTTCAAAAAGGGAAGCACTTCATCGTTTTTAGAGCATTCAGAGGTCAGCCTTACAGGTTTCTGCAGAATCTTGTATTGCGGAATCTTGTATTTTTTCATCTGAGCTTTTGGGCAATGTGGCATATTTTTATAGCCCCTTAAATGTTCCTGGTATTTTCCCTTTCCAGGCCACAAAGCAGAAATCCCACAATGCATCACCTGATGTTTCCAAGGGAAAAGAAATATGCAAAAGGAATAGCCCTCCTACTTTCCCAAGCATCCCCACACTGGGTCAGGCAAGATCTTTAGCTGATGGCATTTGGGAGGGAAAGCCATAACATTAATGGGATTAATTACTCAATACTGTATGCCGTATGGAGTTACTTTTTTTTAATTTTTAAGAGTGACTGAATTGCTCTGTGCACACTCGAAGCTCCTAAACAACAGGAAGTTGACAGAGGAGCTCTGTCATGAAGGCCAGAAGTAAGATTAAAAATGAAATGGATCCAAATAAAAATCATGTTAAGCAGATATTCAGCAGAAAGGCATCTCAGCAAAGATGAAACAAGCAAAAGGATATATATACACACCTTGGACAGCTGCTCAGGGTCAGATGAAAACCAGATGGAGGAAATCAAAAGGAAAATAAAGCTGAATAGGGACATATTTGGAAAGATAAAAGGTAGCATGGAAAGTCACCCTTCATTGGGGTACAGACAGTCTACAGCACTGAAGTGACAAGATACTACATGACTTGGAGGTATGATCTAACGCCAACAGGGTGAAAAGGATAAATTTTTACATCCACTGAGCCTTTACTCTGTGAAGGAGAGTGGAAACACTTTGGGATTCCTCTGTGGTGAACAGAAATGCGTGCCTGGCATAGAAAATCAGGCAATAGTGTGAAGGCTCTTGTTATTTCTGTGGTGCTTAGGCAGTTCACTAATAATCTCTGCATTGCTTATTTTCTAATTGCAAGGAAAAACTTGTGTGAACTGG
>NW_008825104.1:1268088-1284765 GCF_000699105.1 Pygoscelis adeliae
CCTTGCACATTGGAGGTCTTCTCCTACAGGGGAATGTCTCTCATCACAGCTCCAATTCCTTTTCCAGACAAGGTCAAGTCTGGAACTTGTCCCTATTGCACACTGTAGGTATTTTTCTTCCTATCTTTGGGCTTTCTCTTTCTATCTCTCTTAGGCTACTTCCACATCATGCCTTTAGACCAGTAAGGTGCCTCCAAGAGTGAAGTCGAGGTGAAGTGCAACATGGAAGGTACATGCAATGCTTCCCCTTCTATTCTCAGGCTCCAAAACACACACTCTTCTGCAAGACCACCTTCCCCAGCACCTTGCTCCTCCACATGGCTCCTGTCTCTGTGGAACATGATGCTCACTGTCAGATAACTGCCATGATTTCATAACTGACTCCCTAGGTTTACTGAAAGGAGGATTGTGCCCAACATTTAGTATTAATTGCTGGGGTAATTCCACAGCCAGAGCTGTACATGAAGTAAAGTTAATCATATAGTAGGAGAACATGTAAGTTACAAGTTGCATGTGTGGGCTAGACTGGTTTTGCCTCACCTACTGTTAGCCAGCTCGTCTACACTAGCGTAAGAAGCCTATCTTAGGATGTGGTGAAAGATCCTCTCTTGTTCTCTATACAACATAAAAGGGTATCAGTGACCAGTTTAGACTAAATGTCTAGTTTCTATATGACCAATACTATATGATGTGAATCTACATTCCAGGGTAGACACCAACCTTTAAGAAAAGTAATCACAGAAATCATAACGATATTCACATAAAATGTTCAGGGGACCATAATGGGTAATTGCTCTGCCTTAGTTTCAGGAAACTCAACCTGGAGACCAGGCAAGAGCTGAAGAAAACAAACATAACCACAGTAACAGTGGCTGAATATGCCAGCTTCTTAAAAACTTCAAACCAGTCCAAGCAAAGAAGAGGACAGTACCATGATTAAAAGCAGTAAGTGCAAGACGATGACTGCAGCCACAGCTGGGTGTGGGAAAGGACCCCTCTGGCAGAGAGTGTTTGAGTGCAGTTGAGGGCAGGCTGGAATGGGAGGAGAGGAGGTGGGCTTCTCGCTTCCCTCGTAATTCTGTCCTGTACGCTCAGGGTGGCTCTGCAGCAGTGGATGGTGGCAGTGGGCGATGAGGAGACCAAGGCAGGAAGCCAGCCCCATGGCACTAGCAGGTGGGAGCCGTTCTTTCCTCTCTCTTCCTCCAGCACAAAATTTCGTAATGTAGTGATTTTGAACTAGAAAACACAAGATGTGGGGATTTCTTCTGGAATTACAGACATGGAACAAGGATTGCAGCAAGTGATCAGGCAAGCAAGACAGTCTTACCCTTAGCTCACCTGGGACACACTCCAGTGCCCACTGAGGACAGCGATCTCAATGGACAGGCTCTTGGCAGTGCATAACTGCATTCCCAACAGAGCTGGACAGTCACAGAGCATCTCCACCCATGGACGTTTACTAGCTATTGTGAGAGCATTTACTTATTTTGGATGTTTATAAACTCTTGTTGGAACACAAGGCCTATATGGATTCATCTAAATCCTGATCTTTTTGATCTGGAAAACCTTCAGTAATTGAAAAAAATCTATTTCATCTCTTGCTTCAGAACATCATGTATAGTTTATAACCTAGGAACCCATGGCTCAGATTTAATGGTAATCATATAACATCTGTTTAATTTTAAAATTTATATGGAGGCTTTTTTGGAAATCCCTTGGAGTTTTTCGACTTTCTGTCTTCTCTATGCACACAGAGGATGTAGAAAATTAATTTCCTGTGTAAAAATACAAGATGACAGAAGGTCCAAGGTTAAACCTATTTACAAAGAAAATCACTGCCAGTATTTAGAAAATTCTGCTTTTATTTGAAATATTTGGAGGTGTACCTGGATTCCCATGTCCTTATGGTATTTAAGCATATAAGGCTTTCTGTCCAATAAACTGTAGTGAAAAACCTCCTCTGTATTGATTTTTCCCTGATGAATTGTGAACTGTCTATTCATATGGCGATCCATTTATTTTAATAAAGAAGACAAACCTGTAGGAGTTTCTTATTTTCCCACCCCTCTGGCCTTTTGTGAAAGGACTTAGCCTGCTGCATAGGCCAGAGACAAAACCAGATGCCACTGGCTGACATCTACTTGGTTATTTTACAGCAGAGTTAGTTTACAGCAGGGTAGGAGTGTGGCTCTCCTTTCCTTATGCAAAATGAATGGTGAAGAAACATAAAGCCCGGATGTGGCAGAGACCATAGCAAGGGTCTCAGTGCCAGGAAAGCACTGACCCTCATTTATTCCATTTCTACTGATGCACTGAAGTCAATTAGGACAGAAATATTTGATACTCTAGAAAAGAAGATAATCTAGGGCACTGTTGAAGGAGATCATGAAGTCATCATCTGAGTCCCATTTGGTGGCAGAAACCATTACTTATTCTATCATAAAAACCTATGTGAAATGGATGAGGTTTTTTATCCCATTGCACAGTGTCCAGACCGTTAGCTTGCAGTACATAGCTTCACCACGGAGAACCGTGAAGGCAACTGACACCTTCATTCACAACCTCAGAAAAGAGAGGAAGGGCTGAACAGAAATCCCTTGTACTAGCAGAACCACCTGGGTGGCACTGGGGAGGAGCAACTCGGCTCTTGAATAAGGGAGGAGGTATATGGCAGATGGTACCCAGGTATCTGACAAGCATTGAGTGCAGTGATGCTAGGGCTTCTGTGACCCACTGACTGGGACCTCCTCACCATCCTACCCTCCTTCAACCAGCAGGCTAGGGGCTCCCAAACCTTCTGCACCAATCCAGGCGGATGAGAGCCTCCGGCAACCCAATTCTAACAGGAACACCTGGAACTTAGACCAGTAATGCCGGGTGAGAAAGCCTGGAAAATCTGTGGTCTATGTCCACTAACCAAATAGCAAGCCAAGAAGCAGCAGCAAATATTACATGCTCCAGAGTTTGTCCATTCCCCATCTAGAGTGGGTGGTTCCTCTGTTTCAGGACACGTCAGGAGAGACTGAAATCAACTGCTCTCTTTGATGCTGGATATTTCCTTTTTTCCTTCATTTCCTTCCCAAGGGAAATTTCAAAACAATAAGTTTTCATCTCAGCTCAGTTTAGAAAGGCTCTCAGAAGGTCTGAATTTCCTACAGGACTGCTTCAAATAGCTCTATTGGAAATTATATGACTGCTCATGTTGAACCTGCATCACTGAAACCTGCAAGTAGCCTGGAGAGTGCTTTACCAAAGCACGGGCCAGGTTTGTATTAGGCATTGACTACAGCTTTGCTCCTTCGGTGACTTTCTGAATGTCAAGGCTCCAGTACTGTCATTTCTTATTATTGATTTCTGTTCCAAACACTCCTAATTTTCAGGCTGAGTTTTCACTAATCTGCACTTTCATCCTGGGCTTTGGCAGTTAAACCATGCCCTTTCTATCTGAGGCTCACCCAGCAGATCCTGAGTGTGCTGTAGACCCAGTAAGGTCATCAGCTACCAAAGCAATAACCTTGGAACCAAATATCCCTGCAGTAAAAGCAGTGAAGTTTCATTTCTCCAAATAATTATGCAGAGGTTAACAAGTACATGACTCTGCTGATGAAGTCCAAGACTGAATACAATTCCATTCACTCAAGCATCACTCTGCTGACCAGGTGTTAAAAAACAGTAAAAGCTTATTTTTGTCAATAAAAGAAGTTCATACAACTTAATATGAGTAGAGTCTGTTGAGTTAAAAGGTGCTAGTTTTACAGTCCCTTTTCTGAGTAGAACCACACTTTAACATAAACTTATTCTGAATTGTTGGTTGTTTGATCTTCTTTTTTCTCTATAATGTCAGCCTTTGGGGAACACCTAAAGATCTAACAAAGGACCCTGTAGCATTGGGCATTATACATAATGCAAATTAACTGTCCAGGACCTAAAGAAACATGCTATAGCAAGACAAGCTGGCCAAAGGTAAGATTTGCCACTTTTCCTCTTTCCCACATGATTTCCCCTTCTTACAAACTCTGGGAACATGCTTAGCAATTCAGGTTATTACTGATAGCAATAAAGTATCTTAGCCTCTGCTATGGCCTGGAAAGAAGAAGCAGTAAAATGCTTCACAAAATAAAATGTACCTGGATTGGCTGAATCTTTGATACAAGGCAGCTCATCCACAGGCGAGGACAAGAAAAGTATAAACACTGGAAAAGGTTTTGCTGTGGCAGAAAAAAAGAGATGTCAGTGTAGCTTAAGCTGCAGACTGAGTAATGAAGGAAATCCAAGAAGACTAACAGTACACTATCCTACACTATTAGTACTAATAGTACTAACAGAAGGACAGGGCAGACGAGTTAAATATTTGTATTTAGACACTTTTCTCCTCATTCCATTAACACTCTTTATCAGCCTGAGGAATCTCACTATATGTCTCTAAAATTGCCCAGTGAAAAAGCTCCTTTCTTAACTGAAAAATGCACTGGCAACCATTGAGCAGAACGACAGGCCACCTGCTTCACAAAGCGTTATTACTTGCTGGTTTTCCCTGTGGCATGCGCAGTTTTAAAGAAATATTAGGATCTGCCATGAAAAGAATGAAAGAAAAGATAAAGTTTCCTTCACTGTTGCTGTAAAAGAGAAAATTAGAGGAAAATGTTGAAGTATTGTATGCAGTTTCTCATCTGGATATTATTACTTCATATTTTTTTAATCATGTACAGTACCATACAGATTGCTGATTGCTACTGTTTTTCTTATACACATGTCTTCCTATTAAGTATAAAATACAATGCAATTTATTTTTGTCTATCATATCAACCACTAGAAAACACTTTCCCAGACGATTTTAGTATGTAGTTGGCGTAGCTGTAAAATAAAATAATAATTTGCTGGTTTATGTATGCAAGGAAGCTTTAGGTCATGTACTATATTATATTGCTAAGCTGTAATAGGTAGAAAATGTAACAATAACCCAGACAGAAAGAACAGCAAAACTGCACTTGAGACTCCTACTTAAAGATGAACTACAAAAAGTTCTAAAAATAAAATCTCTTTTGAGACATGCACAAGGATTTAGTAATAAAATAGTGATAAATGAAAGGATCTTGGTAGCAATTTATGGAAAGCTGGACCTGTTAAAAAGCACAAAAAATCTCAGTTGTGATTTTCTGCGTGTTAGTAATACCAGAAGAACTGTAAGACACTTCAATGACCCATTGCTGCTTTTACTGTCTTTTCTCATTTCTATGTGTGTCAACGTCCTGTTCAAATGTCTGAACCAACACCCCACACACAACAAATGCTTAAAGTTTTCCAGTGAATAAAGTCTGCCTAGGTGCTCTTAACTCTCCAGAGGGTCTCTCCCAACCTGCACCTGAAGCAGGGGAAGATCATGTGCTGTTCTACTTCCTCACAACAAAGCTGAAGTGACTCAAATTTTAGAGAATAATGGAAAAGTATTGCAAGAATATGCCATGGAGACAAAACGTTTTCTGTTCAAAACTCTCTGTGGTCATAGCACAAGAGAAGGCTCCCCAGGAATTTTTTTTTTTTTTTTTTTTTTTCTGTTTACTGGGCCCCTTTAAAAAGGTATATCATATTCGCTGCTGAGTTTCATATTTTGCAATCTGCACAAACCACGTGATGTGCAGCTTCTACTATGCCACTTGTTGTGAGGGTTCATTGTAGACCCTCTAATGAGCCTGCCATACTGCTTCAGCATGCACAGCACCGTCTTCTCAATCATGCCTTTCAAGAGATTAAGATTCAGTGATGCAATACAGCCCATGATACAAAGCCTCTTTTCAAACATAAAAGAGGCAATTGTTTTTACAACCTCCAAGCATGCACAGTCTTTGCTTCACATGTCCATGCAATAAGTGGCCTAAAAGTTTCATATCCTCCTTGCAATATGGAACTTGACCCTTGAAAATCCCTCATGACAATTCAACTAGTAGAACGGAAATCTTTTCCCAATACCCTAAGGACGCTGGCAAAATATTTGTACTATTTCCATGTATACACACTCCATTACACCGTCCTCCTTGCATATTACACAAACTAACAACATTTTTGAAGCTATGTATCCTCCTGTCTGCTCTGTCCATAAATTATCTCAGCTGCCTCCAGACTCCTCAGATTAAATTCTTTACTCCCAGTTCCCTCTGGCAGGAGCTACATTTCGGAGTGTAGCTAAAACCTCTCTGCTTAGGCCAACACTCACTGCATGAACACAAGTGTCAAGACAGGGGAGACACAAAGAAACTGACTGTCACGAGTGCTCAAAGCTTTCTGCTCCCACTGATTTTAGGTTGCACTTTTACAGCATGGCACCCAAAACAGGTGAAGCATCAGGGCATGAGATTTGGCCTGGGGCAGGAGGCACCTCTGTGCAGTTGCCAGCCCTGCCACAGAAACTTTTATCAATTCAGAAAGTCACGTAAAGTGTCTTCAAGCTAACAGATCAATAAGTGTCTCGATACTCTGGTCCAGTCACCTGAGCTCCTTCAGTAGTCAATGGAAAATGAGACACCTCTGCATGGTGAATTACCCTAAGTGCTTTCAGTGCCTGTTTTGGAAGGCAGTGAATCACCCCAGGAGTGCCTGCCTCAAATCAGTGACAACAGCAGATGTCCTGGCAAGGACTAGCCAAGTCCCCCCTTTCCCTTACCCACGGTCCCTGCGTGCAGCATGGGGACAAAGTCCCCCCTCATTCCTGGTTCACGCAAGTGCTGCAGTCATTAACACCCTGCAGACTGTGACACTCCCAGCTACTCTGGCAACAGGGCCATCCGTCTATGTGACTGTTTACAAACCCTTAGTAGTTTGTGTCAATGGAAGGAAACCCCTCTTTGGATGGTATAGCCCACAAAAAAAGCACAGGCCCAGAGAATAGTTAAGTATTACGTTAAAAGTATTGGGCAGAATCAAAACTAGATACTGCTAAACTTGACTGTCCCTTTCAGAGTAATACCTGTGATAAATACCTCTCCAAACTCTTCTTGATATTAGGCTGGTAATAAGGAACCGCCCAGCTGGCTCAAACCCACTGGCCATCTAACCCCATGTCCTCTCTCTGGAGGCGGCCAACATCAGGTATTTCACTGTAAGATGGAAGATTCACTCTTCTCCACGTGTCAGAGGTCCACCTGAGACATTGTCACCCCTAAAACTTCATTTTTAAACACCTCTAGTAAGAAGTGAGTAAAAAGAATTTCTTTTCAACAAAGTGCAAACAAAAGTGTCATTTTTATTATGCTTTTTTAAGTGAAAAACAGAAAAAGTTGAAAAAGGAATCTGAGTGGAGAAAATCCTATTTCTTTCAGTATATAAAAAAACAAGCAAATAAAAAAGCAACATAGCCTTTTCCACATTTTTAATACACTTCTTTTAAAAACAATACCTAGTAGTAATATTTCACTCTCTTCTCCATTATTTGCTATGACATTTGCTTAGTCAATGAATTTTTCTGCAAGATTTGTTTTTCCTTAGACAAGTGTATCAGACCGGTACATATTGAGCAAGGAATATGCAACAGCACCCAAGCACTTCAGTGGTCCATACAGGGGCCGTTTTAAGACTCGTCAATATCTATTATTGATCCATAAACATCAAGTATTTCAGAAGGTAAATTCAGGTAAATATACAGATGTCTGACCTGCTCTCTGGTGTTTGATCAATTCCTTTTATATTCCAGGAAATCAAAATCAGAAGTTTACAAGATCTGCATTGTTCAACGCAATCGTTATTTGAAAGTTTGGAGTGCAGCACAAAGACATTACTGTCTTTTTTTCCTCAAATTTTAGTGTTTTCAATTCTACATGGAGAATCAAAACTAACCAAACCTTCTGAACACAGAGATCAATGTGAAAAAGACGTATGACTGGTTAGAAACATTTTCACTGAAAGAGTGAGATATCAGCAATTCTCCTCTCAGCTGTAACACACCCGTAGCAACTGTATCAGGTCTGGCACTACTGGAGCAGATAACATTCTCATTAAGTTCATAACCAATGAAAAGCTGAGCAAGACAGTTCATCAAAGGACAAGATGAGAATTCAAAGTGATCTTGAGAAATTGGAGGACAGGTCTGAAATAAATAAAATACAGTTCAACCAGGAGAGATGCAAGGCTCTTGGGGAAGAATAATCGTCTGCATCAAAAGAGGGTGGGGAGGCCCTGGCAGAGACGCAGTAGGGCAGAAAAAGGTCTGAAGGTTGTACCAGTGCACAAGCTGTGCAGAAGTCAAAAAGAGCTAGTTGCTGCAAAAAAAATCCAATTGCCCTACTAAAATGGCTAAGCAAGAATGTAATCTACTGGACCCATAAATTAATTATTCTATTCCACTTGGCTCTGGTAAGTCTCCAGATCAAGAAGGGTTTGGCCCTGCTTCAAGGAGTCACGAGAATGACTAGAAAAACATGATCTTCAGGGAAAAATTGAAGAACTTTATTGTTTAGATTGGAGAAGGGAAGACCAAGGAGAGACAGTAGTAACAGTCTTCAGCTACATTGAGGGTGCCAGCAAACAGGAAGGAAATAAGCTCTTCCCTGTGTCCACTGAAGATAAGAAAAAAAGTAGATGAACTTAATTATCAGCAAGAAAGAGTGAGGTTAAATGTTAGAAGAACCTTTTCAATGGCAATGGCAGAGAAATACTGGGAGGTCTTGCCTGGGGAGAATGCATTATCTCCTACAGGGGAGCTCTCTAAGAATAGAACTAGACACCTATCTGCCAAAACAAGACGCTGGCATAGCTAATGCTGGGCTGGGACATGGGGATGGACTAGATGATCCCTCTGAGTTCTGCTGTCCTGCAGTTCTACATGGAATCGGTGTCCCATTCCCAGTGAAAGCTCAAGTGATGTACATGTTTTAGTGGATGTCCCCACCCACCTTGCAATCCCTGAGTTCAGAGCACAGAGTATTCCTCCCAGACTACCCTGCTGGCCCTGAAGGTGAGCCCGTGTTTGCAGAGTGCTGCAGACCTCCCTGACATCACATCAGGCATGCTGCGGGCTAAGCAGGAGTGGGGATC
The DNA here is from genome assembly GCF_000699105.1 of Pygoscelis adeliae. Classification (NCBI taxonomy): domain Eukaryota; kingdom Metazoa; phylum Chordata; class Aves; order Sphenisciformes; family Spheniscidae; genus Pygoscelis; species Pygoscelis adeliae. The sequence continues at coordinate 1,277,113 of NW_008825104.1, forward strand.
TGGCTCCACATCTGCTCTGACCTGAGTCAGCCCATCCCACCAATCCCAGCCCAGCAGCTCCCATTCCCAGAACCAAGCCACCTCGAGTCAGCATACGCCTGTGAAATAAATTGTCAAGGTAGGTGAGGAAAATGCTGGAGCAGAGGCAAGAGGTGGGGGGACAGTGCCAGCTGCAACAGAAACCATGAGGACAAGCAGTTGCCTATTAGATGGTACCTCAGAAGTTAACTGAGTGGCATCTTCATCCTGTTCTCTCATTTGCAGCCTACGTGCCGGCTGACCCATTTGGAAGGAGCCTTGCTCCAACAGTTTTTTTCACTGTCCTGTTCTCCTTTCCCCTGCCCTATGCCTTCCACTCCACCCGTACTCACACTCTTACTCTTTCACTCTGTTACCAGCCAAGGGACCTGCCTTCTTGGTTTTTTGTTTTTTTACAGTGCTCAGTTGTTTTAATATAAACCCACAGTTCCTCTAGTTAGTGAATGCTAGCATTTCAAACTGTAATATAATGTGCCATAAACAACATTCCATGCCATAAAATGTTGCAGAAAGATATACTTTTACTCCTAAAAGTAGTGGCCGGATTCTGCTGAACTGAATTTAGTGGAGATTCAATCAGAACTGAGATGAAACAAAGGAAAAAGATTCCAGGTTCACTGAAGAGTTCACTTGCATTTTTTCCTGTCCCCAACAATAAGAGGATTACCTTAAATCAAGAGCATCAGTGTCAATGAGAACCAGAAAACTTAATACATAGAAGGGCAAGGAGATCAAAGCTTAGCACCTGGAGAGTACCACATGCTCTGGATTAATAAAACAATACTCTCCGTTACATAAATCTTGAGCAAGGTTATTCGTGGACACGCATACAAAAAAAAAATTACTGTAGGGTTCAGATAACTGATATTTAATACTGGTGCTCTCTCTATCAGAGAATACCCTCTCACATTATAGGGGTGTTGACACAGAGCAGTGAGACATTATTTTGTTTTAAACACTTCTAGTCTAAACTTGACATTACAGTTTTTGGACCTGGATACTGCACATCTGCAAGCCAGCGGAAATACCAAAATCTTGCATGCTCCTTTGATTGTTACATTTAAGGTATCATATATGCTACCAGCTCAGCTGCTGCAAGGCATTAAAGTCCATTACTCCAAGCTTGTAAAGTACTTTGGAAATACTATAGACAAGGATTAGAGAAGATGAGTATTCCACATGGCTTCAGAAGGGATGATAAACAGAAGGTAAATGCACTGTGGTTAAAGTGATATATTGGCTACATGTGGGGAGCAATAGCATGAGATCCCTTCTGATGACTGTTTTGTTGAGTGGTTTTGAAACTATATGCTTTTATCAAGCCATTATATTTCTAAGAACAGCTCTGTTTACAGTGCCTTAACCTACAAACTACTGACAGGCTGAAAACCAGCAAACCGGAGGAGTCTGAACTTGGAACATAGCTTAATTTAGGACCTGTGTGTTAGTATGATTTGGGAGAGGTTGGAAAAGAGGAGAAGGAGTAGAAAGAAGGTAGTCCAAACACAGTTATTAGGTTCACAAAGAAATACTATAATCAGCATAAAACCATGATGTCCTTTATATATTATCTTTAATCATAAAGCATTCTAGTTTGGTTTATCAACAAGGAGGCAAATTCTCCCTCAGATATGAAAATAGCATCCAAGCACCAGGTATGTGACATTGTGACCTACAGATGCAACAGAGAATGACTCATCTCTGAGTCATTGACTCATCACTATGCAGTAGCATAACCACTGCAGGAAAAAAGCAGCTCTTTAATGTAGGAGAACATCACCCTAGAAAAATCCAGGACAGGAAAGGAAGAGGAATAAGGGTCCCTCTATCTGGCACACTGGAGTATCCAGAGTCACCCAAGAAAGATGCCACCCTGGAAGCAGTATAGCTACGCTAGGAAAGTCTTCTGCCTTCATCATGTCAGGTTCAGACTTCGCATAGCATTCAGGCCTCTGCCAGTTTTCCCAGTTTCTATGGATGGGTAACTGAAAGCCAGCAAATCCCCCTCTTACAATCAGACATAGTGTCCACACAGCTGCCACGGAGGAAAGCAAGTCTTTTATGAGTTTGAGATCCAGTTCACGGAGGGTCATAAAGGCTGAGAATACGTTGGTGCAGAAGTTTAACAAGATGGCATAGACAGGTTCTGACCAAACTTGTTCCCCAGCACTGGCAAAAAGAACAATCAATCAATCATTGAAATGTGAATCTAAGCAAATTGTTTTGGTGTGGAAGCAAACGGAGGGTGGTGTTAAGTCACCTTTGCTTCTTCAGTGCTCTTTAGTACTCTGTTATTTTAGCACCTGCAAACTGAGTCGTGGTTTACCATTATTAGTTGAACATAAGAGACTTGAGAAGACCGTAAGCAGAGGTTGAACTAGATAACCTCTTGAGATCTCTTCCCACCTGGGTTTTCCTGTAATCCTCTGGTCTCAGTATAAGTTATTTCTATTAAAAGAAGATGGAGAATTAGTAGGATGGAAGGAAAGGAGCAAATTGTTGTTGGTATCTGATTCAGCAACAAAAAGGTTTGAACTGAAATTAGAAGCCAACAGGACTCTCAGAAGAGGTCAGAGCTGGCGAACAGAAAGGAAGATGGCAACTGACAAGCATGTGGAGGACTCTGGCCAGGGTGACTCTCCAGGGCAGGACTCATGGCATGGATATCTTCACACGAGCAAGTATGGATACCAAGCCTATGCTGAGATATATGGGGCAGGCGAACTTGGAATCTGAACTTGGAACACAGAATACTAGAGCTGCAGGGCACAACACGCACACTCCTCCCTTGTACGACCCCAACACTGGCTTGTTACTCAGGCTGGGCCTGGACCTGCTTCTGGGGCGAAACCAAACTCCATCTCTCTTTGCTGCCAGCCAGCACTCCTCACCAGGAAACAGGTTGGGTTTTACTATTACTCCTCTAATTTTGAGTGGCAATTGTTTGAGCAATGGAGCAAGGTTTTTGATCTGCTTAGTGAGATAATTTACAGTTTGGTGTTGGCAACAGGTATCTTCCATCTGCGGGTTCCTTCCCAGGCCCTGTCGTAAACTTGCTTTGTTGCCCAGACTGCTCCTGGACTCAGTTTACCCCTACTTAAAATGCATTTTATATGGGACTATGAATTCAGATGGACATAGTGAGACTTAATTAATGTCAGTCACGCTGCTGAACTCTTCAAATTAAAAATATGGAGCAGCTGTAAGTTAAAGGTACAATAACAAATAGCTTCACGATCTTTAGGTAGTCCCTATTCAGTAGAGCAGCAGGGAAAATGTAGGAATGATAATAAATACATCATAAACATTAAAGAGCCATAAAATAGCCACATATAGATCCAATAAAACCTAATACAGAAATAATTCAAGCTGGGCTCAAAAGCAAATACCTTCCACTCCTGAAAGCTTTTGCAGTACCTCAGGATCCCAGGAAAGGGGGTTGATATCGCAGCTGTGCTGAGTGTTTATTGAGACTGACACTTTCTTTGAAGGTCATTCTGCCATGATATTTTCGAAAGCCCTTTGAGTAGTCATGTATCAAACTTAATTTTCTTTTATAACTGAAATAGTCCACTGGAATTCTTTTATATTACCAGGTCTGTTTTGAGACCAGAAAGAGCACCGTATCTCAGAGAAATAGCAACTGCACCATTTAGAGCTGAAATGACCCTGACAAAACACTTTTTCCCCTCTAAGTTATGTTTGCTATGGTTACAACTTCAAAACCTCAGAGGTTCACTTAAGCTTTGGGATGAGTATATTTTATGGCAAAAAGACTCCATGCCAGGAAGCTCCAAATATCAAAGGAGTCCCAGTTTAGCATTCTGGTAGTACTGTAAAAATGTGCCTTTTACTAAAAGTGAGCATATCGAGTTCTTAAAGTTATTTTTCTCAGTCACAATAAGGAGGCAGAAGAGACACACAGGTCAGAATGACTTTTCCATAAGCCCTTGAGAGATTTATAATCATATGCAAGGTTACTCCATGAGGGATTTTGCTGAGTATGTTTGTCCAGCTTTTCAGCCTCTGCCAAGGTGCCCTGGGTGCAGTTCAGCAGAGGTGGGGATGCAAGCCTGTCCCCAGGCTCCCCCCATACTGGAGGCACTGGGGCTCCAGGCCAGATCCTCTGCAGAGACTGGAAGAGTTCTGGGCTGCTCTGGTTTGCCTGGGCTGCCACAGCTCTGAGGCATCTTTCTCCTACTGGGGTGCTGGTGAGTGCAGGATGACACTGGGAGCATGAAGGCACACAATCAAGGTCCCTTTTCTATGTCCACCACCGCCCCAGAGGGTCATTGACTTATGGTGGGGCAAATGCAGAGTCTTTTCCATTCCTCCCACCAAATGACCTGCACTAAGCATGGGCTACTGATACCCTCAGTAGTCTCCTTAACCACGCACGGTTCAGACATAATCATCTCCAACTGTCGTTCACATGACTCTTAGTGGTTTAAAAGTATTTATGGCATGGGTGAGATTCTTTTCTTATTTCCACAGAGGAAATCAAAGATATTTCTAAGCGTTGCTATTCAGACGAAATAGACTTCACAGTTGTCAACAGCTGTCTCCTGAATTAGTTTAGACCTACCACCCTGTCAAAGCCCACAATCTTCTGGATCCTGCATGACAGAGGAGGCTACAAATCTTAAAGCTTTTCATTTATTTTATGTAAAGGCAAATAATATGGTAGCCATTTTAGAAGCATGTACAAAAATCTCAAGCGAACTTCACCAAGTATCAGCTGAGGTGTTTGAGGTGAAATGTACACAGAGCCTTAATTTATTATGCCAGAGGAAGAAAGCAACTAAGGTATAGAAGAATGTAATCCTTCCTTAAATATTATTCCTGGGAATACTTTTATCACCAAATGTTCAGTTTCAAATTGAATTATATATTTTCATCACAGGTCCACATTCCTGGGGCTTGGTTCTAAAATGAAATTGTTTATACAGACAAAAAACAGTTGATTTTATGGCATGGCAGGGAAAAAAATTGAGATTTTGTTTCTGACTTTTCTCAACACAATCTCTGCTAAGCCAGCCTCCCATAGCTGGCACATAAAGCCCTTCTCAGTGTGGTGCATTAAGGGTAGCCCATGCAATGCCTTATCAGTACAACACAAATAAGGAAGCCCAGTCCTGGCAGGTATGGTGTACAGCATAGCTTCTCCCAGGGAATCAAAATAAACTGGCCATGGTCTACTTGAGGCATACACCAGTTTACACCATCATCGTTCAAGGCATCCCAGCTTCAAAAAAACCCAACAACACATGAGGGACAGGACTCCCAGCTGGGCCACAGACTTCCCCCAAAATGTTTGCTATCATCTTGTTTATCTCTCCCTGCCCTGACCTCCTTGTGTGCAAAAGGAGAGTAGTGGAATAAAGGTGTTACAGGGAATAAATGGAAAGAAGATGCTTGCAAAATGAGGCTTGGATGCTTGCGTCGAGCAGTCTGTTGGGAGCCAAGGAGTTTGAGGCTCTGCATGCAAGTGGTCAGAAAAGGCACTTCTTCAGCTGTGCTGGGGAGCAGCTGTGGCAAACAACCCCTCCTGACTCCAGTCCTAGTGCCAGCAGGCGGGGCACACAAAGCAGCTGGAAAAGGTAGCCATATTTTATTGATAATTCAAGAGCGAGCCTTGTTTTCAGCTATAAAAATAAAGTTGCTTCATAAGCAACACAGCCAGAAATATCATTTCTTTCAAAAGCTGAGTGGTGCCTGACACAGCCCCTCTTGGAGCACCAGAAGCATCTCAGGAATTGTTCTTACCTGAGCTAGGGTGCCGAGTGTTTCAGCAATTCTCAGACATGGTTCCTATGAAAATGCCATTTCTTTTGCCATTTTCAGCAAGTCCAGGTGTTCACTGTGGTCATATACTGCAGCTAGGGATTCATCCCAGCCCACAGTTCTGCTGGCTTCCATTAGGCGACGCTCAATTTGAGCCAAGTCTTCTGCATGTTTTAACAATGTGCATGTTTAACAGAGGGGGTTTATGGCAGGCTGTGAACGCTGCGAACTTGAGTACATTAGAAACAAAAATAGAACTGAACCAAAACTCCAGATTTGATCCAAACCTCACAGCAGGAGCCTTTCCATGTAACAGTCTGGGGAAAAAAAACAACTTAGTTATACACACTTCAGAACTTTCAAAATGCTCAGTAAAAAAACTGAATCCAAACTTCGCAGCTTGCATCCATGTCTAATGAGACAAGGTCTGGACTTGAAATGAAACACATTAAAGAGCACAGCACTGCACCATTACTCACACTGATTTCCTTAGATGGTTTGTAGGATTGCAATGCAGGAAGTTCACTCTAATTTTGTTCAGTGATTTTTGTCCACCCAGCAAAATGCAGCTTATGAGCCATTTCTGTAGAAAAAAAAATATTAGCTTCATTTTTGGATATGTTGATTGGCTGAAGAGGGAAAAAAAAGAGCTTTTCTTCCACTAAATCCTTTTAAGATCGCCGTTTTAAGCAGTGTGAGGAGAAGGATGGAACATGGAGTGTTCATTGGTATGCAGAGTATTCAAAAAAAAGAAAATGTTTACAAGACACAGTATAAAGAGTCTCTTGCATAATTCAATTACAAACTTGTTATTGCCAAGGTATTCTAATATCATATAAAGCCATATGCATAAATGACTTTTGAATGCTGACCAGGATTCTGCAGAACTGTCAGCTAATTAACAAATCTAATGAAGATCTCACACCTCCTGTGATTTTTTTCACACTGAAAGTTAGTAATCTTGAAGTTTAACAAATCTGAAACAATATTACATATAACCTTATGGCCATTTTAAATTGTGCATGTGTGTGTGTGTGTATAAAGAAATACTTAGGGAACCTCATCAGTCATCATTTCTGATGTAGTGAGTTAAATGTACAAGTGCCTTTGTTTACTTTGCCAGAAGAAAGCAAGCAACTAAAGTATGGAAGAATGTAATCCTTCTTTAAATATTATTCCTGGGAGTACTTTTATCACCAAATACTCAGCTTCAAATTGAATTATATATTTTCATCACAGGTCCACATTCCTGGGGCTTGGTTCTAAAATGAAATTGTTTATACAGACAAAAAATAGTTGATTTTATAGCATGGCAGAGAAAGATTCAGGATTGTGTTTCTGACTTTTCTCCCCATAACCTCCCTGAGTCAAGCTTTTACAGCCTATATATAAAGTGTTACACAGTGTGGTGCAAATGCAGAGTAGCACATGCATTGCATATCAAATACAAGCAAGGAATTCATTTCCTTTTTACAAATAAATGATGTCTTGTATAGTGTGGATCTTATGACTACAATGAGTCTTAGTCTGAAGTCTGGGGGGACCCTCATCTGAATTTCAGGGGAAAATGTTGAATGGTAAGTCCTAGACATGCTTACAAATCAGTGCTGTGGTGTCAGAAAAAATCTGCACCTTCAAAACAGAAAATCTTTGCCGTCCCTGCATGCTCCTCTGCAACTGTTCTGCTCTATTAGGAGGACCACCATACCCTGCACAGATCACAGCTTTGAAAATCAATATGAAGTCTAAGTCTGGATGTATCAGACAAGTATTGCTCCAGAGGGTTCAAGAAGTAAATATAATATTACCACTGAGAGATAGTTTTGTTTT